>NC_089522.1:34817631-35133881 GCF_963924715.1 Thunnus thynnus
AATATCCTATATTTCAAAAGCTGAGCCCACATACCTTGTAGTTACCCTGTCACTACATGTAAGAAGGGGTGAACAACCTACATAACTTACTCTGTAACTACAGAGGACAAAATTGGAATCCCAATATGCACATTCTATATGTTGTTGATACATATAGTTGTATAGTTTACATAATATGCTATATTACAAAAGCTGAGCCCGCATACCCTGTAGTTACCCTGTAACTAAATGTAACAAGAGGAGAACTAACAGTGCTTTAGATTACAGCCCACATACACTGTACTTACCCTGTAACTACGCGTAACAAGGGGTGAATAACCAACATAACTTACTCTGTAACTACAGAGGACAAAATTGGGATCCCAATATGGACATTCTATATGTTGTTGATACATATAGTTGTATAGTTTACATAATATGCTATATTACAAAAGCTGAGCCCGCATACCCTGTAGTTACCCTGTAACTAAATGTAACAAGGGGAGAACTAACACTGCTTTAGATTACAGCCCACATACCCTGTACTTACCCTGTAACTACACGTAACAAGGGTTGAATAACCAACATAACTTACTCTGTAACTACAGAGGACAAAATTGGGATCCCAATATGGACATTCTATATGTTGTTGATACATATAGTTGTATAGTTTACATAATATGCTATATTACAAAAGCTGAGCCCGCATACCCTGTAGTTACCCTGTAACTAAATGTAACAAGGGGAGAACTAACAGTGCTTTAGATTATAGCCCACATACACTGTACTTACCCTGTAACTACGCGTAACAAGGGATGAATAACCAACATAACTTACTCTGTAACTACAGAGGATAATGTGAAAACAGGTTGTTTGAATTTTACTTTCCTCAAAACATAGAAGAACAAACTAAATTAACTACACAGTTTGCAGTCAGAAGAGCATATGAACCATATATATGCGTTCTGATTCATACCTCATGTTTTATCTGTAGTTATATATTTATTTCCTGCGATGAAAGGAGACTGTGCACAGAGCTGAAAAAAGGGTAAGCTTGCACCTTGAGGAGCCATAATGCTAGACGAAAACAAAAGCCAGCATTCAACATTTTAATGACGTCACATCTTGTTCTCCTGTGCCTACATATATGTACGTACTGTACTGGTACACCGTTAATGAAAAAAGATTACACCGTAACTACAGAGTAATAACCTTTTTTTGCCTTTGGCAATCTGAAGACAGTTTTTCATGCTTTTAACACTGACACCAAACAGAGAGAGCACATCACCACTGTACTGGTCTCCCTCCACTGGATACCAGTGAAATACAGGACTGATTTTAAGCTCTGAATGGTTTGGCACCAGCCTGTCTTCAGTCCATATTCTACATTAAGACCCCTCAGATCCTCTGATCAGTTATTCCTCTCTGTTCCACGTTCCCGGTCAAAATCCAAAAGTGACAAAGCTTTTTCCATCGCTGTTCCCAGACCGTGGAACAGTTTGCCCCTCACCATCAGATCCTCCCCATCTATCACCACTTTTAAATCCCAGCTACAGACCCTCCTTTATAGAATCACTTTTGAGTCCCCCTAATTTTTTTTATAGCATATTAAAATTGTTAATTTTATTTATTAGAATTTACTTTACTTACTTTACTTTAGTTATCTGTGTGACAGGGCACCCGTGAACGCTCCGTCATGCCCTAACCGGCGTGCGTTTCTCTCTCTCTTGGCCGGAGAGAGCGCGCCAGTGCATGCAGCCAAACTGAGGCACTTCCTGGACACATCATAAATAGCGCTTGGTGGCACCCTTAAGAGGGTCATGTGACCATGGACCATACCATTAATATTGAATGGACTGATATTTTATGATTTATTTTGGTTTGGGGGTATTTGGCCATAGCAATATGGAGGGCGATTAGTGCCATTTTTCCTTTATGCAAAGTATATCATTGATTTTTGAATTTATGTTTGTTGTGATCAAATTTGAACGTAGGACACTATAATTTGTTAATTGGTTTGCCCGGGGGAGGGGCTAAGAATATATAAGAGGAGCTCTGCTCATTTAGGGTTGTTGGGTTTTTGGTCGTGGCCGAGTAACAATGTGGGTGACGAGCTGCCAGTGTGAAACCTGTCGTGTAAATACTTTTTTTTGTTACTGTGTTTTTTCCACTCCTGCACTTTAAATATTTTTGCCACTCTTGTTTGGGGAACTTGGTGTGAATAAAAAATCACCACGCTGAAGTTTCTCGTCGTCTGAGCCATCATTGAAAGCGAACCCGCGACAATCTGGCTTTGCTTTGATTCTTCAACTGTGTTTTTACATTTTTCTGTGTCTTTGGTCAACTGTTGTTTTTGAATGTGCTCTATAAATTAATTTGACTTGACTGTTTCTCTGTGTGTTTACAACATGATGATGATGTTGGGATGGGCAGTAGTGTGTTTGGTTATTAGCAATAATTCATAATTATCATAGATAATTATGAATTATGAAAATAAGATATTGTTAACCTTAATCAATAATTCAGGCACCAACTGTTGCATCTGTGAGGAACACAGTTGATTATTTGCAATAATTATCAATTATCGAGGAAAATTAACTAATTATGACAATAGAATTATTAATATGAATTAACAAATACGGAGCACCACCCAGAAACCGGGACCAATAACCAAACAAGGTAGTCTCATAAAGGGGAGTTCACCTAGAATGTTAATATCTGAGAGATATCAACATTCGAGGGTGAACAAAGAAGGGTTGAATTCAAGCTCTGACTCCTTCAATCAGCCACTTTTCACAATATTACACACAATAATGACAGAAGGACTTCTGTCATTATTTATGTTTATTAAACTTAGCAAAATGAATCCTACCAAACAAAACACAAACAGGTATGTACAGGGTTGGACACATGCAGGGGAATACATGTGTGTGTGTGCGTGTGTGTTTGTGTGTGTGCATGCGTGTGTGTGTGTGTGTGAGTGTGTGTGTGTGTGACAAGATGGCGACCGGACCTGACGTGATGACGTCGTCGGTCTGCGACGTGGACGTGACTATGGGAGGAAGTCACGTCGCGCAGGAACCGGATGGCAGAAGTATGGCGGTGTCTTGGTTAGACAGAAGCACCACCTGGTGGATGGCGTCTTGCACTCACCCACTTCTGTGAAAAACACACGTGTCTGATGGCGGATAAGGAAAAACAAAGAGGAAGTGAGAGGAAGAGAAGCGGTTCCTTTGTCCACAGACAGCGTGTGTATGGACGGCAGTCTGTTACGCATGTTGTCTGGTTTCTGACCGACAAAGCAACTTACTTCCTGACTCACGATGGCACAAACACAGCAGTAGTCCCGAGCGGGACAAACACAAAACAGTCTAGCGTGGTGAACACAACTAAACAGGCAGCAAACTTAAAATACTCCAAAGAGTAAAGCAGGAAAAATGGACTCGGCGGTCCGTCAACAACACAACAAAACAATAGCAAAAGCTAAGAGCTAAATGCTAAACAACAGCAACTGATGCTGATAGGAACACACAACTAACACTGCCTCTGCCCAGACTTATGCCTCTTACTTGGTCGCTTCAGAAAGCGAGCAGGGTGTGTGTGTAGTCCGTCTTTATGTCCGGCTTTGTCCTGGGCTCGGATGCAGACGGTGGCCGTTCTCGCACGGTCGGCAAAAAGCACAGCAGCTGGCTCTCAGCGGCGTGGCGGAGAGAACAGCAGAGTCGACTTGGTGAAGAAGTTTCTTCCTTCTCGAGGGAGTTTGAGGATGCTGGTTGCAGCAGCGGTCTCTCTCGGATCCGGGAATGTGTTCGGGTGAACACGGGTGAAGTCTCGTCTCGTCCGGCGAGGGGAGTCTTCGAGGAGGGGACAACAGAGGAACAGAAGTTACCCCTAGCTCAGTGACACGGGAAAGGCGTGTGCTTCAGGGCACATTCAGTTTTAAAGGGGCAGTGATGTCACGGCTGCGTCATCAGGACGCTCCACTGTGCAGGAGCGTCTCCGCCAATGAGACTGTATGTTGACTGTTCCCTGCTGAGGTGTGAAAATCGCAAAGCATCCTTGGAAATGGAGTTTGCAATGGACTCCCATTGTCTGTAAGCAGCATTTTGGCGCTATTCCTTTGTCGCAGGGGAAACAAAGGAACAAGCACCTCGTGGTCAGGCCTCACAGGTTACATGTAGGCCTTCTCTGTGTGACCTCATGGTCTGAGGCCCAACAATGATGATGATGATGATGATGATGACGACGGTTAAAGGTACATGAATGAATGAATAGTTTTATTTTGGACCAGTTATGTGACACATTATTCAGACACATTAAACACCAACAAACCAAACATTCCAGTATATAAACACACCAGCATCTCACAGCACAATACATTTTACTTCATACAGATCTTTACATACTGTATAATATCCCAGGATATATCCAAATATGAAGATTAAATAAATATAATACATACAGCCTCACAGATATGAATTTAATGTAATATTAATTTGTGTAGATCAGTGGGTTCATATTGAAACTGCTGTGAATCCTCTTTGACAAATCTGACTGAGGATAAGGATAATCACTTTACCTCATTTATGAGCACAATATTAACACTGAATATATAGTTATAAGGTATAAGGGCATTTTATTAATGCTCAGTATTCATTATCACTTCTCCTATGAGGACATATTTTATATGAAGGTGTTTAACCCTTTGTTTCCCACACCAAAGAATGTGTTTGCTCCCATCAATTTGCTTCTCAAGGTTTCTCATGAACTTTAAAATGTATTGCACATTTCTTCTTTGTAAATTAAGAAATGTATGATGTGAACAGCTACATTTGAGATTTATGTTTGGTTATATTTATGTAGACTTTACTTGCCAAATAAATACACCTATTATGAGCATTTATTAGAACTCTGAAAATGTCAGACATGAACACTAACCGCTGATTAGTGGACGACCTGCTCTACCTCCTCAGTCACAGCCGCCCTGTGAAGTATAATGAAAACAGCTGAAACAAGCCGACTTCAATGCTCTGCCTGAAAGCTGTGCTCCATTTTTGAAAAAAGCTCCTCATAAATATCACATTATAAAGCGACACATAATGATTACAGTCCAGAAAACATGTGATGCAACATGTGATGTCAAACAGGAAAAGGTAGCAGCTCAGATTAAGAAGCTGCAGCCTTCAGAACAATTTGACAATCAAATGTCAAAGCTCTCTGTATGTTAAGTGTCTTTTTCAATACTACCACTAGGAGGCATCAGAGTCAGACTCTGAATTTTTCACAGACTGGCTGTAAAATAACTCACTATGGTGGACAGACCTTCTTACAATATTGCTTCTGGAGCAGCAGTCACTTCCTATCTAAAGAGGTTCAGATTCATCATGATGAGGAGATGAGATCTTTTTTAGATTTAAATGTGTCCCAAACTAAAGAAATGGTGATCTCACCACAACACACAGACAGTTCCAACAATCATTCTTGGCCTCAGTAAGTGTTGAACTCGTCCAAGTCTACAAATACTTGGGAACTGTGTTTGATGACAGATTGAGATTTAGTGACAGTACAGATGTTATTGTGAAAAAGGCTCAGCAGCGTCTGAGCTGCAAACTAAACTCCTTTAGAGTCGATCAGAGAATATTGACAACGTTTTATTGAAGTTATCCTTTTATTGAAAGTATTTTAACTGCTGGTTTACATTTGTCAAAAGGACAAGAATCGATTGCAACATGTTGTTAACTTCAGCTCTAAAATTATTGGCAAAACACAAAGATCCCTGTTACATCTTAATACTGAACAAGTCCTCAACAAAGCAGAGAAGATTATCAGCAACCACACACATGATGTCCTCTATGACTACTTTAACCTGATGCCATCAGGAATGTGTTTTAGATCTCCTGCATGTAAAACAAACAGAAGGAAGTTTTTTTTTCCAGAAGCCATCAGACTTGTGAATTCTAGAAATGACCTTCATATACGACTAAACTGTTTCACAGTAATGTTGTGTTATCAAACATAATCTCTGCCTGGATGATGTTCACAGTAATGAATGAAGCTACATTTCTATGTGTCTCTGCAGTGGGAGGGAGGAGGTCGGGGTGGATGGGGGGCTACACGATGCAGGACTCTGACAGCAGAGACCCGGGTTCACATCCTGAGTCCTGTGTGTGTTCAGGTTTGGTTCAGGTTAGTGAAAGATGCTGCTGTGGCTTAAATGTTCATAAACATGTTGAGCTTCAAGTCACTGCAGACTTTTTTCTGTATTAAACAGAGACCAGGATCTTTCTCTGACCTGAACCAAGTGCTGCTAGAGTCTGAACACAACCACAAACACTTTTATACTGTGAGTTTCTACCAGCAGAGATTTTACTGTATCAGATATCTTGGTGGAAAAAGAGACTAGGTACATTGTCTCTGAACATTTCACTCATACGTTCAGTATCAACATTTTGCAACTTAAACACATTAATTAACAAAATTTTTCATCATGTTGAGAGAAAACGTGATTCAGTAACATTACGTTTCTAATAAAACATATTTGCTGTTACAATTTAGTCGAATATGAATGTAATTTCTAGGAGACAGAGTTGGCTCAAAGTGTAGAAGAACAATATCAAACAACATCTACATTTATGAAGACAGAATGAAGAAGAAGAAACATGATCAGTTGTGTATCATCAGCATAGAGGTGAAAAATAGCATGTTTATAGTTAATATTGGCTAATTAAAAAAAAAAGAAAGAATGAAAGTGGAACAAACTGGAACTTTGCAGCACATGTTAACCTGCACAGTACAGAATCCAGATCCAAATCCAAACATCATCATATGTTTGCTGTGAGTGCAGGGTAGGTTTGGTCCAGATCCCTGCTGTCTGGATCCAGGCTATGTGGAGACTGGAGGACGGTTCTCATTGCTGACAGATAACTGAAAATAAAACAGGAATGACATCAAACCTAATATAGCAGTAACCAGAGTAACAGACCAGATATGGTGTTCTTCATAGACAATTGTTTTCTGATATTTTAGTGATAACAACTGGACAGGCCAGAGGTCTATTAACAATAATTATGATTTTATTTAATTATAGCTTTGTTCATACTAGTGAAGTAGTTGCAGACATGAGATTTTTTATTCCTAACTGCAAAAATAAAATGTATAAATGCCAACAGTAAGAGTTAACATGAGACATACAGAGTTAAAGGAAGTCATCTCCATGTTTCTGCTGTCTGAGGTTCCTCTGGTGTTCAAACCAGAGTTCCTCCTCTTCTTCAATTTGTGGAGGAGCAGCAGAACAATAGCCAACAGCACAACAATCACAGCCACACATACAACCAGAGGCCAGAAGGCATGTGGACGAGAGACATCAGAGACAGCTGGGAAGGAAGAGAGAGAGAGACATGTAGTAGTTTGAAAGTCTGGGATCTTTTGTCTTGTATTAGAAGCGTAAAGGTTCCCTGTGGAGTTTTTGACCACACGTAGCTTGTTTTTGCAGGTGGATCTACGTTGTGCACACGTGTTTGATGTGATACACAATCCTGCCAGTGGTTTCACATCATCCCACTGATCTACAGGATGCAGGAACCTGCCCTGAAATGCAGCAATGCACCAACAAAAGCAGGAGAGAAGAAGACTGCAAGCAATGCAAGATTTAAAATACTTAATATAATCAGCTTTGCAAATATTTTATGATTGAGGAAACATATTCAACACTTATGTTGGACCTAAAGGATACACTCAGCATGTTTTGGTGAGTAACACTGAATATAAATATAACCTTGTTTACAAGAAAACTACACAGGGAACCTTTATCAAAAATGAGATCTTCCTGTTGAAAAAACATCTCAGACTTTACTCTGAATGTTTCTTGACTTGTCATGTGCTGACATCACATGTTAATAATTATCTTACATCATTAGAAACGTAGGATGTATTTAAACATTAGACGTGAAGATAAAAAAGGAAATTTATTGTAAAATTAAATGTGAAATGTTTTCTTCTAGGTGCTGAACTGTCTTATGTGCTGAAACACATGTTGGACCATCTTGTTATTCTTATTAGACAACGTTGTTATGCTGAATTTGACTGTTTTAAGAGGACGTTTTGTTGCAGAGAGACAGTGATGGACAGATGGACAGACATGAACTGTCCTGTACCTGTAAACTGCTCTGTGGTTTCAGGGAAAGATGATGAAGGTGTGAAGCTTCCTGAACTGGAGATTAAACTCTGTGTTGTTGTTGGTATGGAGGCTGATGGGACTGATTTTGGAAAAGGTCGGAGAGTCCGGTTTGGTTTTGAAGTGGTTGGAGCCGTGAACAATGAAAACACATTGAAACAATCAGATACTGAATCAATAATGCAGAGAAATGAGATGCTGCTCTAGACAGAAAGATCATATTGACAGCATCCATCACATACACAAGAAATACGCAGCATTAAATATGTTAATGAAGTAAATGATTAAGAATATTTGAAGTGAGTTTGTTCTATTAATCACAAGAAATTATTATTTGTTTTTTGATTACAGAAGAGTAAGAAAATAACATCCACAGGTTGGTTTTCTGACATTAAACATAAAAGCACAAATGTCTGAAAAGGTTTTTAAAAATCGTACAAACTGATTGCTGTAAATTTAAAAACTAACATTATAAAGGCAACACATTTTACATCAGATTACTTTGTGACTCTACAAATGAGTTTCATCTTTAGAAACATTTTAGAGTATGATGTTTTGAACATTAAGGAACCTGAGGAACCGTTCTTCTCTATGTTACCTAATGTTAATAGAAATATAGAAAAGGTCCCAGGTTGGACAACTAGTATGACTCTGCCAACCTCAGCACTCCTCTTGTTGTCACAAATCAAATTTTGACCGTAACCCGAAAAATAAGATATTTGTTTCTGTCATGTCATTTCCATCCACTCTTTAATTTTTTTATTAAAGATTCTTTTATGCCTCTATTATAGGGACTTTGTAGATATGACAGGAAATGAAGGGGGCAAGATGGGGGGGTGACATGCAACAAAGGTCTGCTGCTGGATTCAAACCGCGGACACTGTGGTTATGTGACATGGGTCTTAACCAGAAGGCTACAGGAGTGCACCAAGTTCTCATCATTTTAAACACTTAACAACTGATATTCATTGAACAGAATGTGCACAAAAATTAAATATAAAACTCACCATCTACAACAATGATCGGGAACGTGTCAGATGAATCTGGAGACGAAGCTCTGCCGTAACCACACCTGTACCATCCTGTGTCTGACTTCTTCAGCTGTGTGATGGTCACATACAGTCCAAATAAAGATTTTTCTCTATATTCAATGCTGTATCTGCCATTCTGAGCTCTGTTCTCTTCTGTTTTAACCAGGATGTCTTCTTCTTTTTTACATTCATCCTTACAGAAGAACGTCCTGTTTCCATTGACAGTACTGAGGCATCCATATTTGATATTTCCTCCCTCAGTTTCTGTACGGATGAAACGAGTGTTTTGACCCAGCGCTGCTTCTGAAAAGATGAACAATCAGCAATTACTGTCTGTACTTCCTGTAAGATGCTGCAGTCTGATCACAATATTACCTGCTTCACATTTACACAGATCCACAGAGTCACACTGGGAGCTGCCCAGTTCAACCACAGTCTGACTGCTGGAGTAATGATTTCATCCAACATTGATACACTGAGTCAATATATCATAAACGTCTCACATTCTTCCCACAATTTAATTAGATTCTATCTGACTTCATTTATTCTTATGCTTCAAAATCATTAAATGGGATGAACATAGTAAATATATCAGGTTTTATGACTTTCAGTAGAAACTCACCATCTATAACTGTGAGCTCAAAGTCCCAGTAAGAATCTGGGACCGAAGATCCACCCAAACCACATCTGTACTGTCCTGAGTCTGACTTGGTCAGCTGTGTGATGTACACAGTCACAGTTCTTCTTCCAGAAGATCCGTCTTCATATCTGATGCTGTATCTGCCACTCTGAGCTGTGACATCATCTGTTTTAATGAGAATGTCTTCTTCTTTACATTCTCCTTTACAGAAGAACTTGGTGCTTCCAGACGAAGTGAAGGAGCAATCCATTGAACCATTTCTTCCTTCAGCTCCAGCATAAAGGTTTATTGCATTGACGAGTCCAGTGTTTCCATCCTGCAGTGCTGTTGGAAAGATGAACAGTGAATACTGATGATCAATACTTTGTGTATTGTAGACTTACTGTAAACAAACTGTAGATTAATGAGGGCTAATCCATCAGTTCACAGAGAAGCAGAGATGATACAGAGGCAGCCATTAGCAAAGTTTTCACTGACTGTACAGCAGTTGCTGTTGTTCTACTTGTAGCTGCAGTTGTAGTCACAGTGTCTCTGTGTAACGTCTGTTTTTCAATGTTTTTGTTTCATACTTTCTAATATCAAACACATTAATGAGCAACAAATATTCATGGATGGATGGTTCATATGTTTTGTGAAATTACATTTAGTTTAGTTGAATTACAAGATTACATTATAGAGATGTTGTAATTAGTAACAGAATAATTTAGAGAACGACAGGAAAACTAATTAACATGACAGCAACATGAAAACTTGTGTGATACAAATCTGACATTTGTTAAAATGAATACAATGAATGTCCAGAAGCAGTTTGTGCTGCAGCTTTACAGACACAGTCAGGTAATCAGTCCTCACCTGATAAGAAGCAGAAGAACAGAACATGGTGGATATTCATTCTGAGTTTGATCCTGATGCAGAAAACCATCAAACTGTCAGAGAACTGCCTCTATATGTCTGTCTGATCAATCAGGAAGCTGAAGATGCTTTAAGTTAACACTCCTTCCTTTTTCTATCTCTCTCTTAAAACCTTTTCTTTCTTTTGGCGATCTGGAGACACTTTTACATGCTTTTATAACCTCATGTCTCGATTACTGCAACTCACGTTATCTGGGAGTGAGTCAGTCCTTCCTGTCTTTTCTGAAAGTGGTTCAAAATGCAATCAATCCTGACTGGATCAAAAAAAGAGAGATAACCCTGTGCTGACCTCCCTCCACTGGTTACCAGTGAAATATGGGTCTAACAGTTAACTTCATGGGAAATTGTAAGTTATATCAACTTCATTGGAAGTTGGTCCCACCTTCCCTCTCTTTGTCTCTTCTGTCTCCGTCCCTCTCTCTCTCTCTCATGTAAAATTTGATTTGCCTTTTTTCTGTGTTTACAACATAGTGATGATGATGATTGTTAAAGGTACATTAATGAATGAATTATTTTATTTTCAATCCATTATATGACCTATATGACCTCTATGGAATTATTCAGACACATTAAACACCAACAAACCAAACATTCCAGTATGTAAACACACCAGCATCTCACAGCACAATATATTGACCTCATACAAATACAAAATACAAAAATCTTTACATAAGGTATAATATCCCTGGAGATATCCAACAATGAAGATTAAATAAATACATACACACAGCCTCACAGTTATGAACACAAGTGTAATATTAATTTATGTAGATCAGTGGTTTCCTGATGAAGCTGCTGTGAATCTGACTGAAGATAAGGATAATCACTTTACCCCATTTAACATTTATGATCACCATATAAACATTGAATATATAGTTATAAGGTATAAGAGCATTTTATTAATGCCCCGTACTTATTATAACTTCTCCTATGAAGATATATTTTATATTATTACAACTGAGTTTTACTATATTGTCATTCATTATCTGTTTATACAGCAGTTAACACTTCTGGGTGCCAACAGGAGTTATAACCATTTATTAAATATCTTTATACTGCTTATAAATGATAAATATGGGGACATAAAATCCAGTGTTACCAATATATTTTCAAATCATAAATCAAACAAACTGAAGCGAGCAACATGAAATTGTTCAGTGAAGCCTTTGTTCAGAAAAGGAAGAATATGTCAGCGAGAGATTTCCTGGCTCTAACCGACACTTGGCAAGAAAAAACAGTGTGTTCCTTTCCTCTCTAAAATGTATCAGACAGCCTCGACTGGAACAAAAAAGAGAGCTGATCCTGTAATGATAACGTAAATTAATAACAACAGGGCACCACCCTGAGATCACGGACCAACAACCAAAAGTGAAAGCAGTTAAAAGAGGGTGTTCACTTTAAAAATGTCAATATCTAAGAGACACTAACATTTACAGTGCTGCTTGAAAGTTTGTGAACCCTTTAGAATTTTCTCTATTTCTGCATAAATATGACCTTAAATCCTAAAACTAGATAAAGGGAACCCAATTAAACAGATGAGACAAAAAAAATGTTTTCATTTATTTATTGAGGAAAATTATCCAATCTTACAAATTTGTGTGAGGCAAAAGTATATGAACCTTTGCTTTGATTTTGAATTTATTTGAATTTTGAATTTGAATTTATGAATAAGATAGCCCCTTGAGATGTAGCATCTCATTTTCAAGGGGGTCCTAAAAAACACAAAATACAAAATATAACACATACTTACAAAGACATTGTTACATAACAAACATAGACTACAAATACACAGATACAGACAGCTCTCTCACCATCTCCCACCCACACACCCCACCCTCAGCTGTTGTGAGATCACACCAAGATCACACTAAGAGCAGGCCTGTAATAGTCCGGGAGGACAAGGGACTTGGGGGGTAACATCTAGGAACTAAAGGCCTCTCTTGCAGTGGCTACAGTCAATGTTCATGGGTCCACCATATCTGAATATGGTATCCTATAATATCTGGACTAAAAACACCCATCCTGTCAATCTGTTCAACTACTGTGTTAATTTAGATGTTGACTTACACTTTGGTGCGAGTTTGAGAAGTGAGCGCTTGTGATTTGTATGTAAATATTGGCCATAATGTTGACTGGCTTGCTGTGTATGAGTAGAGCACCTATTGAGTGGAAATAGTGCAGGGTGAAGAATTAGCTTTTCAGTTATTGTCTGCTATCTGTCTTGTTATGTCATTTCATTTATTTTCACACTAAATCATATGTTAAGAGTGCTGTATTTAATTTAGACATGCATTAATTTGTTATTTTCTTCTCGTTTTTATTCTTTTGCACTATTTATTTTGAACATACTAGAACATATTTCCTAAAAAAAAGTTTACTTTCACTGCTTTGCAAGGTTATGGAGCCAGCAGCCAGTGTAGTGGACCAGCAACAGAGATGAAACCTCCAAACTGTCCGTAGGGAAATGTAACAGGGTGGACCTGTATCGGCCTGATTTTGAATGCAGTGATTGACACTATTATTGTTTAGCACCTATTGTGTGTCCTGTGGGTGTGGTCTTCGCGTGTAGTGGGGTGAAATGCATGGTGATGGGCTGATGGTATACAGGTGTGTTTGGGTGTGACCTCCAATCTGCAATTACTTAACCAGCCACACACACTAGAGTCAGTCACTTTGCTTGTCTTCTTTTGTGTGTAGATACAGAGTTTAATGGTTGGATTTGATGTAGTTTTGAAGTGCTTCCCTGTGCTTCGCCACACGCAGGAAGAGGTTGAGCACACCCAGCCACAGGCGTCCTATTCCCTCCTGTCTAACTGACTTAGCCCCCCCGGCTTTGGTCTTGTTTTACCTCTATTTATTTATTAGCAGCTATTTAATAAAAAATTGGGATTTTTTTTTTTTGACCACACGGTCTGTTGTTTTTTTGCCCATTTTATACACTGGTTGGTCAAATCTGAACTGGGTGTTTTACAGAAACTGACCACAAATAACAAAAGTAACAACACCAAATCTCCGCAGGGAAGCAAGTGAAACAACAGGCAGGAGCCCCAGTTTGAACTAATATCACAGAGAGCGATATGAGTCAAGAAAAGAAGCTCCGTGTGTCACCAACTTCCTGTGCTGGAGTTCCCCACCAGAGAGGCTTCCTTCCCCGGCATGCACCGCGCAGGCTGACCCGCAGTGATGACATTTCATGTCTGTGACATTTTCTAGAGATAAAGACATTGAAATTATAGTGAGCCGCACGTGAAACATATGGCTCATGTGGGCTGTGTGGCTGCTCTAATCTGTTAACATGGGCGCCAAAATGAAAAGCAAGTTCCGTGATTCACATGTGCTGCTCACGCAGGCTATGTCCCAGGCATTAGACATGGAGCTCCACAAGGTTCTGTACTAGGACCAATACTATTCAGCTTATATTTGCTACCTTTAGGTAATATTATTAAGAAACACTCCATACATTTTCATTGTTTTGCAGATGATACCCAATTATATTTATCAATGAAGTAAGATGAATCCAACCAGTTAACTAGACTCCAAGCATGCTTTGAGGACATTAAGACCTGGATGACCTGCAATTTTCTGCTACTAAACTCAGACAAAAGCGAAGTTATTGTGCTTGGCCCTAAACACCTTAGAAACACATAATCTAATGATATAGCTACTCTAGATGGCATTACCCTGGCCTCCAGCACCACTGTAAGGAATCTGGGAGTTATCTTTGATCAGGATATGTCCTTCAATTCCCACATAAAACAAATTTCAAGGACTGCCTTTTTTCACTTACGCAATATTGCAAAATTCAGGCAAATCTTCTTCTAGGCTGGATTATTGCAATTCCTTATTATCAGGCTGCCCTAACAAGTCTCTAAAGACTCTCCAACTGGTCCAGAACATAGCTGCAAGTGTACTGACAAAAACTAGTGTAGCAGAATGGAAATGTATTCCTGTCTGGTCTAAGCAGGACTGTAGTGTTTTGCTTTCTTGATTACTTTGGTGATCACTAGCCAATCATCGTCTGTGGGCACTCTATAAAGGCAGGTAGCTGTTTTCTGAGCACTCCCCTGATGCTGACTGCACGCCCCGTCCTCTGTTCACCTGACTTCTGCAATAGCTACAGGTATGGGAATAGTTTCTGTGTTTGGTCCTTAGAGTATCCTCTCATGCTGTTGCTTATATTAGACTTTTATGATTTTGTAGATCCCTCCGTGGTGATTCACCTCCCTTGGAAGTGACCCTCTCACAGATCACTGTTGGTAGGTCCACTTCTCCCTTGCTCTGCAATTTTATTATGCTGCGTGTAGTAAATGAATGAATGAATGAATAGTTTATTTTGGTCATATATAAAAAGGAACAAAACAACAATATATGTGTGGATATGCAACTGACAAAAACATCATCATCCATGTTTATACCAATCCATTTCACATAATAAAAAATCACATAATCAATTACCGAAAAAGGAATATGCTGAAGCCCAAGGCTTATTTTTTCCTATCCTATATAATCCATAAGATTACCCAGAATATCAGCAGTATGAAAGAAAGAAAAAAAGAAAATTTATACCCTGTATTTACCCTGTAACTAAATGTAACAAGGGGGGAACTAACAGTGCTTTAGATTACAGCCTGCATACCCTGTCTAAGTTAGGCTAACTGTCGTCAAGTCCTGTAGTGGAAAAAGCCTGAAAACCACCATAGCTGAAGTCCAACTGAAATCACATGTAATCATCCCTCTTTGCAGTCAAAAGTAATGTTTTTAAATATTGGTAAGAGTTTTATATTAATAGGTCTTAGCTTGAGGGTCGTGTCAGTATCTGTGTTTGATTGCCAGCATCTGGCAGGTGAGTACTGGTGTTTTTATTTTTTATTTTTATGTTATTTAATCTTTATTTAACCAGGTAAAATCCAATTGAGGTTAGCAGCCTCGTTTTCAAGGAAAAGCTGGCCATGATGGCAGCATTACAAGTTTCAGACAGGACAACAGAACATCTGGCACACAAATAAAACAATACTAAACACCAAATGACGATATATGAAGGCTCAAAGAACAGAGTAAACAAACTGCTGTAGCAACAAATCATGGACAGACAGCATGTTGTCAGCAGTGGTGTTGAAGAGTAGGAACCAAACCAGCATCTAACAGGTCTGAAGTGACATTTGCAAGTATGTTTACATGCCCTTTAATGTGCTGCAGCTGAGCAGCTAATTAGCTATCTAGCTGCTAACTGATGTTAGCTTTTCCCGAGTGAATGTTTGTTTGGTGACTCATTCAACAAGCTAAGGTGCAGGAAAAGACGGGCGTTCATGTTTTTAAGTTAGATAAGAAGGAGACTTTAGCAGGAAAGCTAATGTGGGTTGTTGTTGAGTCTGTGGCTGTTGTGTTGTGTAACAGGATGCTATCAGGCTCAGTGTGACTGTTTGCTCTGACTGTGATAGAACGAGACATTATTGCTTTATGAAAAGATTTGATTTTCTGTATAGAAATAAGGACTCCAGCAGTAGTGGGAAGTAACTAAGTACATTTACTCAAGTACTATACTTTCTACATTCTACTCCACTACATTTATTAGACAGCTTTAGTCACTTTCCAGATGAAGATTTTACATAAAATATTTTAATATTCTGTTGTTTAAATTATCTGCTTATAATATGATGCAGTACTATTACTATTAATCTACCCAAAGTATCTAAAGTTGGTTGCACATTGATGAACTACAACATTTAAACACTCTTACATGTATTTCTTAATGATAAAAACAATCAATATGATAGACAATAATAATATAACAGTATAAAAGAAGCCAGTCTGCATAGTGAGTATTTCACTTTCGATATTTTAAAGGAATACTATGCAGGATTTGTCAGTTGCTGTTTGTAAACATAATATTCAAAGTTGGCCCCTCCTCCCCAGCTTACTGACACCAGAGCACGGGTGAGGGACAGAAAGAAAGATCAGCAGTGGTCGAGCGAGCTAGAGAGTGAATGAAGAGAGGGAGCGGCGGTAGCAAGAACAAAGCAGTGAATCAGAGAAATTAAACATTCTTTTCTGATTTTTTTTTTTATCAATGGTTAAGTTCTAAAGCCCAAATAAACACACCCACACCTCCGCAAACCTCTGCACAACCCTGCAGGAAGGTGCCACATTGCTGGATTTTGTGTGAATGCAGCTGAAGCTCCATCCTGTCTGCTGTGATGTCTCTGCTCAGTGTGTGTAGCTCAGACCCGCCCTGGGTCAAACAGACACGGACAGAGAGCATTTAGGGGAAACACTGAAGCACATAACCTGGTCGATACACTACGAGTCCCGACCTCACAACCTGCACGCTGTTATTGGGTGGGGGCTAAACACCCACTGCCCAAAGGCAGAAATGTCCCAGACATGGCAAAATAATAAGAAAATAAGAAAATACAGGGAGAGGGCAGAGTCTGCAGATAAATACGCTGCCACATACTTCTAATGGGTCATAAATGATGATTGAGAGGGATTATTTTTGTATGAGTTTATACTTTGTTTTTAAGGAAAATCCTCCATAGTATGCCTTTAAGTACATTGTTGATTATACTTCCACACTTTAATTTAAGTAACATTTTGAATTCAAGATTTTTACTTGAAATGGAGTATTTTAGGCTAGAGTATTTTTACTTTTACTTAATTAAAGGATCTGAATACTTCTTCCACCACTGAACTCCAGCTACATAAGAGGATGATGGGATGGTATTTATTCGAAAAATTGCAAAACTAGGTGGCACCATCATGAAACCAAAGAATTTAAAATATAAATCAATCAATATAAATCCCTTTTGGTTTCAGATTTTTTATATATATATATTGATTGTTACAGCTTTAAATGAACAGAATAAATCTGTTAGGTGGGTTAATTAGTCTGTAAATTAGACCAGTGGGTCTGAGACTATGAGAGCAGAAGAGCCAGAGACGCTATTACTGCTTTTCACCATTTTATCTTCATTTTTTCATCAATGTGAGTGAAACAAATAATCTTTTATCATTAAGGTGTTTGTTTCATGTCTCTTGAGCATCCTTGAAACACAATCATGGGTCCAGATATTGTCATACAATATCGTTTAGCCTTGAATGATACAACATGGAGACTGAAATTTACTTATTCTTCACATGAAACATGGGGTAGACATCATAAAAAGGGCAAATATTTTTGTGTGATGGACATGTCTCATGATCCCCAAAATCATCTCTGGAGGTCCCTGCAGGATCCTGAGCCCCAGCTTGAAAAAAAACACAGATTTGTCTGATGATGATTAAACACTTTGGTGCTGCTTAGAGCTCCTATACTGCCTCCTTCTGACAGCTCCAAAGAATTACACAACTAGAGCTTTAACTCTGAATAAATCCGGAATCTCACTGTTTATTGAATTAAAGGCTCTGAAATTTAAAGGTTTTGTTGACTTTAAAAGGGTTCAAATTATGTAAGGAGGCAAAAAATCAGTTATTCCCCCTTAAAGAATCCAAAAGTTGTTTAAAATGAGAGAAAGTCGATGTGATTTGAGAGAAATTTGCATGTTCAAAAAGCACTGAGTGAGGGCTGATATAAAAAGTCATTGTATTTCAGCGAAATACAATTTGAAAAGATATTCTCTCATTTGGTGTTGTGATGATGGTGTTGGAGGGCGCTGTCTAACACATCAGTCCTAAATCTCTCATAGCAGCCAAGGCCTGCTTGTTGCGTTAACTGACAAAGTTTTGGTGATTCAACACTCAGGTTTTACTGATGCACATAAACATTTGAGTGATCTTGCCTGTCAGCTGACAGCAAATGTGAACTCTGAATGGAACAAGTGCTTTGAAGTCACTGGAGTAAAAGTACAAGTAAATGTCTAGAAGGGGTCACTGTTGGTGGTAAATGCCCTAGAAATGATGATGTGTCCATGAAACACATCCTGCGTAATACCAGTAGTGAGACAGCAGGTGATGCTCCAGTGAAGTCACACAGTGATACTTACAAGCCTTTGTGCAGTAAAATATGTAGGGATAAACACAAAGTATGTGATGAGAGTTAGTGATTAATGCCCTGGAGGTCATGATGTGTCCATGAAAGTAATCTTGTGTAGCCCTAGTACCCAGCCACAAGGTGGTGCTACAGTGAAAACAAATAGTGCTACTGATAAGCCACTGTACAGTCAAGTATTGAGAAGTAAATGCAAGATATGTGATGCCACAAATATACTAAGAAATGAGTGTTTGGACAGAGATCCAGTTAAGAGTACTCATCACATAGATGATTCATATTCCAAAAAGAAGTGTTTGGGCGTAATGCAAAAATCAGACAAATGTGCATCTTCAAACAACTCATCTGTTTTGATCAATGAAAGAGAGAATGTAAGAGTGTCCAATTTGAATGCAGATGAAGTTATTCTGATAAGTGGGTCTGAGGCTTCAAACTTTGAATTTTGTCCTTTGATGATACAACAACAAAAGAAGCTGAAACTGAATATTTTCTAGTCAAATGAAGACTGTAGCAGAAAAGAATCAGTTTTAATGGAAACAAAAACTATTGCAGGTGATGCTGACTGCTTTTTTAGAGCTCTATCATTTGTTATAAGTGGGAATGAAAATAGTCAGAAAAATATCACTTGTCATGGTTAAGCATATAAAGAAGAATTCATCTGCCCTCATTAATTGTCTTTGACATGGGTTTTCTTCTGTTGAGGGTTATTTGAATGAATCATGCATGAAGTATGTTGGAGTTTGGGCAAGTGAGGTGGAAATACAGGCAGCTGCTGACCTATTTGGTGTTCATGTTTTCATGTACAGTAGGAATAAGTGGTTTTAGTACTGCACATCCGAGCAGCAATCAAATGAGGATGGAGCAATTTACCTGAAACACTATAACAAGTGTCATTATGAAGTGTCAAAGAAGTGTGTACGTCTCTGTGCAAGAAATATTCAACCTCCAAAGACAACAGTGTATCAAATTGGTGCAAACTGGAAAGAAAAAAAAGCTATGTGACACAAACATGCTATTAAGAAATTAGACAGTTCAGAGAGAATTCTGGAGATACCATGAGGGTGTCCAGTGCATAGGAAAAAAATAAACATGAGCAAAGAGAAATATGCAAGTGATGAACAGTACCAGAAGAATGTCAGAGCGTATAGTGTAAATAGGTACAAAACTGACAAACTTCATGCAGAAAAGAGTAAGAAATATAGAGAGAAGAATGAAAACACGTAAATTAAGGCAAGACATTGACTTTCTGACTGAACAGTTTAAAGTAAGTACTGGTCCAGAATATGTGTGCTCAGTATGTCACTGGCAGCGAGTTCAACATAAGGGGATAAAATGTAAAAAAAGGAGGTATATGCCAAAAAAGGAATACAAGTGTGTAGTAAATGTATAATTGAAACATATTTTCACAAACGTATTGATATTTATCTTCAAGGCTGTATTTTCAAAAAGGGACCCATTAGTGAGTTATGGATTTGTTTCACTTGTCATTGAAAAATTCTTGTTGGTAAAATTCCTGAAGAAAACATTATGAACAATTTGGCTTTAGATCCTATTCCACCTCAGCTAAATGGTTCACTCAATATAACAACACTTGATTGCAATGTACATTCCATTCATGAAAGTGCTTGCTTTGCCAAAAGGTGGACAAAATGGTGTTCATGGACCAGTTACATGTGCGCCATCCAATATTACAAGGGTGACTGATGTTCTTCCAAGACCAGATAATCATGATCTTATGATTTATGTCAAACTGAAAAGAAACTTAACTTACAAAGGACATTATGAATATCAGTATACTCACACAGATAAAATACAGGGAGCACTGGCATATTTGAAAGAATGCAACAAATGGTATAAACATGCAAATCAAGTAAATGTAAGGAAGAAGCCGACGATGATGATGATGATGATGATACATCAAAACGTGTGTAAAGACCATCCAAAGAAAATCCAAAGTGCTAACGTACAATTAGAAGATGAATCCACTGATGAATCATTACATGAAAGACAGCAACATGACATGTTCATGGTCACATTTGCAACCAGCTGATATTGCACAAGAAGTTTTGGATCTGCACTTTGATGACATTTTGTCTGTCGCACCAGCAGAAGGCAACAATCCTGTGAGATTATTAACAGAAACCAACAAAGCAAAATGTTTCCCACCTCTGAAATGTTAACAAACAAAGATTCACTTGGAAGCATTTTAAACTTTGATGAAGGATATGAATTTCTGAAATCTATACGAGGTACACCTGCTTGTTGGCAATCTGTACAAAAGGATTTATTTGTTATGGTGAGACAACTGGGTATTCCAAGATGGTTTTTTACTCATTCTCGTCTGCTGATTTGTGATGGACAGAACTTTTACAAAGTATAATGAAACAAGAAGCCCAAAAATGCATTGATGACCTGGACTTGTCTGACACATTGGACATGTTAAAAAGGAATCCTGTGACAGCTGCAAGAATGTGCGATGGTTCCACTGTTTCCTATCATGTCACCAGCTCAGCCAATTGGTAAAATAGTTGATTACTTCTATCGTATTGAATTTCAATAGCATGGAAGTCCACAAACCCATTGTCTGTTGTGGGTTGAGAATGTGCTTCAAATTGACCAAGATGGTGAAATATGTAGCATTCATGGATCAATGTGTGACATGTGAAATGCCACCAGAGACAGATCAGTAAATGTTTGAAACTGTGTTCATTGTAAAACAACACAGCAAAAGGCACTCAAAACATGCAAAAAGAAGGGAACAACTTGTAGATTCAAATTTCCACGCCCACAAAGCAACAAGACATTTATCACAAGAAGTAATCCTGATGACAAACAAGATAAGAAATGCAATAATGACCAGTGTGATAAAAGTAAGGATTGTGAAACTTGTATCAAAGAAAAACAAGAAGTGCAAAGAGAGCATGCAGCAGCTATTATGAAACAAGTGAAAGAACTGTTCAAGTTCACTGTTGACTCTTTGCTTCTATTGGTATATCTCAAGAAATATTTGAAGCAGTGTACAAAAAGCTGACAAAGAAAACCAGCATTATTTTGAAAAGAAGTTTATGATATCTGGATGAATCAATACAACTGTGAACTTTTACGATATTGAAATCCTAATATGGACATTATATATGTTGTTGATGCATATAGCTGTATAGTTTACATAATATCCTATATTTCAAAAGCTGAGCCCACATAGCCTGTACTTACCCTGTAACTATACATAAGAAGGGGTGAATAACCAACATAACTTACTCTGTAACTACAGGGGACAAAATTGGGATCCCAATAAGGACATTCTATATGTTGTTGATACATATAGTTGTATAGTTTATGTAATATGCTATATTACAAAAGCTGAGCCTGTATACCCTGTAGTTACCCTGTAACTAAATGTAACAAGGGGAGAACTAACAGTGCTTTAGCAGCCCACAATTTCCGTACTTACCCTGTAACTACACGTAACAAGGGGTGAATAACCAACATAACTTACTCTGTAACTACAGAGGACAATGTGAAAACAGGTTGTTTGAATTTTACTTTCCTCAAAACTTTCCTCGAAATAACTACACAGTTTGCAGTCAGAAGAGCATATGAACCATATATATGCGTTCTGATTCATACCTCATGTTTTATCTGTAGTTATATATTTATTTGATGAATAGTGCACAGAGCTGAAAAAAGGGTAAACTTGCACCTTGAGGAGCCATAATGCTAGACGAAAACAAAAGCCAGCATTCAACATTTTAATGACGTCACATCTTGTTCCCCTGTGCCTACATATATGTACGTACTGTACTGGTACACCGTTAATGAAAAAAGATTACACCGTAACTACGGAGTAATTACCTTTTCTTTCTGTTGGCAATCTGAAAACAGTTTTTCATGCTTTTAACACCGACACCAAACAGAGAGAGCACATCACCACTGCACTGGCCTCCCTCCACTGGATACCAGTGAAATACAGGACTGATTTTAAGCTCTGAATGGTTTGGCACCAGCCTACATCTCTAATGTCTTCAGTCCATATTCTACATTAAGACCCCTCAGATCCTCTGATCAGTTATTCCTCTCTGTTCCACGTTCCCGGTCAAAATCCAAAAGTGACCAAGCTTTTTCCATCACTGTTCCCAGACCGTGGAACAGTTTTTCCCTCACCATCAGATCCTCCCCATCTATCACCACTTTTAAATCCCAGCTACAGACCCTCCTTTATTGAATCACTTTTGAGTCCCCCTATTTTTTATAGCATATTAAAATTGTTAATTTTATCTATTACAATTTACTTTACTTACTTTACTTTATTTATCTGGCTTTGTTTTGATTCTTCAACTGTGTTTTTACATTTTTCTGTGAAGCAGTTTGGTCAACTGTTGTTTTTAAATGTGCTCTATAAATTAATTTGACTTGACTGTTTCTCTGTGTGTTTACAGCATGATGATGATGATGATGATGATGATGATGATGATGATGGTTAAAGGTACATGAATGAATGAATAGTTTTATTTTGGACCAGTTATGTGACACATTATTCAGACACATTAAACACCAACAAACCAAACATTCCAGTATGTAAACACACCAGCATCTCACAGCACAATACATTTTACTTCATACAGATCTTTACATACTGTATAATATCCCAGGAGATATCCAACAATGAAGATTAAATAAATATATACACACAGCCTCATAGATATGAACATAAGTGTAATATTAATTTGTGTAGATCAGTGGTTTCATATTGAAACTGCTGTGAATCCTCTTTGACAAATCTGACTGAAGATAAGGATAATCACTTTACCTCATTTATGAGCACAATATTAACACTGAATATATAGGTATAAGGTATAAGGGCATTTTATTAATGCTCAGTATTAATTATTACTTCTCCTATGAGGACATATTTTATATGAAGGTGTTTAACCCTTTGTTTCCCACACCAAAGAATGTGTTTGCTCCCATCAATTTGCTTCTCAAGGTTTCTCATGAACTTTAAAATGTATTGCACATTTCTTATTTGTAAATTAAGAAATGTATGATGTGAACAGCTACATTTGAGATTTATGTTTGGTTATATTTATGTAGACTTTACTTGCCAAAGAAATACACCTATTATGAGCATTTATTAGAACTCTGAAAATGTCAGACATGAACACTAACCGCTGATTAGTGGACAACCTGCTCTACCTCCTCAGTCACAGCTGCCCTGTGAAGCATAATGAAAACAACTGAAACAAGCCGACTTCAATGCTCTGCCTGAAAGCTGTGCTCCATTTTTGAAAAAAGCTCCTCATAAATATCACATTATAAAGTGACACATAATGATTACAGTCCAGAAAACATGTGATGCAACATGTGATGTCAAACAGGAAAAGGTAGCAGCTCAGATTAAGAAGCTGCAGCGTTCAGAACAATTTGACAATCAAATGTTGAAGCTCTCTGTGTGTTAAGTGTCTTTTTCAATACTACCACTAGAGGGCACCAGAGTCAGACTCTGAATTTTACACAGACTGGCTGTAAAATAACTCACTATGGTGGACAGACCTTCTTACAGTATTGCTGCTGGAGCAGCAGTCACTTCCTATCTAAAGAGGTTCAGATTCATCATGATGAAGAGATGAGATCTTTTTTAGATTTAAATGTGTCCCAAACTAAAGAAATGATAATCTCACCACAACACACAGACAGTTCCAACAATCATTCTTGGCTTCAGTAAGTGTTGAACTTGTCCAGATCTACAAATATTTGGCAACTGTGTTTGATGACAGATTGAGATTTAGTGACAATACAGATGTTATTGTGAAAAAGGCTCAGCAGCGTCTAATCTGCAAACTAAACTCATTTAGAGTCGATCAGAGAATATTGACAACGTTTTATTGAAGTTATCCTTTTATTGAAAGTATTTTAACTGCTGGTTTACATTTGTCAAAAGGACAAGAATGGATTGCAACATGTTGTTAACTTCAGCTCTAAAATTATTGGCAAAACACAAAGATCCCTGTTACATCTTAATACTGAACAAGTCCTCAACAAAGCAGAGAAGATTATCAGCAACCACACACATGATGTCCTCTATGACCACTCTTACCTGATGCCATCAGGAATGTGTTTTAGATCTTCTGCATGTAAAATAAACAGAAGGAAGTTTTTTTTTCCAGAAGCCATCAGACTTGTGAATTCTAGAAATGACCTTCATATACGACAAAACTGTTTCACAGTAATGTTGTGTTATCAAACATAATCTCTGCCTGGATGATGTTCACAGTAATGAATGAAGCTACATTTCTATGTGTCTCTGCAGTGGGAGGGAGGAGGTTGGGGTGGATGGGGGGCTACAAGATGCAGGACTGTGACAGCAGAGACCCGGGCTCACATCCTGAGTCCTGTGTGTGTTCAGGTTTGGTTCAGGTTAGTGAAAGATGCTGCTGTGGCTTAAATGTTCATAAACATGTTGAGCTTCAAGTCACTGCAGACTTTTTTCTGTATTAAACAGAGACCAGGATCCTTCTCTGACCTGAACCAAGTGCTGCTAGAGTCTGAACACAACCACAAACACTTTTATACTGTGAGTTTCTACCAGCTGAGATTTTACTGCAACATCAGATATTTTGGTGGAAAAAAAGACTAGGTACATTGTCTCTGAACATTTCACTCATACGTTCAGTATCAACATTTTTGCAACTTAAACACATTAATTAACAAAATTTTTACGTTTCTAATAAAACATATTTGCTGTTACAATTGAGTTGAATATGAATGTAATTTCTAGGAGACAGAGTTGGCTCAAAGTGTAAAAGAACAATATCAAACAACATCTACATTTATGAAGACAGAATGAACATTTCAGAATAAGCAAGTGAGAAGTTGTTGAACATCTCAGAAACATGATCAGTTCTGTATCATCAACATAAAGGTGAAAAATAGCATGTTTATAGTAAATATCTGCTGATTAAAAAAAAAGAAAAGAAAGAAAGTGGAACAAACTGGAATCTTGCAGCACATGTTAACCTGCACAGTACAGAATCCAGATCCAAATCCAAACATCGTCATGTGTTTGCTGTGAGTGCAGAGTAGGTTTGGTCCAGATCCCTGCTGTCTGGATCCAGGCTCTGGTAGATGTTGTCTCCATACTTGGAGACTGGAGGACGGTTCTCATAGGTGACACATAACTGAAAATAAAACAGGAATGACATCAAACCTAATATAGCAGTAACCACGGTAACAGCCCAGATATTGTGTTCTTCAATTGTTTGCTGATATTTTAGTGATAACAACTGGACAGGCCAGAGGTCTATTAACAATAATTGTGATTTTATTTAATTATAGTTTTGTTCATACTAGTGACATAGTTGCAGACATGAGATTGTTTATTCCTAACTGCAAAAATAAAATGTATAAATGCCAACAGTAAGAGTTAACATGAGATATACAGAGTCACCTCCATGTTTCTGCTGTCTGAGGTTCCTCTGGTGTTCAAACCAGAGTTCCTCCTCTTCTTCAATTTGTAGAGGAGCAGCAGAACAACAGCCAACAGCACAACAATCACAGGCACACATACAACTGGAGGCAAGAAGTCACATGGACGAGAGACCTCAGAGACGACTGGGAAGGAAGAGAGAGAGAGACATGTAATAGTTTAAAAGACTGGGATCTTTTGTCTTGTATTAGAAGCTTAAAGGTTCCCTGTGGAGTTTTTGACCATAAGTAGCTTGTTTTTACGCGTGGGTCTACGTTGTGCACACGTGGTTGACGTGAAACACAATCCTGCCAGTGGTTTTACATCATCCCACTGATTTACAGGATGCAGGAACCTGCCCAGAAACACAGCAATGCACCAACAAAAGCAGGAGAGAAGAAGACCGCAAGCAAAGCAAGATTTAAAATACTTTAAATATTCAGCTTTGCAAATATTTTATGATTGAAGAAACATATTCAACACTTATGTTGGACCTAAAGGATACACTCAGCATGTTTTGGTGAGTAACACTGAATATAAATATAACCTTGTTTACAAGAAAACTACACAGGAAACCTTTATCAAAAATGAGATCTTCCTGTTGAAAAAACATCTCAGACACAGTCTGATTGCTGGAGTAAAACGAATTAACATGACAGCAACATGAAAACTTGTGATACAAATCTGACATTTGTTAAAATGAACACAACGAATGTCCAGAAGCAGTTTGTGCTGCAGCTTTACAGACACAGTCAGGTAATCAGTCCTCACCTTATCTTCCTGTTGAAAAAAAATCCCAAAGACTTTCTTCTGAATGTTTCTTGACTTGTCATGTGCTGACATCACATGTTAATAATTATCTTACATCATGAGAAACGTAGGATGTGTTTAAACATTAGGTGTGAGGACAAAAAAAGAGGACCAACTTGTTATTCTTATTAGACAACGTTGTTATGCTGAATTTGACTGTTTTAAGAGGATGTTTTGTTGCAGAGAGACAGTGATGGACAGATGGACAGACATGAACTGTCCTGTACCTGTAAACTGCTCTGTGGTTTCAGGGAAAGATGATGAAGGTGTGAAGCTTCCTGATCTGGAGATTAAACTCTGTGTTGTTGTTGGTGTGGAGGCTGATGGGACTGATGTTGGAAAAGGTCGGAGAGTCCGGTTTGGTTTTGAAGTGGTTGGAGCCGTGAACAATGAAAACACATTGAAACAATCAGATACTGAATCAATAATGCAGAGAAATGAGATGCTGCTCTAGACAGACAGATCATATTGACAGCATCCATCACATACACAAGAAATACACAACATTAAATATGTTAATGAAGTAAATGATTAAGAATATCTGAAGTGAGTTTGTTCTATTAATCACAAGAAATTATTGTTATTTGATTTTTGATTACAGAAGAGTAAGAAAATAACATCCACAGGTTGGTTTTATGACATTAAACATAGAAGCACAAATGTCTGAAAAGGTTTTTAAAAATCGTACAAACTGATTGTTGTAAATTTAAAAACTAACATTATAAAGGCAACACATTTTTCATTAGATTACTTTGTGACTCTACAAATGAGTTTCATCTTTAGAAACATTTTAGAGTATGATGCCTTGAACATTAAGGAACCTGAGGAACCGTTCTTCTCTATGTTACCTAATGTTAATAGAAATATAGAAAAGGTCCCAGGTTGGACAACTAGTATGACTCTGCCAACCTCAGCACTCCTCTTGTTGTCACAAATCAACTTCGGGCTGTAACCCGAAAAAAGAGATATTTGTTTCTGTCAGGTCATTTCCATCCACTCTGTAAATTTTGAAATCCTAATTATTTTTTTTTATCATATGTTTTGGACATTTTATGGCTCTATTTGATAGTGATAGTGGAGAGAGACAGGACATGTGGGGAAAGAGAGTAGGGGGATTTGTTCGTGACCACAAGTAGCTTGTTTTTGCATGTGGATCTACGTTGTGCACACGTGGTTGACGTGACACACAATCCTGCCAGTGGTTTCACATCATCCCACTGATCTACAGGATGCAGGAACCTGCCCAGAAACACAGCAATGCACCAACAAAAGCAGGAGAGAAGAAGACTGCAAGCAATGCAAGATTTAAAATACTTTATATAATCAGCTTTACAAATATTTTATGATTGAGGAAACATATTCAACACTTATGTTGGACCTAAAGGATACACTCAGCATGTTTTGGTGAGTAACACTGAATATAAATATAACCTTGTTTACAAGAAAACTACACAGGGAACCTTTATCAAAAATGAGATCTTCCTTCCAGACTTTGCTCTGAATGTTTCTTGACTTGTCATGTGCTGACATCACATGTTGGACCATCTTGTTATTCTCATTAGACAATGTTGTTATGCTGAATTTGACTGTTTTAAGAGGACGTTTTGTTGCAGAGAGACAGTGATGGACAGACGGACAGACATGAACTGTCCTGTACCTGTAAACTGCTCTGTGGTTTCAGGGAAAGATGATGAAGGTGTGAAGCTTCCTGAACTGGAGATTAAACTCTGTGTTGTTGTTGGTGTGGAGGCTGATGGGACTGATGTTGGAAAAGGTCGGAGAGTCCAGTTTGGTTTTGAAGTGGTTGGAGCTGTGAACAATGAAAACACATTGAAACAATCAGATACTGAATCAATAATGCAGAGAAATGAGATGCTGCTCTAGACAGAAAGATCATATTGACAGCATCCATCACATACACAAGAAATACGCAGCATTAAATATGTTAATGAAGTAAATGATTAAGATTTGTTCTACTAATCACAAAAGAGTTTTGTTATTTGGACAACTAGTATGACTCTGCCAACCTCAGCACTCCTCTTGTTGTCACAAATCAACTTCGGGCTGTAACCCGAAAAAAGAGATATTTGTTTCTGTCATGTCATTTCCATCCACTTTGTAAATTTTATATTCCAAATACTTTTTTTATCATATGTTTTGGGCATTTTATGGCTCTATTTGATAGTGATAGTGGAGAGAGACAGGACATGTGGGGAAAGAGAGTAGGGGGATGTGTTCTTGACCACAAGTAGCTTGTTTTTGCATGTGGATCTACGTTGTGCACACGTGGTTGACGTGATACACAATCCTGCCAGTGGTTTCACATCATCCCACTGATCTACAGGATGCAGGAACCTGCCCAGAAACACAGCAATGACCAACAAAAGCAGGAGAGAAGAAGACCACAAGCAATGCAAGATTTAAAATACTTTAAATATTCAGCTTTGCAAATATTTTATGATTGAGGAAACATATTCAACACTTATGTTGGACCTGAAGGATACACTCAGCATGTTTTGGTGAGTAACACTGAATATAAATATAACCTTGTTTACAAGAAAACTACACAGGAAACCTTCATCAAAAATGAGATCTTCCTTCCAGACTTTGGTCTGAATGTTTCTTGACTTGTCATGTGCTGACATCACATGTTGGACCATCTTGTTATTCTTATTAGACAACGTTGTTATGCTGAATTTGACTGTTTTAAAAGGACGTTTTGTTGCAGAGAGACAATGATGGACAGATGGACAGACATGAACTGTCCTGTACCTGTAAACTGCTCTGTGGTTTCAGGGAAAGATGATGAAGTTGTGAAGCTTCCTGAACTGGAGATTAAACTCTGTGTTGTTGTTGGTGTGGAGGCTGATGGGACTGATGTTGGAAAAGGTCGGAGAGTCCGGTTTGGTTTTGAAGTGGTTGGAGCTGTGAACAATGAAAACACATTGAAACAATCAGATACTGAATCAATAATGCAGAGAAATGAGATGCTGCTCTAGACAGAGAGATCATATTGACAGCATCCATCACATACACAAGAAATATGCAGCATTAAATATGTTAATGAAGTAAATGACTAAGATTTGTTCTACTAATCACAAAAGAGTTTTGTTATTTGGACAACTAGTATGACTCTGCCAACCTCAGCACTCCTCTTGTTGTCACAAATCAACTTCGGGCTGTAACCCGAAAAAAGAGATATTTGTTTCTGTCATGTCATTTCCATCCACTTTGTAAATTTTATATTCCAAATACTTTTTTTATCATATGTTTTGGGCATTTTATGGCTCTATTTGATAGTGATAGTGGAGAGAGACAGGACATGTGGGGAAAGAGAGTAGGGGGATGTGTTCTTGACCACAAGTAGCTTGTTTTTGCATGTGGATCTACGTTGTGCACACGTGGTTGACGTGATACACAATCCTGCCAGTGGTTTCACATCATCCCACTGATCTACAGGATGCAGGAACCTGCCCAGAAACACAGCAATGACCAACAAAAGCAGGAGAGAAGAAGACCACAAGCAATGCAAGATTTAAAATACTTTAAATATTCAGCTTTGCAAATATTTTATGATTGAGGAAACATATTCAACACTTATGTTGGACCTGAAGGATACACTCAGCATGTTTTGGTGAGTAACACTGAATATAAATATAACCTTGTTTACAAGAAAACTACACAGGAAACCTTCATCAAAAATGAGATCTTCCTTCCAGACTTTGGTCTGAATGTTTCTTGACTTGTCATGTGCTGACATCACATGTTGGACCATCTTGTTATTCTTATTAGACAACGTTGTTATGCTGAATTTGACTGTTTTAAAAGGACGTTTTGTTGCAGAGAGACAGTGATGGACAGATGGACAGACATGAACTGTCCTGTACCTGTAAACTGCTCTGTGGTTTCAGGGAAAGATGATGAAGGTGTGAAGCTTCCTGATCTGGAGATTAAACTCTGTGTTGTTGTTGGTGTGGAGGCTGATGGGACTGATGTTGGAAAAGGTCGGAGAGTCCGGTTTGGTTTTGAAGTGGTTGGAGCTGTGAACAATGAAAACACATTGAAACAATCAGATACTGAATCAATAATGCAGAGAAATGAGATGCTGCTCTAGACAGAAAGATCACATTGACAGCATCCATCACATACACAAGAAATATGCAGCATTAAATATGTTAATGAAGTAAATGATTAAGAATATTTGAAGTGGGTTTGTTCTATTAATCACAAAAAAGTATTTTTATTTGTTTTTTGATTACAGAAGAGTAAGAAAATAACATCCACAGGTTGTTTTTCTGACATTAAACATAAAAGCACAAATGTCTGAAAAGGTTTTTAAAAATCGTACAAACTGATTGTTGTAAATTTAAAAACTAACATTATAAAGGCAACACATTTTACATCAGATTACTTTGTGACTCTACAAATTAGTTTCATCTTTAGAAACAAACATTACCTAATGTTAATAGAAATATAGAAAAGGTCCCAGGTTGGACAACTAGTATGACTCTGCCAACCTCAGCACTCCACTTGTTGTCACAAATCAACTTCTGGCTGTAACCCGAAAAAAGAGATATTTGTTTCTGTCATGTCATTTCCATCCACTCTGTAAATTTTGAAATCCAAATTCTTTTTTTAACATATGTTTTGGACATTTTATGGCTCTATTTGATAGTGATAGTGGAGAGAGACAGGACATGTGGGGAAAGAAAGTAGGAGGATGTGTTTTTGACCACAAGTAGCTTGTTTCTATATGTGGATCTACGTTGTGCACACGTGGTTGACGTGATACACAATCCTGCTGGTGGTTTCACATCATTCCACTGATCTACAGGATGCAGGAACCTGCCCAGAAACACAGCAATGACCCACAGAAGCAGGAGAGAAGAAGACCACAAGCAATGCAAGATTTAAAATACTTTAAATAATCAGCTTTACAAATATTTTATGATTGAGGAAACATATTCAACACTTATGTTGGACGTAAAGGATACACTCAGCATGTTTTGGTGAGTAACACTGAATATAAATATAACCTTGTTCACAAGAAAACTGCACAGGAAACCTTCATCAAAAATGAGATCTTCCTGTTGAAAAAACATCTCAGACACAGTCTGATTGCTGGAGTAAAACGAATTAACATGACAGCAACATGAAAACTTGTGATACAAATCTGACATTTGTTAAAATGAACACAATGAATGTCCAGAAGCAGTTTGTGCTGCAGCTTTACAGACACAGTCAGGTAATCAGTCCTCACCTTATCTTCCTGTTGAAAAAAAATCCCAAAGACTTTCTTCTGAATGTTTCTTGACTTGTCATGTGCTGACATCACATGTTAATAATTATCTTACATCATAAGAAACGTAGGATGTGTTTAAACATTAGGTGTGAAGATAACGAGGAAATTTATTGTAAAACTGAATGTGAAATGTTTTCTTCTAGGTGCTGAACTGTCTTATGTGCTGAAACACATGTTGGACCATCTTGTTATTCTTATTAGACAATGTTGTTATGCTGAATTTGACTGTTTTAAGAGGACGTTTTGTTGCAGAGAGACAGTGATGGACAGATGGACAGACATGAACTGTCCTGTACCTGTAAACTGCTCTGTAGTTTCAAGGAAAGATGATGAAGGTGTGAAGCTTCCTGATCTGGAGATTAAACTCTGTGTTGTTGTTGGTGTGGAGGCTGATGGGACTGATGTTGGAAAAGGTCGGAGAGTCCGGTTTGGTTTTGAAGTGGTTGGAGCTGTGAACAATGAAAACATATTGAAACAATCAGATACTGAATCAATAATGCAGAGAAATGAGATGCTGCTCTAGACAGACAGATCATATTGACAGCATCCATCACATACACAAGAAATACGCAGCATTAAATATGTTAATGAAGTAAATGATTAAGAATATCTGAAGTGAGTTTGTTCTATTAATCACAAGAAATTATTGTTATTTGATTTTTGATTACAGAAGAGTAAGAAAATAACATCCACAGGTTGGTTTTATGACATTAAACATAGAAGCACAAATGTCTGAAAAGGTTTTTAAAAATCGTACAAACTGATTGTTGTAAATTTAAAAACTAACATTATAAAGGCAACACATTTTACATCAGATTACTTTTTGACTCTACAAATGAGTTTCATCTTTAGAAACATTTTAGAGTATGATGTCTTGAACATTAAGGAACCTGAGGAACCGTTCTTCTCTATGTTACCTAATGTTAATAGAAATATAGAAAAGGTCCCAGGTTGGACAACTAGTATGACTCTACCAACCTCAGCACTCCTCTTGTTGTCACAAATCAACTTCGGGCTGTAACCCGAAAAAAGAGATATTTGTTTCTGTCATGTCATTTCCATCCACTCTTTAATTTTTTTATTAAAAATTCTTTTATGCCTTTATTATAGGGACTTTGTCGATATGACAGGAAATGAAGGGGGCAAGATGGGGGGGGTGACATGCAACAAAGGTCCGCTGCTGGATTCAAACCGCGGACACTGTGGTTATGTGACATGCGTTTCAACCAGAAGGCTACAGGAATGCACCAAGTGCTCATCATTTTAAACATTTAACAACTGATATGCACTGAACAGAATGTGGACAAAATTAAATATAAAACTCACCATCTACAACAAAGATCCGGAACATGTAGGATGAATCTGGAGACGAAGCTCTGCCGTAACCACACCAGTACCATCCTGTGTCTGACTTCTTCAGCTGTGTGATGGTTACATACAATTCATATAAAGGTCCTTCTGTATATTCAATGCTGTATCTGCCATTCTGAGCTCTGTTCTCTTCTGTTTCAACCAGGATGTCTTCTTCTTTTTTACATTCATTCTTACAGAAGAACTTCCTGCTTCCATAGACAGTATCGAGGCATCCTCTTGTGATATTTCCTCCCTCAGTTGCTACACGGGAGAAACAAGTGTTTTTACCCAACGTTGCTGCTGAAAAGATGAACAATCAACAGTTACTGTCTGTACTTCCTGTAAAATGCTGCAGTCTGATCACAATATTTCCTTCTTCACATTTACACAGATCCACAGAGTCACACTGGGAGCTGCCCAGTTCAACCAGTCTGACTGCTGGAGTAATGATTTCATCCAACATTGATACACTGAGTCAATATATCATAAACGTCTCACATTCTTCCAACAATTTAATTAGATTCTATCTGACTTCATTTATTCTTATGCTTCAGAATCATTAAATGGGATGAACATAGTAAATATATCAGGTTTTATGACTTTCAGTAGAAACTCTTCTAAAGATGAACAGTGAATACTGATGATCAATACTTTGTGTATTGTAGACTTACTGTAAACAGACTGTAGATTAATGAGGGCTAATCCATCAGTTCACAGAGAAGCAGAGACGATACAGAGGCAGCCATTAGCAAAGTTTTCACTGACTGTACAGCAGTTGCTGTTGTTCTACTTGTAGCTGCAGTTGTAGTCACAGTGTCTCTGTGTAACGTCTGTTTTTCAATGTTTTTGTTTCATACTTTCTAATATCAAACACATTAATGAGCAACAAATATTCATGAATGGATGGTTCATATGTTTTGTTAAATTAGATTACATTTAGTTTAGTTAAATTACAAGATTACATTATAGAGATGTTGTAATTAGTAACAGAATAATTTAGAGAACGACAGGAAAACTAACTGACATTTGTTAAAATGAACACAATGAATGTCAGGAAGCAGTTTGTGCTGCAGCTTTACAGACACAGTCAGGTAATCAGTCCTCACCTGATAAGAAGCAGAAGAACAGAACATGGTGGATATTCATTCTGAGTTTGATCCTGATGCAGAAAATCATCAAACTGTCAGATAACTGCCTCTATATGTCTGTCTGATCAATCAGGAAGCTGAAGATGCTTTAAGTTAACACTCCTTCCTTTTTCTATCTCTCTCTTAAAACCTTTTCTTTCTTTTGGCAATCTGGAGACAGTTTTACATGCTTTTACAACCTCATGTCTCGATTACTGCAACTCCCTTGAATTGGGAGTGAGTCAGTCCTTCCTGTCTTGTCTGAAAGTGGTTCAAAATGCAGCAGCGACAATCCTGACTGGATCAAAAAAAGAGAGATCACCCTGTACTGACCTCCCTCCACTGGTTACCAGTGAAATATGGGTCTAACAGTTAACTTCATGGGAAATTGTAAGTTATATCAACTTCATTGGAAGTTGGTCCCACCTTCCCCCTCTCTCTCTCTCTCATGTAAAATTTGATTTGCCTTTTTTCTGTGTTTACAACATAGTGATGATGATGATTGTTAAAGGTACATTAATGAATGAATCATTTTATTTTCGATCCATTATATGACCTATATGACCTCTATGGAATTATTCAGACACATTAAACACCAACAAACCAAACATTCCAGTATGTAAACACACCAGCATCTCACAGCACAATATATTGACCTCATACAAATACAAAATATAAAAATCTTTACATAAGGTATAATATCCCTGGAGATATCCAGCAATGAAGATTAAATAAATACATACACACAGCCTCACAGTTATGAACACAAGTGTAATATTAATTTATGTAGATCAGTGGTTTCCTGATGAAGCTGCTGTGAATCTGACTGAAGATAAGGATAATCACTTTACCCCATTTAACATTTATGATCACCATTTAAACATTGAATATATAGTTATAAGGTATAAGAGCATTTTATTAATGCCCCGTACTTATTATAACTTCTCCCATGAAGATATATTTTATATTATTACAACTGAGTTTTACTATATTGTCATTCATTATCTGTTTATACAGCAGTTAACACTTCTGGGTGCCAACAGGAGTTATAACCATTTATTAAATATCTTTATACTGCCTATAAATGATAAATATGGGGACATAAAATCCAGTGTTACCAATATATTTTCAAATCATAAATCAAACAAACTGAAGCGAGCAACATGAAATTGTTCAGTGAAGCCTTTGTTGAGAAAAGGAAGATGTCAGTGAGTGATTTCCTGGCTCTTACCGAGACTTGGCAAGAAAAAACAGTGTGTTCCTTTCCTCTCTAAAATGCATCAGACAGCCTCGACTGGAACAAAAAAGAGAGCTGATCCTGTAATGATAACATAAATTAATAACAATGGTGCACCACCCTGAGATCACGGACCAACAACCAAAAGTGAAAGCAGTTAAAAGAGGGTGTTCACTTTAAAAATGTCAATATCTAAGAGACACTAACATTTACAGTGCTGCTTGAAAGTTTGTGAACCCTTTAGAATTTTCTATATTTCTGCATAAATATGACCTTAAATCCTAAAACTAGATAAAGGGAACCCAATCAAACAGATGAGACAAAAAAAAATGTTTTCATTTATTTATTGAGGAAAATTATCCAATCTTACAAATTTGTGTGAGGCAAAAGTATATGAACCTTTGCTTTGATTTTGAATTTATTTGAATTTTGAATTTGAATTTATTAATAAGATAGCCCCTTGAGATGTAGCATCTCATTTTCAAGGGGCTCCTAAAAAACACAAAATACAAAATATAACACATACTTACAAAGACATCGTTACATAACAAACATAGACTACAAATACACAGATACAGACAGCTCTCTCACCATCTCCCACCCACACCCCCCACCCTCAGCTGTTGTGAGATCACACCAAGATCACACTAAGAGCAGGCGTGTAATAGTCCGGGAGGACAAGGGACTTGGGGGGTAACGTCCAGGAACTAAAGGCCTCTCTTGCAGTGGCTACAGTCAATGTTCATGGGTCCACCATATCTGAATATGGTATCCTATAATATCTGGACTAAAAACACCCATCCTGTCAATCTGTTCAACTACTGTGTTAATTTAGATGTTGACTTACACTTTGGTGTGAGTTTGAGAAGTGAGCGCTTGTGATTTGTATGTAAATATTGGCCATAATGTTGACTAGCTTGCTGTGTATGAGTAGAGCACCTATTGAGTGGAAATAGTGCAGGGTGAAGAATTAGCTTTTCAGTTATTGTCTGCTATCTGTTATGTCATTTCATTTATTTTCACACTAAATCATATGTTAAGAGTGCTGTATTTAATTTAGACATGCATTAATTTGTTATTTTCTTCTCGTTTTTATTCTTTTGCACTATTTATTTTGAACATACTACAACATATTTCCTAAAAAAAAGTTTACTTTCACTGCTTTGCAAGGTTATGGAGCCAGCAGCCAGTGTAGTGGACCAGCAACAGAGATGAAACCTCCAAACTGTCCGTAGGGAAATGTAACAGGGTGGACCTGTATCAGCCTGATTTTGAATGCAGTGATTGACACTATTATTGTTTAGCACCTATTGTGTGTCCTGTGGGTGTGGTCTTCACGTGTGGTGGGGTGAAATGCATGGTGATGGGCTGATGGTATACAGGTGTGTTTGGGTGTGACCTCCAATCTGCAATTACTTAACCAGCCACACACACTAGAGTCAGTCACTTTGTTTGTCTTCTTTTGTGTGTAGATACAGAGTTTAATGGTTGGATTTGATGTAGTTTTGAGGTGCTTCCCTGTGCTTCGCCACACGCAGGAAGAGGTTGAGCACACCCAGCCACAGGCGTCCTATTCCCTCTTGTCTAACTGACTTAGCTCCCCCGGCTTTGGTCTTGTTTTACCTCTATTTATTTATTAGCAGCTATTTAATAAAATATTGGGATTTTTTTTTTTTAACTACACGGTCTGTTGTTTTTTTGCCCATTTTATACACTGGTTGGTCAAATCTGAACTGGGTGTTTTACAGAAACCGACCACAAATAACAAAAGTAACAACACCAAATCTCCGCAGGGAAGCAAGTGAAACAACAGGCAGGAGCCCCAGTTTGAACTAATATCACAGAGAGCGATATGAGTCAAGAAAAGAAGCTCTGTGTGTCACCAACTTCCTGTGCTGGAGTTCCCCACCAGAGAGGCTTCCTTTCCCGGCATGCACCGCGCAGGCTGACCCGCAGTGATGACATTTCATGTCTGTGACATTTTCTAGAGATAAAGACATTGAAATTATAGTGAGCCGCACGTGAAACATATGGCTCATGTGGGCTGTGTGGCTGCTCTAATCTGTTAACATGGGCGCCAAAATGAAAAGCAAGTTCCGTGATTCACATGTGCTGCTCACGCAGGCTATGTCCCAGGCATTAGACATGGAGCTCCACAAGGTTCGGCACTAGGACCAATACTATTCAGCTTATATTTGCTACCTTATTATTAAGTAATACTAAGAATACTTTAGTAAGAAACACTCCATACATTTTCATTGTTTTGCAGATGATACCCAATTATATTTATCAATGAAGTAAGATGAATCCAACCAGTTAACTAGACTCCAAGCATGCTTTGAGGACATTAAGACCTGGATGACCTGCAATTTTCTGCTACTAAACTCAGACAAAAGTGAAGTTATTGTGCTTGGCCCTAAACACCTAGACACACATCATCTAATGATATAGCTACTCTAGATGGCATTACCCCGGCCTCCAGCACCACTGTAAGGAATCTGGGAGTTATCTTTGATCAGGATATATCCTTCAATTCCCACATAAAACAAATTTCAAGGACTGCCTTTTTTCACTTACGCAATATTGCAAAATTCAGGCAAATCTTCTTCTAGGCTGGATTATTGCAATTCCTTATTATCAGGCTGCCCTAACAAGTCTCTAAAGATTCTCCAGCTGGTCCAGAATGTAGCTGCAAGTGTACTGACAAAAACTAGTGTAGCAGAATGGAAATGTATTCCTGTCTGGTCTAAGCAGGACTGTAGTGTTTTGCTTTCTTGATTACTTCGGCGATCACTAGCCAATCATCGTCTGTGGGCACTCTATAAAGGCAGGTAGCTGTTTTCTGAGCACTCCCCTGACATTGAATGTACGCCTCGTCTTCTGTTCACCTGAATTCTGCAATAGCTACAGGTATGGGAATAGTTTCTGTGTTTGGTCCTTAGAGTATCCTTTCATGCTGTTGCTCATATTAGACTTTTATGATTTTGTAGATCCCTCCGTGGTGATTCACCTCCCTTGGAAGTGACCCTCTCACGGATCACTGTTGGTAGGTCCACTTCTCCCTTGCTGTGCAATTTTATTATGCTGCGTGTAGTAAATGAATGAATGAATGAATAGTTTATTTTGGTCATATATAAAAAGGAACAAAACAACAATATATGTGTGGATATGCAACTGACAAAAACATCATCATCCATGTTTATACCAATCCATTTCACATAATAAAAAAATCACACAATCAATTACCCAAAAAGGAATATGCTGAAGCCCAAGGCTTATTTTTTCCTACCCTATATAATCCATAAGATTACCCAGAATATCAGCAGTATGAAAGAAAGAAAAAACAAAAATTTATACCCTGTAGTTACCCTGTAACTAAATGTAACAAGGGGGGAACTAACAGTGCTTTAGATTACAGCCTGCATACCCTGTCTAAGTTAGGCTAACTGTCGTCATGTCCTGTAGTGGAAAAAGCCTGAAAACCACCACAGCTGAAGTCCAACTGAAATCACATGTAATCATCCCTCTTTGCAGTCAAAAGTAATGTTTTTAAATATTGGTAAGAGTTTTATATTAATAGGTCTTAGCTTGAGGGTCGTGTCAGTATCTGTGTTTGATTGCCAGCATCTGGCAGGTGAGTACTGGTGTTTTTATTTTTTATTTTTATGTTATTTAATCTTTATTTAACCAGGTAAAATCCAATTGAGGTTAGCAGCCTCTTTTTCAAGGAAAAGCTGGCCATGATGGCAGCATTACAAGTTTCAGACAGGACAACAGAACATCTGGAACACAAATAAAACAATACTAAACACCAAATGACGATATATGAAGGCTCAAAGAACAGAGTAAACAAACTGCTGTAGCTACAAATCATGGACAGACAGCATGTTGTCAGCAGTGGTGTTGAAGAGTAAGAACCAAACCAGCATCTAACAGGTCTGAAGTGACATTTGCAAGTATGTTTACATGCCCTTTAATGTGCTGCAGCTGAGCAGCTAATTAGCTATCTAGCTGCTAACTGATGTTAGCTTTTCCCGAGTGAGTGTTTGTTTGGTGACTCATTCAACAAGCTAAGGTGCAGGAAAAGACGGGCGTTCATGTTTTTAAGTTAGATAAGAAGGAGTCTTTAGCAGGAAAGCTAATGTGGGTTGTTGTTGAGAGTCTGTGGCTGTTGTGTTGTGTAACAGGATGCTATCAGGCTCAGTGTGACTGTTTGCTCTGACTGTGATAGAATGAGACATTATTGCTTTATGAAAAGATTTGATTTTCTGTATAGAAATAAGGACTCCAGCAGTAGTGGGAAGTAACTAAGTACATTTACTCAAGTACTATACTTTCTACATTCTACTCCACTACATTTATTAGACAGCTTTAGTCACTTTCCAGATGAAGATTTTACATAAAATATTTTAATATTCTGTTGTTTAAATTATCTGCTTATAATATGATGCAGTACTATTACTATTAATCTACCCAAAGTATCTAAAGTTGGTTGCACATTGATGAACTACAACATTTAAACACTCTTACATGTATTTCTTAATGATAAAAACAATCAATATGATAGACAATAATAATATAACAGTATAAAAGAAGCCAGTCTGCATAGTGAGTATTTCACTTTCGATATTTTAAAGGAATACTATGCAGGATTTGTCAGTTGCTGTTTGTAAACATAATATTCAAAGTTGGCCCCTCCTCCCCAGCTTACTGACACCAGAGCACGGGTGAGGGACAGAGAGAAAGATCAGCAGTGGTCGAGCGATCTAGAGAGTGAATGAAGAGAGGGAGCGGCGGTAGCAAGAACAAAGCAGTGAATCAGAGAAATAAAACATTCTTTTCTGATTGTTTTTTTTTATTATCAATGGTTAAGTTCTAAAGCCCAAATAAACACACCCACACCTCCGCAAACCTCCACACAACCCTGCACGAAGGTGCCACATTGCTGGATTTTGTGTGAATGCAGCTGAAGCTTCATCCTGTCTGCTGTGGTGTCTCTGCTCTGTGTGTGTAGCTCAGACCCGCCCTGGGTCAAACAGACACAGACAGAGAGCATTTAGGGGAAACACTGAGGCACATAACCTGGTCGATACACTACGAGTCCCGACCTCACAACCTGCGCGCTGTTATTGGGTGGGGGCTACACACCCACTGCCCAAAGGCAGAAATGTCCCAGACATGGCAAAATAATAAGAAAATAAGAAACTACAGGGAGAGGGCAGAGTCTGCAGATAAATACGCTGCCACATACTTCTAATGGGTCATAAATGATGATTGAGAGGGATTATTTTTGTATGAGTTTATACTTTGTTTTTAAGGAAAATCCTCCATAGCATGCCTTTAAGTACATTGTTGATTATACTTCCACACTTTAATTTAAGTAACATTTTGAATTCAAGATTTTTACTTGAAATGGAGTATTTTAGGCTAGAGTATTTTTACTTTTACTTAATTAAAGGATCTGAATACTTCTTCCACCACTGAACTCCAGCTACATAAGAGGATGATGGGATGGTATTTATTCGAAAAATTGCAAAACTAGGGGGCACCATCATGAAACCAAAGAATTTAAAATATAAATAAATCAATATAAATCCCTTTGGGTTTCAGATTTTTTATATATATATATTGATTGTTACAGCTTTAAATGAACAGAATAAATCTGTTAGGTGGGTTAATTAGTCTGTAAATTAGACCAGTGGGTCTGAGACTATGAGAGCAGAAGAGCCAGAGACGCTATTACTGCTTTTCACCATTTTATCTTCATTTTTTCATCAATGTGAGTGAAACAAATAATCTTTTATCATTAAGGTGTTTGTTTCATGTCTCTTGAGCATCCTTGAAACACAATCATGGGTCCAGATATTGTCATACAATATCGTTTAGCCTTGAATGATACAACATGGAGACTGAAATTTACTTATTCTTCACATGAAACATGGGGTAGACATCATAAAAAGGGCAAATATTTTTGTGTGATGGACATGTCTCATGATCCCCAAAATCATCTCTGGAGGTCCCTGCAGGATCCTGAGCCCCAGCTTGAAAAAAAACACAGATTTGTCTGATGATGATTAGACACTTTGGTGCTGCTTAGAGCTCCTATACTGCCTCCTTCTGACAGCTCCAAAGAATTACACAACTAGAGCTTTAACTCTGAATAAATCCGGAATCTCACTGTTTATTGAATTAAAGGCTCTGAAATTTAAAGGTTTTGTTGACTTTAAAAGGGTTCAAATTATGTAAGGAGGCAAAAAATCAGTTATTCCCCCTTAAAGAATCCAAAAGTTGTTTAAAATGAGAGAAAGTCGATGTGATTTGAGAGAAATTTGCATGTTCAAAAAGCACTGAGTGAGGGCTGATATAAAAAGTCATTGTATTTCAGCGAAATACAATTCAAAAAGATATTCTCTCATTTGGTGTTGTAATGATGGTGGTGGAGGGCGCTGTCTAACACATCAGTCCTAAATCTCTCATAGCAGCCAAGGCCTGCTTGTTGCGTTAACTGACAAAGTTTTGGTGATTCAACACTCAGGTTTTACTGATGCACATAAACATTTGAGTGATCTTGCCTGTCAGCTGACAGCAAATGTGAACTCTGAATGGAACAAGTGCTTTGAAGTCACTGGAGTAAAAGTACAAGTAAATGTCTAGAAGGGGTCACTGTTGGTGGTAAATGCCCTAGAAATGATGATGTGTCCATGAAACATATCCTGCGTAATACCAGTAGTGAGACAGCAGGTGATGCTCCAGTGAAGTCACACAGTGATACTTACAAGCCTTTGTGCAGTAAAATATGTAGGAATAAACACAAAGTATGTGATGAGAGTTAGTGGTTAATGCCCTTGAGGTCATGATGTATCCATGAAAGTAATCTTTTGTAGCCCTAGTACCCAGCCACAAGGTGGTGCTACAGTGAAAACAAATAGTGCTACTGATAAGCCACTGAACAGTCAAGTATTGAGAAGTGAATGCAAGATATGTGATGCCACAAATATACTAAGAAATGAGTGTTTGGACAGAGATCCAGTTAAGAGTACTCATCACATAGATGATTCATATTCCAAAAAGAAGTGTTTTGGCGTAATGAAAAAATCAGACAAATGTGCATCTTCAAACAACTCATCTGTTTTGATCAATGAAAGAGAGAATGTAAGAGTGTCCAATTTGAATGCAGATGAAGTTACTCTGATAAGTGGGTCTGAGGCTTCAAACTTTGAATTTAGTCCTTTGATGATACAACAACAAAAGAAGCTGAAACTGAATATTTTCTAGTCAAATGAAGACTGTAGCAGAAAAGAATCAGTTTTAATGGAAACAAAAACTATTGCAGGTGATGCTGACTGCTTTTTTAGAGCTCTATCATTTGTTATAAGTGGGAATGAAAATAGTCAGAAAAATATCACTTCTCATGGTTAAGCATATAAAGAAGAATTCATCTGCCTTCATTAATTGTCTTTGACATGAGTTTTCTTCTGTTGAGGGTTATTTGAATGAATCATGCATGAAGTATGTTGGAGTTTGGGCAAGTGAGGTGGAAATACAGGCAGCTGCTGACCTATTTGGTGTTCATGTTTTCATGTACAGTAGGAATAAGTGGTTTTAGTACTGCACATCCGAGCAGCAATCAAATGAGGATGGAGCAATTTACCTGAAACACTGCAACTAATGCCATTATGAAGTGTCAAAGAAGTGTGTACCTCTCTGTGCAAGAAATATTCAACCTCCAAGGACAATAGTGTATCAAATCAGTGCAAACTGGAAAGAAAAAAAAGCTATGTGACACAAACATGCTATTAAGAAATTAGACAGTTCAGAGAGAATTTTGTAGATATCATGAGGGTGTCCAGTACATAGGAAAAAAATAAACGTGAGCAAAGTGAAATATGCAAGTGATTAACAACACCAGAAGAATGTCAGAGCGTATAGTGTAAATAGGTACAAAACTGACAAATTTCATGCAGAAAAGAGTAAGAAATATAGAGAAGAATGAAAACACGTAAATTAAGGCAAGACATTGACTTTGTGACTGAACAGTTTAAAGTAAGTACTGGTCCAGAATATGTGTGCTCAGTATGTCATTGGCAGCTAGTTCAACATAAGGGGATAAAATGTAAAAAAAGGAGGTATATGCCAAAAAAGGAATACAAGTGTGTAGTAAATGTATAATTGAAACATATTTTCACAAACGTATTGATATTTATCTTCAAGACTGTATTTTCAAAAAGGGACCCATTAGTGAGTTATGGATTTGTTTCACTTGTCATTGAAAAATTCTTGTTGGTAAAATTCCTGAAGAAAAGATTATGAACAATTTGGCTTTAGATCCTATTCCACCTCAGCTAAATGGTTCACTCAATATAACAACACTTGATTGCAATGTACATTCCATTCATGAAAGTTCTTGCTTTGCCAAAAGGTGGACAAAATGGTGTTCATGGACCAGTTACATGTGGGCCATCCAATATTACAAGGGTGACTGATGTTCTTCCAAGACCAGATAATCATGATCTTATGATTTATGTCAAACTGAAAAGAAACTTAACTTACAAAGGACATTATGAATATCAGTATACTCACACAGATAAAATACAGGGAGCACTGGCGTATTTGAAAGAATGCAACAAATGGTATAAACATGCAAATCAAGCAAATGTGAGGAAGAAGCCGACGATGATGATGATGATGATACATCAAAACGTGTGTAAAGACAAAATCCAAAGTGCTAACGTACAATTAGAAGATGAATCCACTAATGAATCATTACATGAAAGACAGCAACAGGACATGTTCATGGTCACATTTGCAACCGGTTGATATTGCACAAGAAGTTTTGGATCTGCACTTTGATGACATTTTATCTGTCGCACCAGCAGAAGGCAACAATCCTGTGAGATTATTAACTGAAACCAACAAAGCAAAATGTTTCCCACCTCTGAAATGTTAACAAACAAAGATTCACTTGGAAGCATTTTAAACTTTGATGAAGGATATGAATTTCTGAAATCTATACGAGGTACACCTGCTTGTTGGCAATCTGTACAAAAGGATTTATTTGTTATGGTGAGACAACTGGGTATTCCAAGATGGTTTTGCTCATTCTCGTCTGCTGATTTGTGATGGACAGAACTTCTACAAAGCATAATGAAACAAGAAGCCCAGAAATACATTGATGACCTGGACTTGTCTGACACATTGGACATGTTAAAAAGGAATCCTGTGACAGCTGCAAGAATGTTTGATGGTTCCACTGTTTCCTATCATGTTGCCAGCTCAGCCAATTGATAGAATAATTGATTACTTCTATCGTATTGAATTTCAATAGCATGGAAGTCCACAAACCCATTGTTTGTTGTGGGTTGAGAATGTGCTTCAAATTGACCAAGATGATGAAATATGTAGCATTCATGGATCAATGTGTGACATGTGAAATGCCACCAGAGACAGATCAGTAAATGTATGAAACTGTGTCCATTGTAAAACAACACAGCAAAAGGCACTCAAAACATGCAAAAAGAAGGGAACAACTTGTAGATTCAAATTTCCACGCCCACAAAGCAACAAGACATTTATCACAAGAAGTAATCCTGATGACAAACAAGATAAGAAATGCAATAATGACCAGTGTGATAAAAGTAAGGATTGTGAAACTTGTATCAAAGAAAAACAAGAAATGCAAAGAGAGCATGCAGCAGCTATTATGAAACAAGTGAAAGAACTGTTCAAGTTCACTGTTGACTCTTTGCTTCTATTGGTATATTTAAAGAAATATTTAAAGCAGTGTACAAAAAGTTGACAAAGAAAACCAGCATTCTTTTGAAAAGAAGTTTATGATATCTGGATGAATCAATACAACTGTGAACTTTTACGATACTGGAATCCTAATATGGACATTCTATATGTTGTTGATGCATATAGCTGTATAATTTACATAATATCCTATATTTCAAAAGCTGAGCCCACATACCTTGTAGTTACCCTGTAACTACATGTAAGAAGGGGTGAACAACCTACATAACTTACTCTGTAACTACAGAGAACAAAATTGGAATCCCAATATGGACATTCTATATGTTGTTGATACATATAGTTGTATAGTTTACATAATATGCTGTTTTACAAAAGCTGAGCCCGCATACCCTGTAGTTACCCAGTAACTTAATGTAACAAGAGGAGAACTAACAGTGCTTTAGATTACAGCCCACATACACTGTACTTACCCTGTAACTACGCGTAACAAGGGGTGAATAACCAACATAACTTACTCTGTAACTACAGAGGACAAAATTTGGATCCCAATATGGACATTTTATATGTTGTTGATGCATATACCTGTATAATTTACATAATATCCTATATTTTAAAAGCTGAGCCCACATACCCTGTACTTACCCTGTAACTACACGTAACAAGGGTTGAATAACCAACATAACTTACTCTGTAACTACAGAGGACAAAATTGGGATCCCAATATGGACATTCTATATGTTGTTGATACATATAGTTGTATAGTTTACATAATATGCTATATTACAAAAGCTGAGCCCGCATACCCTGTTTTTACCCTGTAACTAAATGTAACAAGGGGAGAACTAACAGTGCTTTAGATTACAGCCCACATACACTGTACTTACCCTGTAACTACGCGTAACAAGGGGTGAATAACCAACATAACTTACACTGTAACTACAGAGGACAATATTTGGAACCCAATATGGACATTCTATATGTTGTTGATGCATATACCTGTATAATTTACATAATATCCTATATTTCAAAAGCTGAGCCCACATACCCTTTACTTACCCTGTAACTGCACGTAACAAGGGTTGAATAACCAACATAACTTACTCTGTAACTACAGAGGACAATATTTGGAACCCAATATGGACATTCTATATGTTGTTGATGCATATACCTGTATAATTTACATAATATCCTATATTTCAAAAGCTGAGCCCACATACCCTTTACTTACCCTGTAACTGCACGTAACAAGGGTTGAATAACCAACATAACTTACTCTGTAACTACAGAGGACAAAATTTGGATCCCAATATGGACATTCTATATGTTGTTGATGCATATACCTATATAATTTACATAATATCCTATATTTCAAAAGCTGAGCCCACATACCCTGTACTTACCCTGTAACTACACGTAACAAGGGTTGAATAACCAACATAACTTACTCTGTAACTACAGAGGACAAAATTGGAATCCCAATATGGACATTTTATATGTTGTTGATACATATAGTTGTATAGTTTACATAATATGCTATATTACAAAAGCTGAGCCCGCATACCCTGTAGTTACCCAGTAACTTAATGTAACAAGAGGAGAACTAACAGTGCTTCAGATTACAGCCCACATACACTGTACTTACCCTGTAACTACGCGTAACAAGGGGTGAATAACCAACATAACTTACTCTGTAACTACAGAGGACAAAATTTGGATCCCAATATGGACATTCTATATGTTGTTGATACATATAGTTGTATAGTTTACATAACATGCTATATTACAAAAGCTGAGCCCGCATACCCTTAGTTATGCTGCTATAGGCCTAGACTACTGGGGGACTTCCCATGATGCACTGAGCTCCTCTCTCCTCCTCCTCCTCTCCATCTGTATGCATTCATGTAACATCAATGCATGTCACTAACTTTGCTTCTTCCCCGGAGTTTTTTGTGCTTTCTCATCTCACAGAAAAACCTGACTCCCGGGCCGAACCTTCGCGGTCCTTCACAGTCCTGATGGCATCCTTCCCTGGCTGTTGCTGCTTGTGCTTGTTGTTGTTTGTTGTTGTCATTGTTTTTCTTCTGTCCCCCCTCCCCCTTTCCCTCTCTCTTTCTCTCTCTCAACCCAACCGGTCAAAGCAGATGGCCGCCCACCAAGAGCCGGGGTCTGCTTGAGGTTTCTACCCGTTAAAGGGGAGTTTTTCCTTACCGCTGTCGCCAAGTGCTTGCTCATGGGGGAATTGTTGGGTCTCTGTAAATTAAAGAGTACGGTCTTGACCTGCTCTATGTGAAAAGTGCCTTGAGATGACTTCTGTTGTGATATGGCGCTATATAAATAAAGATTGATTGATTGATTGATTGATACCCTGTAGTTACCCTGTACCTTAATGTAACAAGAGGAGAACTAACAGTGCTTTAGATTACAGCCCACATACACTGTACTTACCTTGTAACTATGCGTAACAAGAGGTGAATAACCAACATAAATTACTCTGTAACTACAGAGGACAATGTGAAAACAGGTTGTTTGAATTTTACTTTCCTCAAAACATGGAAGAACAAACTAAATTAACTACACAGTTTGCAGTTAGAAGAGCATATGAACCATATATGTGCATTCTGATTCATACCTCATGTTTTAACTGTAGTTATATATTTATTTCCTGTGATGAAAGGAGACTGTGCACAGAGCTGAAAAAAGGGTAAGCTTGCACCTTGAGGAGCCATAATTCTAGACGAAAACAAAAGCCAGCATTCAACATTTTAATGACGTCACATTTTTTTCCCCTGTGCCTACATATATGTACGTACTGTACTGGTACACCGTTAATGAAAAAAGATTACACCATAACTACAGAGTAATAACCTTTTTTTGCTTTTGGCAATCTGAAGACAGTTTTTCATGCTTTTAACACTGACACCAAACAGAGAGAGCACATCACCACTGTACTGGCCTCCCTCCACTGGATACTAGTGAAATACAGGACTAATTTTAAGCTCTGAATGTTTGGCACCAGCCTAAATCTCTAATGTCTTCAGTCCATATTCTACATTAAGACCCCTCAGATCCTCTGATCAGTTATTCCTCTCTGTTCCACGTTCCCGGTCAAAATCCAAAAGTGACAAAGCTTTTTCCATCGCTGTTCCCAGACCGTGGAACAGTTTGCCCCTCACCATCAGATCCTCCCCATCTATCACCACTTTTAAATCCCAGCTACAGACCCTCCTTTATAGAATCACTTTTGAGTCCCCCTAATTTTTTTTATAGCATATTAAAATTGTTAATTTTATTTATTACAATTTACTTTACTTACTTTACTTTATTTACCCGTGAACACTCCGTCATGCCCTAACCGGCGTGCGTTTCTCTCTCTCTTGGCCGGAGAGAGTGCGCCAGTGCCGGGAGGGCACAGCGCGCAGCGCTCCCACTGTTCCTGCAGAGCCATGCTCCAGTTAAAACTGTTCCTTGCAGGCCCGCACTTGTGTCCCGCGGTCTTGCACTTTCACAAACTTTTCCCCACTGTCCAAACTCTTTTCTTCACGCTAGGCGTTCGAGGGTGCACAGTCGGCGCTGACGCGGCACACACACATATACACTTACCTGCTGCTGCTGCCTCTGGTTGCCTCCGGGCATGGGCCAAACTGAGGCACTTCCTGGACACACCATAAATAGCGCTCGGTGGCACCCTTAAGAGGGTCATGTGACCGTGGACCATACCATTAATATTGAATGGACTGATATTTTATGATTTATTTTGGTTTGGGGGTATTTGGCCATAGCAATATGGAGGGCGATTAGTGCCATTTTTCCTTTATGCAAAGTATATCATTGATTTTTGAATTTATGTTTGTTGTGATGTCAAATTTGAACGTAGGACACTATAATTTGTTAATTGGTTTGCCCGGGGGAGGGGCTAAGAATATATAAGGGGAGCTCTGCTCATTTAGGGTTGTTGGGTTTTTGGTCGTGGCCGAGTAACAATGTGGGTGACGAGCTGCCAGTGTGAAACCTGTCGTGTAAATACTTTTTTTTGTTATTGGATTTTTTCCACTCCTGCACTGTAAATATTTTTGCCACTCTTGTTTGGGGAACTTGGTGTGAGTAAAAAATCACCACGCTGAAGTTTCTAGTCGTCTGAGCCATCATTGAAAGCGAACCCGCGACAATCTGGCTTTGTTTTGATTCTTCAACTGTGTTTTTACATTTTTCTGTTTCTTTGGTCAACTGTTGTTTTTGAATGTGCTCTATGAATTAATTTGACTTGACTGTTTCTCTGTGTGTTTACAACATGATGATGATGTTGGGACGGGCAGTAGTGTGTTTGGTTATTAGCAATAATTCATAATTATCATAGATAATTATGAATTATGAAAATAAGATATTGTTAACCTTAATCAATAATTCAGGCACCAACTGTTGGATCTGTGAGGAACACAGTTGATTATTTGCAATAATTATCAATTATCGAGGATAATTAACTAATTATGACAATAGAATTATTAATATGAATTAACAGATACGGGGCAACACCCAGAAACCGGGACCAATAACCAAACAAGGTAGTCTCATAAATGGGAGTTCACCTAGAATGTTAATATCTGAGAGATATCAACATTCGAGGGTGAACAAAGAAGGGTTGAATTCGAGCTCTGACTCCTTCAATCAGCCACTTTTCACAATATTACGCACAATAATGACAGAAGGACTTCTGTCATTATTTATGTTTATTAAACTTAGCAAAATGAACAAAGTTAACAAATGCTTCATTCAATAAACAACTATTCTAAAATCTAATCCTACCAAACAAAACACAAACAGCTATGTACAGGATTGGACACATGCAGGGTGCGTGCGTGTGTGTGTGAGCGTGCATGTGTGTGACAAGATGGCGACCGGACCTGACATGATGACGTCGTCGGTCTGCGACGCGGACTTCACTATGGGAGGAAGTCACATCGCGCGAGAACCGGATGGCAGAAATATGGCGGTGTCTTGGTTAGACAGAAGCAAGACGGCGCCGCCTGGTGGACGGCATCTTGCACTCACCCACTTCTGTGAAAAACACACGTGTCTGATGGAGGATAAGGAAAGACAAAGCAAAGCTTTGTCCGACGTTATCTGACCATGTCGGTGCGTGTATGTGTGTGTGCGTGCGCGTGTATGTGTTAGTCAGAAGAGAGAGGGAAGAATGAGAGAAAGTGATCGTGAGAGGAAGAGAAGCGGTTCCTTTGTCCACAGACAGCGTGTGTACAGACGACAGTCTGTAACGCACGTTGTCTGGTTTCTGACCGACAAAGCAACTTACTTCCTGACTCACGATGGCACAAACACAGCAGTAGTCCCGAGCGGTACAAACACAAAACAGTCTAGCGTGGTGAACACAACTAAACAGGCAGCAAACTTAAAATACTCCTAAGAGTAAAGCAGGAAAAATGGACTCGGCGGTCCGTCAACAACACAACAAAACAATAGCAAAAGCTAAGAGCTAAATGCTAAACAACAGCAACTGATGCTGATAGGAACACACAACTAACACTGCCTCTGCCCAGACTTATGCCTCTTACTTGGTCGCTTCAGAAAGCGAACAGGGTGTGTGTGTAGTCCGTCTTTATGTCCGGCTTTGTCCTGGGCTCGGATGCAGACGGTGGCCGTTCTCGCACGGTCGGCGAAAAGCACGGCAGCTGGCTCTCAGCGGCGTGGCGGAGAGAACAGCAGAGTCGACTCGGTGAAGAAGCGTTTCTTCCGTCTCTAGGGAATTTGAGGATGCTGGTTGCAGCAGCGGTCTCTCTCAGATCCAGGAATGTGTTCGGGTGAACACGGGCGAAGTCTCGTCTCGTCCGGCGAGGGGAGTCTTCGATGAGGGGAAAAGACGTGTGTGGGGTACCCCCTTTAGTCAGCTGACTCACAGAGGAACAGAGGTTACCCCTAGCTCAGTGACATGGGAAAGGCGTGTGCTTCAGGGCACGGTCAGTTTTAAAGGGGCGGTGATGTCATGGCTGCGTCATTAGGACACTCCGCTGTGCAGGAGCGTCTCCGCCAATGAGACTGTATGTTGACTGCTCCCTGCTGAGGTGTGAAAATCGCAAAGCATCCTTGGAAATGGAGTTTGCAATGGACTCCCATTGTCTGTAAGCAGCATTTTGGCGCTATTCCTTTGTCGCGGGGGAAACAAAGGAACAAGCACCTCGTGGTCAGGCCTCACAGGTTACATGTAGGCCTTCTCTGTGTGACCTCATGGTCTGAGGCCCAACAATGATGATGATCATGATGATGATGACGACGGTTAAAGGTACATGAATGAATGAATAGTATTATTTTGGACCAGTTATGTGACACATTATTCAGACACATTAAACACCAACAAACCAAACATTCCAGTATGTAAACACACCAGCATTTCACAGCACAATACATTTTACTTCATACAGATCTTTACATACTGTATAATATCCCAGGATATATCCAACAATGAAGATTAAATAAATATATACACACAGCCTCACAGATATGAATTTAAGTGTAATATTAATTTGTGTAGATCAGTGGGTTCATATTGAAACTGCTGTGAATCCTCTTTGACAAATCTGACTGAAGATAAGGATAATCACTTTACCTCATTTATGAGCACAATATTAACACTGAATATATAGGTATAAGGTATAAGGGCATTTTATTAATGCTCGGTATTCATTATAACTTCTCTTATGAGGACATATTTTATATGAAGGTGTTTAACCCTTTGTTTCCCACACCAAAGAATGTTTGCTCCCATCAATTTGCTTTTCAAGGTTTCTCATGACTTTAAAATGTATTGCACATTTCTTCTTTGTAAATTAAGAAATGTATGATGTGAACAGCTACATATAAGAATTATGGTAGGTTATATTTATGTAGACTTTACTTGCCTAAGAAATACACCTACCATGAGCATTTATTAGAACTCTGAAAATGTCAGACATGAACACTAACCGCTGATTAGTGGACGACCTGCTCTACCTCCTCAGTCACAGCCGCCCTGTGAAGCATAATGAAAACAACTGAAACAAGCCGACTTCAATGCTCTGCCTCAAAGCTGTGCTCCATTTTTGAAAAAAGCTCCTCATAAATATCACAATATAAAGTGACACATAATGATTACAGTCCAGAAAACGTGAAGCAACATGTGATGTCAAACAGGAAAAGGTAGCAGCTCAGATTAAGAAGCTGCAGCGTTCAGAACAATTTGAATCAAATGTTGAAGCTCTCTGTGAGTTAAGTGTCTTTTTAATACTACCACTAGGAGGCACCAGAGTCGGACACTTTTAAATCTTACACAGACTGGCTGTAAAATAACTCACTGTGGTGGACAGACCTTCTTACAATATTGCTGCTGGAGCAGCAGTCACTTCCTATCTAAAGAGGTTCAGATTCATCATGATGAGGAGATGAGATATTTTTTAGATTTAAATGTGTCCCAAACTAAAGAAATGATAATCTCACCACAACACACAGACAGTTCCAACAATCATTCTTGGCTTCAGTAAGTGTTGAACTCGTCCAGACCTACAAATACTTGGGAACTGTGCTTGATGACAGATTGAGATTTAGTGACAGTACAGATGTTATTGTGAAAAAGGCTCAGCAGCATCTAAGCTGCAAACTAAACTCATTTAGAATCTATCGGAGAATATTGACAACGTTTTATTGAAAGTATTTTAACTGCTGGTTTACATTTGTCAAAAGGACAAGAATGGATTGCAACATGTTGTTAACTTCAGCTCTAAAATTATTGGCAAAACACAACGATCCCTTTCTCTGACCTGAACCAAGTGCTGCCAGAGTCTGAACACAACCACAAACACTTTCATACTGCTGGAGTTTCTACCAGCTGAGATCTTACTGCAATATCAGATATTTTGGTGGAAAAAAAGACTAGGTATGTTGTCTCTGAACATTTCACTCATACGTTCAGTATCAACATTTTTACAACTTAAACACATTAATTAACAAAATTTTTCATCATGTTGAGAGAAAATATGTTGAATGTGAATGAATAATTGAATATGAATGTAATTTCTAGGAGACAGAGTTGGCTCAAAGTGTAAAAGAACAATATCAAACAACATCTACATTTATGAAGACAATGAACATTTCATAATAAGCAAGTAAGAAGTTGTTTAACATCTCAGAAACATGATCAGTTGTGTGTCATCAGCATAGAGGTGAAAAATAGCATGTTTATAGTTAATATCTGCCAATTAAAAAAAAAAAGAGAAAGAAAGTAGAACAACCTGGAATCTTGCAGCACATGTTAACCTGCACAGTACAGAATCCAGATGCAAATCCAAACATCGTCATATGTTTGCTGTGAGTGCAGAGTAGGTTTGGCCCAGATCCAGGTTCTTGTTAATGGAGTCTTACCACGGGGGGAAAGGAGGACAGTTCTAATAGCTGACACATAACTGAAAATAAAACAGGAAAGACATCAAACCTAATATAGCAGTAACCAGGGTAACAGACCAGATATTGTGTTCTTCTTAGATAATTGTTTGCTGATATTTTAATGTTAACAACTGGACAGGCCAGAGGTCTATTGACAATAATTATGATTTTATTTAATTATAGTTTTGTTCATACTAGTGAAGTAGTTGCAGACATTGTTTATTCCTAACTGCAAAAATAAAATGTATAAATGCCAACAGTAAGAGTTAACATGAGATATACAGAGTTAAAGGAAGTCACCTCCATCTTTCTGCTGTTTGAGGTTCCTCTGGTGTTCAAACCAGAGTTCCTCCTCTTCTTCAATTTATAGAGGAGCAGCAGAACAACAGCCAACAGCACAACAATCACAGGCACACATACAACTGGAGGCAAGAAGTCACATGGACGAGAGACCTCAGAGACGGCTGGGAAGGAAGAGAGAGAGAGACATGTAGTAGTTTAAAAGACTGGGATCTTTTGTCTTGTATTAGAAGCTTAAAGGTTCCCTGTGGAGTTTTTGACCACAAGTAGCTTGTTTTTACATGTGGATCTACATCGTGCACACGTGTTTGATGTGATACACAATCCTGCCAGTGGTTTCACATCATCCCACTGATCTACAGGATGCAGGAACCTGCCCAGAAACGCAGCAATGCACCAACAAAAGCAGGAGAGAAGAAGACTGCAAGCAATGCAAGATTTAAAATACTTTAAATAATCAGCTTTGCAAATATTTTATGATTGAGGAAACATATTTAACACTTATGTTGGACCTAAAGGATACACTCAGCATGTTTTGGTGAGTAACACTGAATATAAATATAACCTTGTTTACAAGAAAACTACACAGGAAACCTTCATCAAAAATGAGATCTTCCTTCCAGACTTTGGTCTGAATGTTTCTTGACTTTTCATGTGCTGACATCACATGTTAATAATTATCTTACATCATAAGAAACATAGGATGTGTTTAAACATTAGGTGTGATGATAAAAAAGAAATTTATTGTAAAGTTGAATGTGAAATGTTTCCTTCTAGGTGCTGAACTATATTATGTGCTGAAACACATGTTGGACCATCTTGTTATTCTTATTAGACAACGTTGTTATGCTGAATTTGACTGTTTTAAGAGGATGTTTTGTTGCAGAGAGACAGTGATGGACAGATGGACAGACATGAACTGTCCTGTACCTGTAAACTGCTCTGTGGTTTCAGGGAAAGATGATGAAGGTGTGAAGCTTCCTGATCTGGAGATTAAACTCTGTGTTGTTGTTGGTGTGGAGGCTGATGGGACTGATGTTGGAAAAGGTCGGAGAATCCACTTTGGAGTTGAAGTGGTTGGAGCTGTGAACAATGAAAACACATTGAAACAATCAGATACTGAATCAATAATGCAGAGAAATGAGATGCTGCTCTAGACAGAAAGATCATATTGACAGCATCCATCACATACACAAGAAATACGCAGCATTAAATATGTTAATGAAGTAAATGATTAAGATTTGCTCTATTAATCACAAAAAAAGTTTTGTTATTTGGACAACTAGTATGACTCTGCCAACCTCAGCACTCCTCTTGTTGTCACAAATAAACTTCTGACTGTAACCCGAAAAATAAGATATTTGTTTCTGTCATGTCATTTCCATCCACTCTTTAAATTTTGAATTCCCAATTCTTTTTTTTATCATATGTTTTGGACATTTTATGGCTCTATTTGATAGTGATAGTGGAGAGAGACAGGACATGTGGGGAAAGAGAGTAGGGGGATGTGTTCTTGACCACAAGTAGCTTGATTTTACATGTGGATCTACGTTATGCACACGTGGTTGACGTGATACACAATCCTGCCAGTGGTTTCACAACATCCCACTGATCTACAGGATGCAGGAACCTGCCCAGAAACACAGCAATGCACCAACAAAAGCAGGAGAGAAGAAGACCACAAGCAATGCAAGATTTAAAATACTTTATAAAATCAGCTTTACAAATATTTTATGATTGCGGAAACATATTCAACACTTATGTTGGACCTAAAGGATACACTCAGCATGTTTTGGTGAGTAACACTGAATATAAATATAACCTTGTTTACAAGAAAACTACACAGGAAACCTTCATCAAAAATGAGATCTTCCTTCCAGACTTTGGTCTGAATGTTTCTTGACTTGTCATGTGCTGACATCACATGTTGGACCATCTTGTTATTCTTATTAGACAACGTTGTTATGCTGAATTTGACTGTTTTAAGAGGACGTTTTGTTGCAGAGAGACAGTGATGGACAGATGGACAGACATGAACTGTCCTGTACCTGTAAACAACTGCTCTGTGGTTTCAGGGAAAGATGATGAAGGTGTGAAGCTTCCTGAACTGGAGATTAAACTCTGTGTTGTTGTTGGTGTGGAGGCTGATGGGACTGATGTTGGAAAAGGTCGGAGGGTCCAGTTTGGTTTTGAAGTGGTTGGAGCTGTGAACAATGAAAACACATTGAAACAAACAGATACTGAATCAATAATGCAGAGAAATGAGATGCTGCTCTAGACAGAGAGATCATATTGACAGCATCCATCACATACACAAGAAATACGCAGCATTAAATATGTTAATGAAGTAAATGATTAAGATTTGCTCTATTAATCACAAAAAAAGTTTTGTTATTTGGACAACTAGTGTGACTCTGCCAACCTCAGCACTCCTCTTGTTGTCACAAATCAACTTCGGGCTGTAACCCGAAGAAAGAGATATTTGTTTCTGTCATGTCATTTCCATCCACTCTGTAGATTTTATATTCCAAATTCTTTTTTTTATCATATGTTTTGGGCATTTTATGGCTCTATTTGATAGTGATAGTGGAGAGAGACAGGACATGTGGGAAAAGAAAGTAGGAGGATTTGTTCTTGACCACAAGTAGCTTGTTTTTACATGTGGATCTACGTTGTGCACACGTGGTTGACGTGATACACAATCCTGCCAGTGGTTTCACAACATCCCACTGATCTACAGGATGCAGGAACCTGCCCAGAAACACAGCAATGACCAACAAAAGCAGGAGAGAAGAAGACCACAAGCAATGCAAGATTTAAAATACTTTAAATATTCAGCTTTACAAATATTTGATGATTGAGGAAACATATTCAACACTTATGTTGGACCTAAAGGATACACTCAGCATGTTTTGGTGAGTAACACTGAATATAAATATAACCTTGTTTACAAGAAAACTACACAGGAAACCTTCATCAAAAATGAGATCTTCCTTCCAGACTTTGGTCTGAATGTTTCTTGACTTGTCATGTGCTGACATCACATGTTGGACCATCTTGTTATTCTTATTAGACAATGTTGTTATGCTGACTTTGACTGTTTTAAGAGGATGTTTTGTTGCAGAGAGACAATGATGGACAGATGGACAGACATGAACTGTCCTGTACCTGTAAACAACTGCTCTGTGGTTTCAGGGAAAGATGATGAAGGTGTGAAGCTTCCTGAACTGGAGATTAAACTCTGTGTTGTTGTTGGTGTGGAGGCTGATGGGACTGATGTTGGAAAAGGTCGGAGGGTCCAGTTTGGTTTTGAAGTGGTTGGAGCTGTGAACAATGAAAACACATTGAAACAAACAGATACTGAATCAATAATGCAGAGAAATGAGATGCTGCTCTAGACAGAGAGATCATATTGACAGCATCCATCACATACACAAGAAATACGCAGCATTAAATATGTTCATGAAGTAAATGATTAAGATTTGCTCTATTAATCACAAAAAAAGTTTTGTTATTTGGACAACTAGTATGACTCTGCCAACCTCAGCACTCCTCTTGTTGTCACAAATCAACTTCGGGCTGTAACCCGAGAAAAAAGAGATATTTGTTTCTGTCATGTCATTTCCATCCACTCTGTAAATTTTATATTCCAAATTCTTTTTTTTATCATATGTTTTGGGCATTTTATGGCTCTATTTGATAGTGACAGTGGAGAGAGACAGGACCTGTGGGAAAAGAAAGTAGGAGGATGTGTTTTTGACCACAAGTAGCTTGTTTTTGCATGAGGATCGACGTTGTGCACAAGTGGTTGACGTGTTACACAATCCTGCCAGTGGTTTCACATCATCCCACTTATCTACAGGATGCAGGAACCTGCCCAGAAACACAGCAATGACCAACAAAAGCAGGAGAGAAGAAGACTGCAAGCAATGCAAGATTTAAAATACTTTAAATATTCAGCTTTGCAAATATTTTATGATTGAGGAAACATATTCAACACTTATGTTGGACCTAAAGGATACACTCAGCATGTTTTGGTGAGTAACACTGAATATAAATATAACCTTGTTTACAAGAAAACTACACAGGAAACCTTTATCAAAAATGAGATCTTCCTGTTGAAAAAACATCTCAGACACAGTCTGATTGCTGGAGTAAAACAAATTAACATGACAGCAATATGAAAACTTGTGATACAAATCTGACATTTGTTAAAATGAACACAATGAATGTCCAGAAGCAGTTTGTGCTGCAGCTTTACAGACACAGTCAGGTAATCAGTCCTCACCTGATCTTCCTGTTCAAAAAACAAATCCCAAAGACTTTCTTCTGAATGTTTCTTGACTTGTCATGTGCTTACATCACATGTTAATAATTATCTTACATCATAAGAAACGTAGGATGTGTTTAAACATTAGGTGTGAAGATAACGAGGAAATTTATTGTAAAACTGAATGTGAAATGTTTTCTTCTAGGTGCTGAACTGTCTTATGTGCTGAAACACATGTTGGACCATCTTGTTATTCTTATTAGACAATGTTGTTATGCTGAATTTGACTGTTTTAAAAGGACGTTTTGTTGCAGAGAGACAGTGATGGACAGATGGACAGACATGAACTGTCCTGTACCAGTAAACTGCTCTGTGGTTTCAGGGAAAGATGATGAAGGTGTGAAGCTTCCTGAACTGGAGATTAAACTCTGTGTTGTTGTTGGTGTGGAGGCTGATGGGACTGATGTTGGAAAAGGTCGGAGAGTCCGGTTTGGTTTTGAAGTGGTTGGAGCTGTGAACAATGAAAACATATTGAAACAATCAGATACTGAATCAATAATGCAGAGAAATGAGATGCTGCTCTAGACAGAAAGATCATATTGACAGCATCCATCACATACACAAGAAATACGCAGCATTAAATATGTTAATGAAGTAAATGATTAAGAATATTTGAAGTGAGTTTGTTCTATTAATCACATGAAATTATTTTTGTTTGATTTCGATTATAAAAGAGTAAGAAAATAACATCTACAGGTTAGTTTTCTGACATTAAACATAAAAGCACAAATGTCTGAAAAGGTTTTTAAAAATCGTACAAACTGATTGTTGTAAATTTAAAAACTAACATTATAAAGGCAACACATTTTACATCCGATTACTTTGTGACTCTACAAATGAGTTTCATCTTTAGAAACATTTTAGAGTATGATGACTTGAACATTAAGGAACCTAAGGAACCGTTCTTCTCTATGTTACCTAATGTTAATAGAAATATAGAAAAGGTCCCAGGTTGGACAACTAGTATGACTCTGCCAACCTCAGCACTCCTCTTGTTGTCACAAATCAACTTCTGACTGTAACCCGAAAAAAGAGATATTTGTTTCTGTCATGTCATTTCCATCCACTCTGTAAATTTTGAATTCCAAATTCTTTTTTTTTAACAAATGTTTTGGACATTTTATGGCTCTATTTGATAGTGATAGTGGAGAGAGACAGGACATGTGGGGAAAGAGAGTAGGGGGATGTGTTCTTGACCACAAGTAGCTTGTTTTTACATGTGGATCTACGTTGTGCACACGTGGTTGATGTGATACACAATCCTGCCAGTGGTTTCACAACATCCCACTGATCTACAGGATGCAGGAACCTGCCCAGAAACACAGCAATGCACCAACAAAAGCAGGAGAGAAGAAGACCTCAAGCAATGCAAGATTTAAAATACTTTAAATAATCAGCTTTACAAATATTTTATGATTGAGGAAACATATTCAACACTTATGTTGGACCTAAAGGATACACTCAGCATGTTTTGGTGAGTAACACTGAATATAAATATAACCTTGTTAATAAGAAAACTACACAGGAAACCTTTATCAAAAATGAGATCTTCCTTTCAGACTTTGGTCTGAATGTTTCTTGACTTGTCATGTGCTGACATCACATGTTGGACCATCTTGTTATTCTTATTAGACAATGTTGTTATGCTGAATTTGACTGTTTTAAGAGGACGTTTTGTTACAGAGAGACAGTGATGGACAGATGGACAGACATGAACTGTCCTGTACCTGTAAACTGCTCTGTGGTTTCAGGGAAAGATGATGAAGGTGTGAAGCTTCCTGAACTGGAGATTAAACTCTGTGTTGTTGTTGGTGTGGAGGCTGATGAGACTGATGTTGGAAAAGGTCGGAGAGTCCGGTTTGGTTTTGAAGTGGTTGGAGCTGTGAACAATGAAAACACATTGAAACAATCAGATACTGAATCAATAATGCAGAGAAATGAGATGCTGTTCTAGACAGAAAGATCATATTGACAGCATCCATCACATATACAAGAAAAATGCAGCATTAAATTTGTTAATGAAGTAAATGATTAAGATTTGTTCTACTAATCACAAAAAAAGTTTTGTTATTTGGACAACTAGTATGACTCTGCCAACCTCAGCACTCCTCTTGTTGTCACAAATCAACTTCGGGCTGTAACCCGAAAAAAGAGATATTTGTTTCTGTCATGTCATTTCCATCCACTCTGTAAATTTTATATTCCAAATACTTTTTTTATCATATGTTTTGGGCATTTTATGGCTCTATTTGATAGTGATAGTGGAGAGAGACAGGACATGTGGGAAAAGAAAGTAGGAGGATGTGTTTTTGACCACAAGTAGCTTGTTTTTGCATGTGGATCTACGTTGTGCACACGTGGTTGACGTGATACACAATCCTGCCAGTGGTTTCACATCATCCCACTTATCTACAGGATGCAGGAACCTGCCCAGAAACACAGCAATGACCAACAAAAGCAGGAGAGAAGAAGACCTCAAGCAATGCAAGATTTAAAATACTTTAAATATTCAGCTTTGCAAATATTTTATGATTGAGGAAACATATTCAACACTTATGTTGGACCTAAAGGATACACTCAGCATGTTTTGGTGAATAACACTGAATATAAATATAACCTTGTTCACAAGAAAACTACACAGGAAACCTTTATCAAAAATGAGATCTTCCTGTTGAAAAAACATCTCAGACACAGTCTGATTGCTGGAGTAAAACAAATTAACATGACAGCAATATGAAAACTTGTGTGATACAAATCTGACATTTGTTAAAATGAACACAATGAATGTCCAGAAGCAGTTTGTGCTGCAGCTTTACAGACACAGTCAGGTAATCAGTGATCACCTGATCTTCCTGTTGAAAAACAAATCCCAAAGACTTTCTTCTGAATGTTTCTTGACTTGCCATGTGCTGACATCACATGTTAATAATTATCTTACATCATAAGAAACATAGGATGTGTTTAAACATTAGGTGTGAAGATAACGAGGAAATTTATTGTAAAGTTGAATGTGAAATGTTTTCTTCTAGGTGCTGAACTGTCTTATGTGCTGAAACACATGTTGGACCATCTTGTTATTCTTATTAGACAATGTTGTTATGCTGAATTTGACTGTTTTAAGAGGATGTTTTGTTGCAGAGAGACAGTGATGGACAGATGGACAGACATGAACTGTCCTGTACCTGTAAACTGCTCTGTGGTTTCAGGGAAAGATGATAAAGGTGTGAAGCTTCCTGAACTGGAGATTAAACTCTGTGTTGTTGTTGGTGTGGAGGCTGATGGGACTGATGTTGGAAAAGGTCGGAGAGTCCGGTTTGGTTTTGAAGTGGTTGGAGCTGTGAACAATGAAAACACATTGAAACAATCAGATACTGAATCAATAATGCAGAGAAATGAGATGCTGCTCTAGACAGAAAGATCATATTGACAGCATCCATCACATACACAAGAAAAATGCAGCATTAAATATGTTAATGAAGTAAATGATTAAGAATATTTGAAGTGAGTTTGTTCTATTAATCACATGAAATTATTTTTGTTTGTTTTTGATTACAGAAGAGTAAGAAAATAACATCCACAGGTTGTTTTTCTGACATTAAACATAAAAGCACAAATGTCTGAAAAGGTTTTTAAAAATCGTACAAACTGATTGTTGTAAATTTAAAAACTAACATTATAACGGCAACACATTTTACATCCGATTACTTTTTGACTCTACAAATGAGTTTCATCTTTAGAAACATTTTAGAGTATGATGTCTTGAACATTAAGGAACCTGAGGAACCGTTCTTCTCTATGTTACCGAATGTTAATAGAAATACAGAAAAGGCCCCAGGTTGGACAACTAGTATGACTCTGCCAACCTCAGCACTCCTCTTGTTGTCACAAATCAACTTCTGGCTGCAACCCAAAAAATAAGATATTTGTCTCTGTCATGTGATTTATATCCACTCTTTAATTTTTTAATTAAAGATTCTTTTATGCCTTTATTATAGGGACTTTGTAGATATGACAGGAAATGAAGGGGGTAAGATGGGGGGGGTGCAATGCAACAAAGGTCCGTTGCTGCATTCAAACCGCGGACGCTGTGGTTATGTGACATGCGTCTTAACCAGAAGGCTACAGGAGTGCACCAAGTTCTCATCATTTTAAACATTTAACAACTGATATGCACTGAGCAGAATGTGGACAAAAATTAAGAAATAAAACTCACCATCTACAACAAAGATCCGGAACGTGTTGGATGAATCTGGAGACAACGCTCTGCCGTAACCACACCTGTACCGTCCTGTGTCTGACTTCTTCAGCTGTGTGATGGTCAAATAGAGTCCAAATACAGATCCTTTTCTATATTCAATGCTGTATCTGCCATTCTGAGCTCTGTTCTCTTCTGTTTCAACCAGGATGTCTTCTTCTTTTTTACATTCATCCTTACAGAAAAACTTCCTGCTTCCATAGACAGTATCAATGCATCCACTTGTGATATGTCCTCCCTCAGTTTCTGTACGGATGAAACGAGTGTTGTCACCCAACGTTGCTTCTGAAAAGATGAACAATCAACAGTTACTGTCTGTACTTCCTGTAAGATGCTGCAGTCTGATCACAATATTTCCTGCTTCACATTTACACAGATCCACAGAGTCACACTGGGAGCTGCCCAGTTCAACTACAGTCTGATTGCTGGAGTAATGATTTCATCCAACATTGATACACTGAGTCAATATATCATAAACGTCTCACATTCTTCAACAATTTAATTAAATTCTATCTGACTTCATTTATTCTTAAGCCTCAGAATCATTAAATGGGATGAACATAGTAAATATATCAGGTTTTATGACTTTCAGTAGAAACTCACCATCTGTAACTATGACGTCAAAGTCACAGTAAGTATCTGGGACCGAAGATCCACCCAAACCACATCTGTACCGTCCTGAGTCTGACTTGGTCAGCTGTGTGATGGTCACAGTCACAGTTCTTCTTCCAGAAGATCCGTCTTCATATCTGATGCTGTATCTGCCACTCTGAGCTGTGACATCATTTGTTTTAATGAGAATGTCTTCTTTACATTCTCCTTTACAGAAGAACTTGGTGCTTCTAGACGAAGTAAAATAGCAATCCATTGAACCATTTCCTCCTTCAGCTCCAGCGAAAACAAGTATTGCATTGATGAGTCCAGTGTTTCCATCCTGCAGTGCTGTTGGAAAGATGAACAGTGAATACTGATGATCAATACTTTGTGTATTGTAGACTTACTGTAAACAGACTGCAGATTAATGAGGGCTAATCCATCAGTTCACAGAGAAGCAGAGATGATACAGAGGCAGCCATTAGCAAAGTTTTCACTGACTGTACAGCAGTTACTGTTGTTCTACTTGTAGCTGCAGTTGTAGTCACAGTGTCTCTGTGTAACGTCTGTTTTTCAATGTTTTTGTTTCATACTTTCTAATATCAAACACATTAATGAGCAACAAATATTCATGGATGGGTGGTTCATATGTTTTGTTAAATTACATTACATTTAGTTTAGTTAAATTACAAGATTACATTAAAGAGATGTTGCAGCAGCAACTAGTAACAGAATATTTTAGAGAACAACAGGAAAATGAATTAAAATGTCAGCAACATGAAAACTTGTGTGATACAAATCTGACATTTGTTAAAATAAACACAATGAATGTCCAGAAGCAGTTTGTGCTGCAGCTTTACAGACACAGTCAGGTAGTCAGTCCTCACCTGATAAGAAGCAGAAGAACAGAACATGGTGGATATTCATTCTGAGTTTGATCCTGATGCAGAAAATCATCAAACTGTCAGAGAACTGCCTCTATATGTCTGTCTGATCAATCAGGAAGCTGACGATGATTTAAGTTAACACTCATTCCTTTTTCTATCTCTCTCTTAAAACCTTTTCTTTCTTTTGGCGATCTGGAGACAGTTTTACATGCTTTTATAACCTCATGTCTCGATTACTGCAACTCACTTTATCTGGGAGTGAGTCAGTCCTTCCTGTCTCGTCTGAAAGTGGTTCAAAATGCAGCAGCGACATTCCTGACTGGATCAAAAAAAGAGAGATCACCCTGTACTGACCTCCCTCCACTGGTTACCAGTGAAATATGGGTCTAACAGTTAACTTCATGGGAAATTATAAGTTATATCAACTTCATTGGAAGTTGGTCCCACCTTCCCTCTCTGTCTCTCCTGTCTCCGTCCCTCTCTCTCTCTCTCTCTCTCATGTAAAATTTGATTTGCCTTTTTTCTGTGTTTACAACATAGTGATGATGATGATTGTTAAAGGTACATTAATGAATGAATCATTTTATTATCGATCAATTGTATGACCTATATGACCTCTATGGAATTATTTAACACATTAAACACCAACAAACCAAACATTCCAGTATGTTAACACACCAGCATCTCACAGCACAATATATTGACCTCATACAAATACAAAATACAAAAATCTTTACATAATGTATAATATCCCAGGAGATATCCAACAATGAAGATTAAATAAATACATACACACAGCCTCACAGTTATGAACACAAGTGTAATATTAATTTATGTAGATCAGTGGTTTCCTGATGAAGCTGCTGTGAATCTGACTGAAGATAAGGATAATCACTTTACCCCATTTAACATTTATGATCACCATATAAACATTGAATATATAGTTATAGGTATAAGAGCATTTCATTAATGCCCATTATTTATTATAACTTCTCCTATGAAGATATATTTTATATTATTACAACTGAGTTTTACTATATTGTCATTCATTATCTGTTTATACAGCAGCAAACACTTCTGGGTGCCAACAGGAGTTATAACCATTTATTAAATATCTATAAACTGCTTATAAATGATAAATATGGGTACGTAAAATCCAGTGTTACCAATATATTTTCAAATCATAAATCAAACAAACTGAAGGAAGCAACACGAAGTTGTTCAGTGAAGCCTTTGTTGAGAAAAGGCACAATATGTCAGCAAGAGATTTCCTGGCTCTTACTGAGACTTGGCAAGAAAAAACGTTTTGGAAACTAAAGGCCTCTTTTGCAGTGGCTACAGTCAATGTTCATGGGTCCACTATATCTGAATATGGTATCCTACACTGTAAAAAAAAAAAATCGTAAAAAAATGATAAAAAGTCTGGCAGCAAAAGTTGCCAAACACTTACCGTCAAATAACAGTAAAAAACTTTTAGTTATTCGACAGAGATTTATTTTAAAAATACGGATAGTTACTTTGGACATTGTCTGCATTTTTACAGTCCAACCATTGTAAAATGAAAATAAAATCTCATTTTAAAACATCGCTAGAATGTTAAATGAATGGATAAATCTGCATAAAAAATGAAAAAGACTGCAGAAATGACCTAATTTAAATGAAGACTCCTGTTTTCATACAGTAATCTTTGGTAAATTCATAGGATTATTCAATCCATCCACAAGAACTCCCCCACAAAATACAGATTTCTGGATGTAAAACGCAGAAAAACGAACAAATTACTCTTCTTTAAAACCCATTAATGGTATCTTGAGAGCTTTAGGCTTTTATTCTATGTGATTATCCAATCTATTTACAGTAGATCCCTGGTAAATGTTGGTTTTACACTGTATAAAAAAATAAGATCATGTGATAATAGCTTCAAAAAACATAATTTTAATAATCATTACTTTATATAAACATTATTTGACAGCAATTACAAGCAACTCTCCAGTATATTTACAGGCTTTTCTCATAAATGTATGGAGTATACATTATATAAACATTATTTGACAGTAATTAAAATCAACTCTCCAGTATATTTACAGGCTTTTCTCATAAATGTATGGAGTATACATTATATAAACATTATTTGACAGTAATTAAAATCAACTCTCCAGTGTATTTACAGGCTTTTCTCATAAATGTATGGACTATACATTATATAAACACTTTTTGACAGTTATTAAAATCAACTCTCCAATATATTTATAGGCTTTTCCCATTAATGTATTAGGTTTAGTTTCTATAAACATTATTTGATAGTATTTAAAAGCAACTATCCAATATATCTACATACATTCCCCCATTAATGTATGAGGTTAACTTTATATTAACATTATTTGACAGTAATTACAAGCAGCTCTCCAATATATCTACGGACATTTCACATTAATGTATGGGGTTCTGAATGTACAAAAACCAGAAGGTCTATGTAAAAGTACCATTATATCAACTTCTTTTACACTGAATCATTATATACATTTTTCTACTGCCATTTTACAATCCATTCAATGCAGATCCCCATTTGAGGTGTATGAGGTTTCAAGACGTTTAATAATGTATCATAAAATTACATTTCACTACTTGCTTTACAAAGTAATTCACTATTTTTTATAGTGTTATCCTTAAAGTTTCAGAATTAATGAACCACTAAACAGCCATATTGAATTATTATGCGGGTCTGAAGCTGATCAACCCAATAAGAGCTCAAACAGAATACTTTACTAGAATATATTTATTTATTTTCTCATTCAGATTATTTCAACAGACATTAATGGAAGCAAAAACAGTTTTGTACATTTTATCATTACAATGTCTTACATGTTGCATTATGGCAAAAGGGAAACTACGGCCAATTTAGAAATTCATACATATTATTCCCATGCTCTAAGATGGTTCAAAATGTTAGTGAACATGAACAAATCTCTCGCAAATCCAAAAATTATTTGGCTAAAATTCAGATTTGTGATGTCATCTGATAATGTCTGGAGCTTTTCCAAAAACAATGAATTGAGAAAGATGTTATAGATGACACTGAGAACACCCAGGGGGATGTTCTGAGTATATGGTAGGGTTGGGCTGATGGGCAATGCCATCATCCATCACTAGTGGCTGAAGGTCATCAACCACTGAGCCTCTAACATTATAACATCGTGTTTTAAAAGCCCCCCCGTTGTCTGTCCATCTTTTGCGTGGATTAAATTACTCTTATTGGCTTTTTACTCACAAAGCTTTTATTGCACTTACAGTAACGCAACAACTGTAGTTGTCGTCAACTCAAGTACTTCACGTGGTTCACTGTCTCTCCTCTGCTCCACTCAGAGGACAAACACTCACACATGCAAGGATCGCTCAGCGCCACCTGTGGTGAAACAGACGAGAGGAGAGAAACTTAGCACAACCATAAATGATAGCAAAATGCAGTAATTTATCCCACCAGATATGATTGTCCATTACGATGTTTCACTGTGGACATCGTCATATGCCAATTCTGTAGACATTGCCCAACCCTAGTATACAGCTACATTTTCTTTTTCAGATATGAAAGGTCACTATAGAATAAAGCTTACTTGGGTATTTAAATATTACTACAAAATTAGTTTCACATTCATTGTCTATGAAGCAGCCCCAGACTTTATTGCGGATGGCATCAGAAATTTGAGTCTCACGTCTCTGGTTTGTGGCTTTGGGAGGAAGTAGTTCACGTTCACAAATATCAGAAATGGGAGTTACACATGTGCAAGTCACAAGCAAGTCTCAAGTCTTAACCTTAAAGGCTCAAGCAAGTCCTAAGTCACTGTGTTTAGACTCAAGTAACCCAAGTCAAGTCACTGCTAAACGTCAAGCAAGACAAGTCAATTAAGTCACAAATCAAGTCACCATGAAAGAAGCGCTTAAAACACTAGAGAAATGGGTACAATGGCAATCCATATCATGAGAAAACGGCAACACGAAATAGTATTCTATCTGATGATTACTTTTTTCTGCTGTGGATTGTGTAGACTAATACATCCATTCATTTAGAACACTGAAATTGTTCAAATGTCAAGCATCATCAAGGAAAAATACCATCTTGTTTGCCTGATCTTGAAGAATTGCATTTGTCACACAGTTGACTGGAGAGAAAGAGAGACCATTCTGCTGTGGTCGAGTTACATTGACTTTGAACTAGTGAACAGAATAATGAAGCTCTGTCATGAGAAGCTGTCAATTCATAAGCTTTCTTGCCTAAATCAGAAACGGTCTGGTAATATTAAGCTCAACTCAAGCTCAGTGCAGGTATGGGAAAATGCTTTCAACAAGCTTTCAGCTCAATCCTGTCTTGCATCGTTTTCTAGGTCCTGGTAGACACTGTCTTTAAAGCCTGGGTTGCACACACTACACTAGAAGTTACCCTATCATGTCTCAAAACGTTAACTGTTCATGCTCAATATCTACAATAATGTAAATAGGCGACTCAGCTGAATAAAAACTGTCAAGTCTTTTCGAGTCATCTGCCTCAAGTCAAAGTCAAATCGAGTCTTATCAGTGTTAGTAAAGCAAGTCGCAAGTCCTCAAATTTACGACTTGTGTCCAGTCATGCGACTTGAGTCCCTAACCGCTGACAAATGACTGAACTTTCCTTGGCCATGGAAATAGGGGCTAAATTCAAAAACAGGAGCTAAATTCCCTCCAGAAACAAACAAATAAGCTAATACATGATCAGTATTAACATACAAATGTGAATCTGCATGCTAAAAATAGTCTCAAGTTCATATGGCAGATTGAAAGTCACCCACTTCCTTTCAGAATTCCAACGATGGCTATGATCCTCTGCAATGAGCCTCAGCCTTGTCCTGAGAATACAAAAATGGAAAATATGTATCACACTCTTAGAAGTGCCTGCACACCAACAGGTGGCAACGTTGTTGCCTGTATTATTTTCAATGTACACACAATGTCAACTTTGCCTCCTACCCTCACAGCAGCGGCAGAGGGGAGCCATGAGGATGCAGCTCTAAAGGAGTGCAGTTTGCTGCTTGAACAGAAATTGAGCATGATCAAACTTTGCCTCTTTTAGTGCAGGGATATTAAGGGTTTAAAAAGGTCTGAAATTAAGGTTGGGGCCAGATCAAGGTGTTCTTTAAATTTAATCAGAAATCTTAAAACCATTTGTAAAACTGACTGGTATCCTGTGTTGGGATGCTTAATTTGGAGTGATGTAGTAGTCTCAATCTGTTCAACTGCTGTGTTAATTAAGATGTTAACTTACACTTTGGTGTGAGTTTGAGAAGCAGTTGACAGCAGTTAACACTTCTGGGTGCCAACAGGAGTTATAACCATTTACTAAATATCTATATACTGCTTATAAATGATAAATATGGGGACGTAAAATCCGGTGTTACCAATATATTTTCAAATCATAAATCAAACAAACCGAAGGAAGCAACATGAAATTGTTCAGTGAAGCCTTTGTTGAGAAAAGGAAGAATATGTCAGCGAGAGATTTCCTGGCTCTTAATGAGACTTGGCAAGAAAAAACGTTTTGGAAACTAAAGGCCTCTCTTGCAGTGGCTACAGTCAATGTTCATGGGTCCACTATATCTGAATATGGTATCCTATAATATCTGGACTAAAAACACTCATCTTGTCAGTCTGTTCAACTATTGTGTTAATTAAGATTACACTTTGGTGCGAGTTTGAGAAGTGAGAGCTTGTGATTTGTATGTAAATATTGGCCATAATGTTGACTAGCTTGCTGTGTATGAGTAGAGCACCCATTCAGTGGAAATAGTGCAGGGTGAAGAATTAGCTTTTCAGTTATTGTCTGCTATCCGTCTTGTTATGTCATTTCATTTATTTTCACACTAAATCATATGTTAAGAGTGCCGTATTTAAATTAAACATGCATTAAATTGTTATTTTCCTATCGTTTTTATTATTTTGCATTATTTATTTTGAACATACTAGAACATATTTCCTAAAAAAAAGTTTACTTTCACTGCTTTGCAAGGTTATGAAGCCAGCAGCCAGTGTAGTGGACCAGCAACAGAGATGAAACCTCCAAACTGTCCGTAGGGACATGTAACAGGGTGGACCTGTATCGGCCTGATTTTGAATGCAGTGATTGACACTATTATTGTTTAGCACCTATTGTGTGTCCTGTGGGTGTGGTCTTCACATGTGGTGGGGTGAATTGCATGGTGATGGGCTGATGGTATACAGGTGTGCTTGGGTGTGACCTCCAATCTGCAATTACTTAACCAGCCACACACACTAGAGTCAGTCACTTTGTTTGTCTTCTTTTGTGTGTAGATGCAGACTTTAATGGTTGGATTTGATGTAGTTTTGAAGTGCTTCTCTGTGCTTCACCACACGCAGGAATAGGTTGAGCACACCCAACCACAGGCATCCTATTCCCTCTTGTCTAACTGACTTAGCCCCCCCGGCTTTGGTCTCGTTTTACCTCTATTCATTTATTAGCAGCTATTTAATAAAATATTGGGATTTTTTTTTTTAACTACACGGTCTGTTGTCTTTTTGCCCATTTTATACACTGGTTGGTCAAATCTGAACTGGGTGTTTTACAGAAACTGACCACAAATAACAAAAGTAACAACACCAAATCTCTGCAGGGAAGCAAGTGAAACAACAGGCAGGAGCCCCAGTTTGAACTAATATCACAGAGAGCGATATGAGTCAAGAAAAGAAGCTCCGTGTGTCACCAACTTCCTGTGCTGGAGTTCTCCACCAGAGAGGCTTCCTTCCCCAGCATGCACCACGCAGGCTGACCCGCAGTGATGACACTTCATGTCTGTGACATATTCTACAAATACAGACATTGAAACTATAGTGAGCCGCACGTGAAACATATGGCTCATGTGGGCTGTGTGGCTGCTCTAATCTGTTAACATGGGCGCCAAAATGAAAAGCAAGTTCCGTGATTCACATATGCTGCTCACGCAGGCTATGTCCCAGGCATTAGACATGGAGCTCCACAAGGTTCTGTACTAGGACCAATACTATTCAGCTTATATTTGTTACCTTTAGGTAATATTATTAAGAAACACTCCATACATTTTCATTGTTTTGCAGATGATACCCAATTATATTTATCAATGAAGTAAGATGAATCCAACCATTTAACTAGACTCCAAGCATGCTTTGAGGACATTAAGACCTGGATGACCTGCAATTTTCTGCTACTAAACTCAGACAAAAGTGAAGTTATTGTGCTTGGCCCTAAACACCTTAGAAACAGTTAACACTTCTGGGTGCCAACAGGAGTTATAACCATTTACTAAATATCTATATACTGCTTATAAATGATAAATATGGGGACGTAAAATCCGGTGTTACCAATATATTTTCAAATCATAAATCAAACAGACAAAAGTGAAGTTATTGTGCTTGGCCCTAAACACCTTAGAAACACATGATAATGATAAAGTTACTGTAGATGGCATTACCCCGGCCTGTATAATTTACATAATATCCTATATTTCAAAAGCTGAGCCCACATACCTTGTAGTTACCCTGTAACTACATGTAAGAAGGGGTGAACAACCTACATAATTTACTCTGTAACTACAGAGGACAAAATTGGAATCCCAATATGGACATTCTATATGTTTTTGATACATATAGTTGTATAGTTTACATAATATGCTATATTACAAAAGCTGAGCCTGCATACCCTGTAGTTACCCTGTAACTAAATGTAACAAGGGGAGAACTAACAGTGCTTTAGATTACAGCCCACATACACTGTACTTACCCTGTAACTACACGTAACAAGGGTTGAATAACCAACATAACTTACTTTGTAACTACAGAGGACAAAATTGGGATCCCAATATGGACATTTTATATGTTTTTGATACATATAGTTGTATAGTTTACATAATATGCTATATTACAAAAGCTGAGCCTGCATACCCTGTAGTTACCCTGTAACTAAATGTAACAAGGGGAGAACTAACAGTGCTTTAGATTACAGCCCGCATACACTGTACTTACCCTGTAACTACACGTAACAAGGGTTGAATAACCAACATAACTTACTTTGTAACTACAGAGGACAAAATTGGGATCCCAATATGGACATTCTATATGTTGTTGATGCATATAGTTGTATAGTTTACATAATATGCTATATTACAAAAGCTGAGCCTGCATACCCTGTAGTTACCCTGTAACTAAATGTAACAAGGGGAGAACTAACAGTGCTTTAGATTACAGCCCACATACACTGTCCTTACCCTGTAACTACGTGTAACAAGGGGTGAATAACCAACATAACTTACTCTGTAACTACAGAGGACAAAATTTGGATCCCAATATGGACATTCTATATGTTGTTGATGCATATACCTGTATAATTTACATAAAATCCTATATTTCAAAAGCTGAGCCCACATACCCTGTACTTACCCTGTAACTACACGTAACAAGGGTTGAATAACCAACATAACTTACTTTGTAACTACAGAGGACAAAATTGGGATCCCAATATGGACATTCTATATGTTGTTGATGCATATAGTTGTATAGTTTACATAATATGCTATATTACAAAAGCTGAGCCTGCACACCCTGTAGTTACCCTGTAACTAAATGTAACAAGGGGAGAACTAACAGTGCTTTAGATTACAGCCCACATACACTGTACTTACCCTGTAACTACGCGTAACAAGGGGTGAATAACCAACATAACTTACTCTGTAACTACAGAGGACAAAATTGGAATCCCAATATGGACATTCCATATGTTGTTGATACATATAGTTGTATAGTTTACATAATATGCTATATTACGAAAGCTGGGCCCGCATACCCTGTAGTTACCCTGTAACTAAATGTAACAAGGGGAGAACTAACAGTACTTTAGATTACAGCCCACATACACTGTACTTACCCTGTAACTACGCGTAACAAGGGGTGAATAACCAACATAACTTACTCTGTAACTACAGAGGACAAAATTTGGATTCCAATATGGACATTCTATATGTTGTTGATGCATATACCTGTATAATTTACATAATATCCTATATTTCAAAAGCTGAGCCCACATACCCTGTACTTACCCTGTAACTACACGTAACAAGGGTTGAATAACCAACATAACTTACTCTGTAACTACAGAGGACAAAATTGGAATCCCAATATGGACATTCTATATGTTGTTGATACATATAGTTGTATAGTTTACATAATATGCTATATTAAGAAAGCTGGGCCCGCATACCCTGTAGTTACCCTGTAACTAAATGTAACAAGGGGAGAACTAACAGTGCTTTAGATTACAGCCCACATACACTGTACTTACCCTGTAACTACGTGTAACAAGGGGTGAATAACCAACATAACTTACTCTGTAACTACAGAGGACAAAATTTGGATCCCAATATGGACATTCTATATGTTGTTGTTGCATATACCTGTATAATTTACATAAAATCCTATATTTCAAAAGCTGAGCCCACATACCCTGTACTTACCCTGTAACTACACGTAACAAGGGTTGAATAACCAACATAACTTACTCTGTAACTACAGAGGACAAAATTGGGATCACAATATGGATATTCTATATGTTGTTGATGCATATACCTGTATAATTTACATAATATCCTATATTTCAAAAGCTGAGCCCACATACCTTGTAGTTACCCTGTAACTACATGTAAGAAGGGGTGAACAACCTACACAACTTTGTAACTACAGAGGACAAAATTGGAATCCCAATATGGACATTCTATATGTTGTTGATACATATAGTTGTATAATTTACATAATATGCTATATTACAAAAGCTGAGTCCGCATACCCTGTAGTTACCCTGTAACTTAATGTAACAAGAGGAGAACTAACAGTGCTTTAGATTACAGCCCACATACACTGTACTTACCCTGTAACTACGTGTAACAAGGGGTGAATAACCAACATAACTTACTTTGTAACTACAGAGGACAATGTGAAAACAGGTTGTTTGAATTATACTTTCCTCAAAACATGGAAGAACAAACTAAATTAACTACACAGTTTGCAGTTAGAAGAGCATATGAACCATATATATGCGTTATGATTCATACCTCATGTTTTAACTGTAGTTATATATTTATTTCTTGTGATGAAAGAGACTGTGCACAGAGGTGAAAAAAGGGTAAGCTTGCACCTTGAGGAGCCATAATGCTAGACGAAAACAAAAGCCAGCATTCAACATTTTAATGACATCACATCTTGTTCTCCTGTGCCTACATATATGTACGTACTGTACTGGTACACCGTTAATGAAAAAAGATTACACCGTAACTACAGAGTAATAACCCTTTTTTGCTTTTGGCAATCTGAAGACAGTTTTTCATGCTTTTAACACTGACACCAAACAGAGAGAGCACATCACCACTGCACTGGACTCCCTCCACTGGATACCAGTGAAATACAGGACTGATTTTAAGCTCTGAATGGTTTGGCACCAGCCTAAATCTCTAATGTCTTCAGTCCATATTCTACATTAAGACCCCTCAGATCCTCTGATCAGTTATTCCTCTCTGTTCCACGTTCCTGGTCAAAATCCAAAAGTGACAAAGCTTTTTCCATCGCTGTTCCCAGACCGTGGAACAGTTTGCCCCTCACCATCAGATCCTCCCCATCTATCACCACTTTTAAATCCCAGCTACAGACCCTCCTTTATAGAATCACTTTTGAGTCCCTCTCATTTTTTTTATAGCATATTAAAATTGTTAATTTTATTTATTAGAATTTACTTTACTTACTTTACTTTATTTATCTGTGTGACAGGGCACCCGTGAATGCTCCGTCATGCCCTAACCGGCGTGCGTTTCTCTCTCTCTTGGCCGGAGAGAGTGCGCCGGTGCCTGTAGGGCACAGCGCGCAGCGCTCCCACTGTTCCTGCGGAGCCATGCTCCAGTTAAAACTGTTCCTTGCAGGCCCGCACTTGTGTCCCGCGGTCTTGCACTTTCACAAACTTTTCCCCACTGTCCGAACTCTTTTCTTCACGCTAGGCGTTCGAGGGTGCACACTCGGCGCTGACGCGACACACACACACATATACACTTACCTGCTGCTGCTGCCTCTGGTTGCCTCCGGGCATGGGCCAAACTGAGGCACTTCCTGGACACACCATAAATAGCGCTCGGTGGCACCCTTAAGAGGGTCATGTGACCGTGGACCATACCATTAATATTGAATGGACTGATATTTTATGATTTATTTTGGTTTGGGGGTATTTGGCCATAGCTATATGAAGGGTGATTAGTGCCATTTTTCCTTTATGCAAAGTATATCATTGATATTTGAATTTATGCTTGTTGTGATGTCAAATTTGAACGTAGGACACTATAATTTGTTAATTGGTTTGCCCGGGGGAGGGGCTAAGAATATATAAGGGGAGCTCTGCTCATTTAGGGTTGTTGGGTTTTTGGTCGTGGCCGAGTAACAATGTGGGTAACGAGCTGCCAGTGTGAAACCTGTCGTGTAAATACTTTTTTTTGTTATTGTTTTTTTTCCACTCCTGCACTGTAAATATTTTTGCCACTCTTGTTTGGGGAACTTGGTGTGAATAAAAAATCACCACGCTGAAGTTTCTCGTCGTCTGAGCCATCATTGAAAGCGAACCTGCAACAATCTGGCTTTGCTTTGATTCTTCAACTGTGTTTTTACATTTTTCTGTGTCTTTGCTCAACTGTTGTTTTTGAATGTGCTCTATAAATTAATTTGACTTGACTGTTTCTCTGTGTGTTTACAACATGATGATGATGTTGGGACGGGCAGTAGTGTGTTTGGTTATTAGCAATAATTCATAATTATCATAGATAATTATGAATTATGAAAATAAGATATTGTTAACCTTAATCAATAATTCAGGCACCAACTTTTGGATCTGTGAGGAACACAGTTGATTATTTGCAATAATTATCAATTATCGAGGATAATTAACTAATTATGACAATAGAATTATTAATATGAATTAACAAATACGGGGCACCACCCAGAAACCGGGACCAATAACCAAACAAGGTAGTCTCATAAATGGGAGTTCACCTAGAATGTTAATATCTGAGAGATATCAATATTCGAGGGTGAACAAAGAAGGGTTGAATTCGAGCTCTGACTCCTTCAATCAGCCACTTTTCACAATATTACACACAATAATGACAGAAGGACTTCTGTCATTATTTATGTTTATTAAACTTAGCAAAATTAACAAAGTTAACAAATGCTTCATTCAATAAACAACTATTCTAAAATCTAATCCTACCAAACAAAACACAAACAGCTATGTACAGCGTTGGACACATGCAGGGGAATGCATGTTTGTGTGTGCGTGCGTGTGTGTGTGTGAGCGTGCGTGTGTGTGACAAGATGGCGACCGGACCTGACGTGATGACATCGTCGGTCTGCGACGTGGACGTGACTATGGGAGGAAGTCACGTCGCGCGAGAACCGGATGGCAGAAGTATGGCGGTGTCTTGGTTAGACAGAAGCAAGACGGCGCCACCTGGTGGACGGCGTCTTGCACTCACCCACTTCTGTGAAAAACACACGTGTCTGATGGCGGATAAGGAAAAACAAAACAAAGCTTTGTCCGACGTTATCTGACCATGTCGGTGCGTGTATGTGTGTGTGCGCGCGCGTGTATGTGTTAGTCAGAAGAGAGAGGGAAGAAGGAGAGAAAGTGATCGTGAGAGGAAGAGAAGCGGTTCCTTTGTCCACAGACAGCGTGTATATGGACGGCAGTCTGTAACGCACGTTGTCTGGTTTCTGACCGACAAAGCAACTTACTTCCTGACTCACGATGGCACAAACACAGCAGTAGTCCCGAGCGGGACAAACACAAAACAGTTTAGCGTGGTGAACACAACTAAACAGGCAGCAAACTTAAAGTACTCCTAAGAGTAAAGCAGGAAAAATGGACTCGGCGGTCCGTCAACAACACAACAAAACAATAGCAAAAGCTAAGAGCTAAATGCTAAACAACAGCAACTGATGCTGATAGGAACACACAACTAACACTGCCTCTGCCCAGACTTATGCCTCTTACTTGTTTGCTTCAGAAAGCGAGCAGGGAGTGTGTGTAGTCCGTCTTTATGTCCGGCTTTGTCCTGGGCTCGGATGCAGACGGTGGCCGTTCTCGCACGGTCGGCGAAAAGCACGGCAGCTGGCTCTCAGTGGCGTGGCGGAGAGAACAGCAGAGTCGACTTGGTGAAGAAGTTTCTTCCTTCTCGAGGGAGTTTGAGGACGCTGGTTGCAGCAGCGGTCTCTCTCGGATCCGCTAATGTGTTCGGGTGAACACGGGTGAAGTCTCGTCTCGTCCGGCAAGGGGAGTCTTCGATGAGGGGACAACACGTGAGTGGGGTACCCCCTTTAGTCAGCTGACTCACAGAGGAACAGAAGTTACCCCTAGCTCAGTGACATGGGAAAGGCGTGTGCTTCAGGGCACGTTCAGTTTTAAAGGGGCGGTGATGTCACGGCTGCGTCATCAGGACGCTCCGCTGTGCAGGAGCGTCTCCGCCAATGAGACTGTATGTTGACTGCTCCCTGCTGAGGTGTGAAAATCGCAAAGCATCCTTGGAAATGGAGTTTGCAATGGACTCCCATTGTCTGTAAGGATAATCACTTTACCTCATTCATGAGCACAATATTAACACTGAATATATAGTTATAAGGTATAAGGGCATTTTATTAATGCTCAGTATTCATTATCACTTCTCCTATGAGACATATTTTATATGAAGGTGTTTAACCCTTTGTTTCCCACACCAAATAATGTGTTTGCTCCCATCAATTTGCTTCTCAAGGTTTCTCATGACTTTAAAATGTATTGCACATTTCTTCTTTGTAAATTAAGAAATGTAAGATGTGAATAGCTACATTTGAGATTTATGTTTGGTTATATTTATGTATACTTTACTTGCCTAAGAAATACACCTACCATAAGCATTTATTAGAACTCTGAAAATGTCAGACATGAACACTAACCGCTGATTAGTGGACGACCTGCTCTACCTCCTCAGTCACAGCCGCACTGTGAAGTATAATGAAAACAGCTGAAACAAGCCGACTTCAATGCTCTGCCTGAAAGCTGTGCTCCATTTTTGAAAAAAGCTCCTCATAAATATCACATTATAAAGTGACACATAATGATTACAGTCCAGAAAACATGTGATGCAACATGTGATGTCAAACAGGAAAAGGTAGCAGCTCAGATTAAGAAGCTGCAGCCTTCAGAACAATTTGACAATCAAATGTTGAAGCTCTCTGTGTGTTAAGTGTCTTTTTCAATACTGCCACTAGGAGGCACCAGAGTCAGACACTTTTACACAGACTGGCTGTAAAATAACTCACTATGGTGGACAGACCTTCTTACAATATTGCTGCTGGAGCAGCAGTCACTTCCTATCTAAAGAGGTTCAGATTCATCATGATGAGGAGATGAGATCTTTTTTAGATTTAAATGTGTCCCAAACTAAAGAAATGATAATCTCACCACAACACACAGACAGTTCCAACAATCATTCTTGGCTTCAGTAAGTGTTGAACTCGTCCAAATCTACAAATACTTGGGAACTGTGTTTGATGACAGATTGAGATTTAGTGACAGTACAGATGTTATTGTGAAAAAGGCTCAGCAGCGTCTAAGCTGCAAACTAAACTCCTTTAGAATCGATCGGAGAATATTGACAACGTTTTATTGAAGTTATCCTTTTATTGAAAGTATTTTAACTGCTGGTTTACATTTGTCAAAAGGACAAGAATCAATTGCAACATGTTGTCAACCTCAGCTCTAAAATTATTGGCAAAACACAAAGATCCCTGTTACATCTTAATACTGAACAAGTCCTCAACAAAGCAGAGAAGATTATCAGCAACCCCACACATGATGTCCTCCATGACTACTTTAACCTGATGCCATCAGGAATGTGTTTTAGGTCTCCTGCATGTAAAACAAACAGAAGGAAGTTTTTTTTTCCAGAAGCCATCAGACTTGTGAATTCTAGAAATGACCTTCATATACGACAAAACCGTTTCACAGTAATGTTGTGTTATCAAACATAATCTCTGCCTGGATGATGTTCACAGAAATTAATGAAGCTACATTTCTATGTGTCTCTGCAGTGAGGAGTGAGAGCAGGACTCTGACAGCAGAGACCCAGGCTCACATCCTGAGTCCTGTGTGTGTTCAGGTTTGGTTCAGGTTAGTGAAAGATGCTGCTGTGGCTTAAATGTTCATAAACATGTTGAGCTTCAAGTCACTGCAGACTTTTTTCTGTATTAAACAGAGACCAGGATCTTTCTCTGACTTGAACCAAGTGCTGCCAGAGTCTGAACACAACCACAAACACTTTCATACTGCTGGAGTTTCTACCAGCAGAGATTTTACTGCAACATCAGATATTTTGGTGGAAAAAAAGACTAGGTACATTGTCTCTGAACATTTCACTCATACGTTCAGTATCAACATTTTTGCAAATTAAACACATTAATTAACAAAAATTTTTCATCATGTTGAGAGAAAATGTGATTCAGTAACGTCACGTTCCTAATAAAACATATTTGCTGTTACAATTGGGTGAGTTGTATATGAATGTAATTTCTAGGAGACAGAGTTGGCTCAAAGTGTAGAAGAACAATATCAAACAACATCTACAATTGTGGTAACAGAATAATCATTTCAGAATAAGCAAGTAAGAAGAAACATGATCAGTTGTGTATCATCAGCATAGAGGTGAAAAATAGCATGTTTATAGTTAATATCTGCCGATTAAAAAGAAAAGAGTGGAACAAACTGGAACCTTGCAGCACATGTTAACCTGCACAGTACAGAATCCAGATCCAAATCCAAACATCATCATGTGTTTTCTGTGAGTGCAGAGTAGGTTTGGTCCGTATCCTTGCTATCTGGATCCAGGCTCTGGTAGATGTTGTCTTCATATGTGGAGACTGGAGGACGGTTCTCATAGCTGACAGAATGGTTCTCATAGGTGACACATAACTGAAAATAAAACAGGAATGACATCAAACCTAATATAGCAGTAACCAGGGTAACAGACCAGATATTGTTTTCTTCTTAGACAATTGTTTTCTGATATTTTAGTGATAACAACTGGACAGGCCAGAGATCTATTAACAATAATTATGATTTTATTTAATTATAGTTTTGTTCATACTAGTGAAGTAGTTGCAGACATGAGATTGTTTATTCCTAACTGCAAAAATAAAATGTCTGCCAACAGTAAGAGTTAACATGAGATATACAGAGTTAAAGGAAGTCACCTCCACGTTTCTGTTGTCTGAGGTTCCTCTGGTGTTCAAACCAGATTTCCTCCTCTTCCTCAATTTGTAGAGGAGCAGCAGAACAACAGCCAACACCACAACAATCACAGCCACATATACAGCCAGAGGCAAGAAGGCATGTGGACGAGAGACATCAGAGACGGCTGGGAAGGAAGAGAGAGAGAGAGACATGTAGTAGATTGAAAGAGTGGAATCTTTTGTCTTGACCACAAGTAGCTTGTTTTTACGTGTGGATCTACGTTTTGCACACGTGGTTGACGTGATACACAATCCTGCCAGTGGTTTCACATCATCCCACTGATCTACAGGATGCAGGAACCTGCCCAGAAACACAGCAATGCATCAACAAAAGCAGGAGAGAAGAAGACCGCAAGCAATGCAAGATTTAAAATACTTTATATAATCAGCTCTGCAAATATTTTATGATTGACGAAACATTTTAAACATTTGTGTTGGACGTAAAGGATACACTCAGCATGTTTTGGTGAGTAACACTGAATATAAATATAACCTTGTTTACAAGAAAACTACACAGGGAACCTTTATCAAAAATGAGATCTTCCTGTTGAAAAAACATCTCAGTCTTTGGTCTGAATGTTTCTTGACTTGTCATGTGCTGACATCACATGTTAATAATTATCTTACATCATTAGAAACGTAGGATGTGTTTAAACATTAGGTGTGAAGATAAAAAAGAAATTTATTGTAAAATTGAATGTGAAATGTTTTACATGTTGGACCATCTTGTTATTCTTATTAGACAATGTTGTTATGCTGAATTTGACTGTTTTAAGAGGACGTTTTGTTGCAGAGAGACAGTGATGGACAGATGGACAGACATGAACTGTCCTGTACCTGTAAACTGCTCTGTGGTTTGAAACAATCAGATACTGAATCAATAATGCAGAGAAATGAGATGCTGCTCTAGACAGAAAGATCATATTGACAGCATCCATCACATACACAAGAAAATATGCAGCATTAAATATGTTAATGAAGTAAATGATTAAGAATATTTGAAGTGGATTTGATCTATTAATCACAAGAAATTATTTTTATTTGTTTTTTGATTACAGAAGAGTAAGAAAATAACATCCACAGGTTGGTTTTCTGACATTAAACATAAAAGCACAAATGTCTGATTTTTTTTTTTGTGAGTTTCATCTTTAGAAACATTTTAGAGTATGATGTCTTGAACATTAAGGAACCTGAGGAACCGTTCTTCTCTATGTTACCTAATGTTAATAGAAATATAGAAAAGGTCCCAGGTTGGACAACTAGTATGACTCTTCCAACCTCAGCACTCCTCTTGTTGTCACAAATCAACTTCTGGCTGTAACCCGAAAAATAAAATATTTGTTTCTGTCATGTCATTTCCATCCACTCTTTAATTTTTTTATTAAAGATACTTTTATGCCTTTATTATAGGGACTTTGTAGATATGACAGGAAATGAAGGGGGCGAGATGGGGGGGTGACATGCAACAAAGGTCCGCTGCTGGATTTAAACCGCGGACACTGTGGTTATGTGACATGTGTCTTAACCAGAAGGCTACAGGAGTGCACCAAGTTCTCATCATTTTAAACATTTAACAACTGATATGCACTGAACAGAATGTGGACAAAAATTAAATATAAAACTCACCATCTACAACAAAGATCCGGAACGTGTTGGATGAATTTGGAGACAAAGCTCTGCCATATCCACACCTGTACCGTCCTGTGTCTGACTTGCTCAGCTGTGTGATGGTCACATACAGTCCAAATACAGATCCTTTTCTATATTCAATGCTGTATCTGCCATTCTGAGCTCTGTTCTCTTCTGTTTCAACCAGGATGTCTTCTTCTTTTTTACATTCATCCTTACAGAAGAACTTCCTGCTTCCATAGACAGTATTGAGGCATCCTCTTGTCATATCTCCTCCCTCAGTTTCTGTATGGATGAAATGAGTGTTTTGACCCAACGTTGCTTCTGAAAAGATGAACAATCAACAGTTACTGTCTGTACTTCCTGTAAGATGCTGCAGTTTGATCACAATATTTCCTGCTTCACATTTACACAGATCCACAGAGTCACACTGGGAGCTGCCCAGTTCAACCAGTCTGACTGCTGGAGTAATGATTTCATCCAACATTGATACTCTGAGTCAATATATCATAAACGTCTCACATTCTTCCCACAATTTAATTGGATTCTATCTGACTTCATTTATTCTTATGCTTCAGAATCATTAAATGGGATGAACATAGTAAATATATCAGGTTTTATGACTTTCAGTAGAAACTCACCATCTGTAACTGTGATGACAAAGTCCCAGTAAGCATCTGGGACCGAAGATCCACTCAAACCACATCTGTACCGTCCTGAGTCTGACTTGGTCAGCTGTGTGATGGTCACAATCACAATTCTTCTTCCAGAAAATCCGTCTTTATATTTGATGCTGTATCTGCCACTCTGATCTGTGACATCATCTGTTTTAATAAGAATGTCTTCTTCTTTACATTCTCCTTTACAGAAGAACTTGGTGCTTCCAGACGAAGTCAAATAGCAATGTATTGAACCACTTCCTCCTTCAGCTCCAGCGAAAACAAGTATTGCATTGACGAGTCCAGTGTTTCCATCCTGCAGTGCTGTTGGAAAGATGAACAGTTAATACTGATGATCAATACTTTGTGTATTGTAGACTTACTGTAAACGGACTGCAGATTAATGAGGGCTAATCCATCAGTTCACAGAGAAGCAGAGATGATACAGAGGCAGCCATTAGCAAAGTTTTCACTGACTGTACAGCAGTTGCTGTTGTTCTACTTGTAGCTGCAGTTGTAGTCACAGTGTCTCTGTGTAACGTCTGTTTTTCAATGTTTTTGTTTCATACTTTCTAATATCAAACACATTAATGAGCAACAAATATTCATGGATGGATGGTTCATATGTTTTGTTAAATTACATTACATTTAGTTTAGTTAAATTACAAGATTACATTATAGAGATGTTGCAGCAGCAGCTAGTAACAGAATATTTTAGAGAACGACAGGAAAACTAATTAACATGACAGCAACATGAAAACTTGTGTGATACAAATCTGACATTTGTTAAAATGAACACAATGAATGTCCAGAAGCAGTTTGTACTGCAGTTTTACAGACACAGTCAGGTAATCAGTCCTCACCTGATAAGAAGCAGAAGAACAGAACATGGTGGAAATTCATTCTGAGTTTGATCCTGATGCAGAAAATCATCAAACTGTCAGAGAACTGCCTCTATATGTCTGTCTGATCAATCAGGAAGCTGTAGATGTTTTAAGTTAACACTCCTTCCTTTTTCTATCTCTCTCTTAAAACCTTTTCTTTCTTTTGGCGATCTGGAGACAGTTTTACATGCTTTTATAACCTCATGTCTCGATTACTGCAACTCACTTTATCTGGGAGTGAGTCAGTCCTTCCTGTCTCGTCTGAAAGTGGTTCAAAATGCAGCAGCAACAATCCTGACTGGATCAAAAAAAGAGAGATCACCCTGTACTGACCTCCCTCCACTGGTTACCAGTGAAATATGGGTCTAACAGTTAACTTCATGGGAAATTATAAGTTATATCAACTTCATTCGAAGTTGGTCCCACCCTCCCTCTCTTTGTCTCTTCTGTCTCCGTCCCTCTCTCTCTCTCTCTCTCATGTAAAATTTGATTTGCCTTTTTTCTGTGTTTACAACATAGTGATGATGATGATTGTTAAAGGTACATTAATGAATGAATCATTTTATTATCGATCCATTGTATGACCTATATGACCTCTATGGAATTACTCAGACACATTAAACACCAACAAACCAAACATTCCAGTATGTTAACACACCAGCATCTCACAGCACAATATATTGACCTCATACAAATACAAAATACAAAAATCTTTACATAATGTATAATATCCCTGGAGATATCCAGCAATGAAGATTAAATAAATACATACACACAGCCTCACAGTTATGAACACAAGTTTAATATTAATTTATGTAGATCAGTGGTTTCCTGATGAAGCTGCTGTGAATCTGACTGAAGATAAGGATAATCACTTTACCCCATTTAACATTTATGATCACCATATAAACACTGAATATATAGTTATAAGGTATAAGAGCATTTTATTAATGCCCAGTACTTATTATAACTTCTCCCATGAAGATATATTTTATATTATTACAACTGAGTTTTACTATATTGTCATTCATCATCTGTTTATACAGCAGTTAACACTTCTGGGTGCCAACAGGAGTTATAACCATTTATTAAATATCTTTATACTGCTTATAAATGATAAATATGGGGATGTAAAATCCAGTGTTACCAATATATTTTCAAATCATAAATCAAACAAACTGAAGCGAGCAACATGAAATTGTTCCGTGAAGCCTTTGTTGAGAAAAGGAAGAAGATGTCAGCGAGAGATTTCCTGGTTCTAACCGAGACTTGGCAAGAAAAAACAGTGTGTTCCTTTCCTCTCTAAAATGCATCAGACAGCCTCGACTAGAACAAAAAAGAGAGCTGATCCTGTAATGATCTCCCTCCACTGGTTACCCATGAAATATGGGTCTAACTTCATTTAAAGTTGGTGTATTTTCATCACTCAATCGACTTAATTGGAAATTGTAAGTTACACCAACTTCATTGGAAGTTGGTCTCACCTTCCCTGTCTCTGTTTCCCTTCCCCTCCTCTCATTTCTCATGTATGTATATATATGTATATAAATGTTGGAACTTAGTAGGAGCAGTTTTTGTTATTAGCAATGATTAAGAATGATCAAAAAATCAATAAAGTTATTAATGTAAATTAATAACAACGGTGCACCACCCTGAGATCAGGGACCAACAACCAAAAGTGAAAGCAGTTAAAAGAGGGTGTTCACTTTAAAAATGTCAATATCTAAGAGACACTAACATTTACAGTGCTGCTTGAAATTTTGTGAACCCTTTAGAATTTTCTATATTTCTGCATAAATATGACCTTAAATCCTAAAACTATCAATCAATTTTTATTTATATAGCGCCATATCACAACAGAAGTCATCTCAAGGCACTTTTCACATAGAGCAGGTCAAGACCGTACTCTTTAATATACAGAGACCCAACAATTCCCCCATGAGCAAGCACTTGGCGACAGCGGTAAGGAAAAACTCCCCTTTAATGGGTAGAAACCTCAAGCAGACCCCGGCTCTTGGTGGGCGGCCATCTGCTTTGACCGGTTGAATTGAGAGAGAGAAAGAGAGAGGGAAAGGGGGAGGGGGGACAGAAGAAAAAAAATCACAACAACAACAACAACAAGCACGAGCAGCAACAGCCAGGGAAGGATGCCATCAGGACTGTGAAGGACCGCGAAGGTTCGGCCCGGGACTCAGCTTTTCCTGTGAGATGAGAAAGCACAAAAAAAACTCCGGGGAAGAAGTAACGTTAGTGACATGCATTGATGTTACATGAATGCATACAGATGGAGAGGAGGAGGAGGAGAGAGGAGCTCAGTGCATCATGGGAAGTCCCCCAGCAGTCTAGGCCTATAGCAGCATAACTAAGGGCTGATCCAAGGCGAGCCTGGTCGGCCCTAACTATAAGCTTTATCAAAAAGGAAAGTTTTAAGCCTACTCTTAAACATAGAGAGGGTGTCTGCACCCCGGACTAAATCCGGTAGATGGTTCCATAGAAGAGGAGCCTGATAGCTGAAGGCTCTGCCTCCCATTCTACTTTTAGAGACTGTAGGGACCACCAGTAAGCCTGCATACTGGGAGCACAGTGTTCTAGTGGGATAATACGGTATTATGAGCTCTTCAAGATATGATGGTGCCTGACCATTAAGGGCTTTGTAAGTCAGGAGAAGGATTTTAAATTCTATTCTAAATTTTACAGGAAGCCAATGTAATGAAGCTAAAATGGGAGAAATATGGTCTCTTTTTCTAGTTTTAGTCAGAACACGTGCAGCTGCATTCTGGACCAGTTGGAGAGTCTTTAGAGACTTGTTAGGGCAGCCTGATAATAAGGAATTGCAATAATCCAGCCTAGAAGTAACAAATGCGTGAACTAGTTTTTCTGCATCTTTTAGGGACAGGATGTGCCTGATTTTTGTGATATTACGTAAGTGAAAAAAGGCAGTCCTTGAGATTTGATTTATGTGGGAGTTAAAAGACATATCCTGATCAAAGATAACTCCCAGATTCCTTACGGTGGTGCTGGAGGCCAGGGTAATGCCATCCAGAGTAGCTTTATCATTAGATAATGTGTTTCTAAGGTGTTTAGGGCCAAACACAATAACTTCAGTTTTATCTGAATTTAGTAGTAGAAAATTGCAGGTCATCCAGGTCTTTATGTCGTTAAGGCATTTTTGGAGTTTGTTTAACTGATTGGGTTCATCTGGCTTCACTGATAAATATAATTGGGTGTCATCTGCGTAACAATGAAAATTTATGGAGTGTTTCCTAATAATATTACCTAAAGGAAGCATATATAAGGTGAATAGAATTGGTCCAAGTACAGAACCTTGTGGAACTCCGTGTCTAACTTTTGCCTTCACGGAGGATTCATCATTAACATGTACAAACTGAAATCGGTCTGATAAATAGGACTTAAACCAGCTTAATGCAGTTCCTTTAATGCCAATTAAATGTTCCAGTCTCTGCAAAAGGATTTGATGGTCAATTGTGTCGAATGCAGCACTAAGATCTAACAGAACAAGTATAGAGACAAATCCTTTGTCAGTTAGGAGGTCATTTGTGACTTTCACCAGTGCTGTCTCTGTGCTATGATACGCTCCAAATCCTGACTGAAAATCCTCAAATAAACTATTGTTATGTAGAAAGTCACATAACCGATTAGAGACTGCTTTCTCAAGGATCTTAGATAGAAATGGAAGGTTAGATATAGGTCTATAATTGGCTAAAACACCTGAATCAAGAGTAGGCTTCTTAAGAAGAGGTTTAATTACAGCTACTTTAAAAGACTGTGGTACATAGCCTGTTACTAAAGACAGATTGATCATATCTAGTAAAGATAAAGGGAACCCAATTAAACAGATGAGACAAAAAAATGTTTTCATTTATTTATTGAGGAAAATTATCCAATCTTACAAATTTGTGTGAGGCAAAAGTATATGAACCTTTGCTTTGATTTTGAATTTATTTGAATTTTGAATTTGAATTTATTAATAAGATAGCCCCTTGAGATGTAGCATCTCATTTTCAAGGGGGTCCTAAAAAACACAAAATACAAAATATAACACATACTTACAAAGACATCGTTACATAACAAACATAGACTACAAATACACAGATACAGACAGCTCTCTCACCATCTCCCACCCACACCCCACACCCTCAGCAGTTGTGAGAGATCACACCAAGATCACACTATATGTTATGGGGGGTAATGTCTAGGAACTAAAGGCCTCTCTTGCAGTGGCTACAGTCAATGTTCATGGGTCCACCATATCTGAATATGGTATCCTATAATATCTGGACTAAAAACACCCATCCTGTCAATCAGTTCAACTACTGTGTTAATTAGGATGTTAACTTACACTTTGGTGCGAGTTTGAGAAATGAGCGCTTGTGATTTGTATGTAAATATTGGCCATAATGTTGACTAGCTTGCTGTGTGTGAGTAGAGCACCTATTGAGTGGAAATAGTGCAGGATGAAGAATTAGGTTTTCAGTTATTGTCTGCTATCCGTCTTGTTATGTCATTTCATTTATTTTCACACTAAATCATATGTTAAGAGTGCTGTATTTAATTTAGACATGCATTAATTTGTTATTTTCTTATCGTTTTTATTCTTTTGCATTATTTATTTTGAATATACTAGAACATATTTCCTAAAAAAAAGTTTACTTTCACTGCTTTGCAAGGTTATGGAGCCAGCAGCCAGTGTAGTGGACCAGCAACAGAGATGAAACCTCCAAACTGTCAGGAGGCAAATGTACCAGGGTGGACCTGTATCGGCCTGATTTTGAATGCAGTGATTGACACTTTTATTGTTTAGCACCTATTGTGTGTCCTGTGGGTGTGGTCTTCATGTGTGGTGGGGTGAATTGCATGGTGATGGGCTGATGGTATACAGGTGTGCTTGGGTGTGACCTCCAATCTGCAATTACTTAACCAGCCACACACACTAGAGTCAGTCACTTTGTTTGTCTTCTTTTGTGTGTAGATTTTGTGTGGATTTGATGTAGTTTTGAAGTGCTTCCCTGTGCTTCGCCACACGCAGGAAGAGGTTGAGCACACCCAGCCACAGGCGTCCTATTCCCTCTTGTCTAACTGACTTAGCTCCCCCGGCTTTGGTCTCGTTTTACCTCTATTTATTTATTAGCAGCTATTTAATAAAATATTGGGATTTTTTTTTTTTAACTACACGGTCTGTTAATTTTTTTGCCCATTTTATACACTGGTTGGTCAAATCTGAACTGGGTGTTTTACAGAAACTGACCACAAATCTACCCCGGCATGCACCGCACAGGCTGACCCGCAGTGATGACACTTCATGTCTGTGACATATTCTACAAATACAGACATTGAAACTATGGTGAGCCGCATGTGAAACATATGGCTCATGTGGGCTGTGTGGCTGCTCTAATCTGTTAACATGGGCGCCAAAATGAAAAGCAAGTTCCGTGATTCACATGTGCTGCTCACGCAGGCTATGTCCCAGGTATTAGACACGGAGCTCCACAAGGTTCTGTACTAGGACCAATACTATTCAGGTTATATTTGCTACCTTTAGGTAATATTATTAAGAAACAATCCATACATTTTCATTGTTTTGCAGATGATACCCAATTATATTTATCAATGAAGTAAGATGAATCCAACCAGTTAACTAGACTCCAAGCATGCTTTGAGGACATTAAGACCTGGATGACCTGCAATTTTCTGCTACTAAACTCAGACAAAAGTGAAGTTATTGTGCTTGGCCCTAAACACCTTAGAAACACATCATCTAATGATATAGCTACTCTAGATGGCATTACCCTGGCCTCCAGCACCACTGTAAGGAATCTGGGAGTTATCTTTGATCAGGATATGTCCTTCAACTCCCACATAAAACAAATTTCAAGGACTGCCTGCCAGGTGTGGAAGGCCTTTAACAATTTTACCAACTGCTACCTTTTATCTGCTACCAACCAGCTGTGAAGCAAAGGTTTGGTTCAGGAACTTGCTCCCAAAGTGGGCGTAGTTCAGTAAAAAAAGCCACAACAACACACCTTAAGTTAGGCTAACTGTCGTCAAGTCCTGTAGTGGAAAAAGCCTGAAAACCACCACAGCTGAAGTCCAACTGAAATCACATGTAATCATCCCTCTTTGCAGTCAAAAGTAATGTTTTTAAATATTGGTAAGAGTTTTATATTAATAGGTCTTAGCTCGAGGGGCATGTCAGTATCTGTGTTTGATTGACAGCATATGGCAGGTGAGTACTGGTGTTTTTATTTTTTATTTTTATGTTTTATTTACTTGAAATAGAGTATCTTAGTCTAGAGTATTTTTACTTTTACTTAATTAAAGGATCTGAATACTTCATCCACCACTGAACTCCAGCTACATAAGAGGATGATGGGATGGTATTATTTGAAAAATTGCAAAACTAGGGGGCACCATCATGAAACCAAAGAATTTAAAATATAAATCAATCAATATAAATCCATTTGGTTTCAGATTTTTTTTTCTCCTCAAATATATTGATTGTTACAGCTTTAAATGGACTGTAATATATTCATGTTGTTGTCTGAGCAAACATTTAGACATTAGTCAGGCTCAACCCTGAATGACCTTCTGATTTGTTTAAAAACAGAATAAATCTGTTTGGTGGGTTAATTAGTCTGTAATTTAGACCAGTGGGTCTGAGACTATGAGAGCAGAAGAGCCAGAGACGCTATTACTGCTTTTCACCATTTTATCTTCATTTTTTCATCAATGTGAGTGAAACAAATAATCTTTTATCATTAAGGTGTTTGTTTCATGTCTCTTGAGCATCCTTGAAACACAATCATGGGTCCAGATATTGTCATACATGATCGTTTAGCCTTGAATGATACAGTATGGAGGCTGAAATTTACTTATTCTTCACATGAAACATGGGGTCATCATAAAAAGGGGAAATATTTTGTGTGATGGACATATATTTTTTCCCCTTACAGTTTACATGTCTCATGATCCCCAAAATCATCGCTGGAGGTCCCTGCAGGATCCTGAGCCCCAGCTTGAAAAAAACACAGATTTGTCTGATGATGATTAAACACTTTGGTGCTGCTTAGAGCTCCTATACTGCCTCCTTTTGACAGCTCCAAAGAATTACACAACTAGAGCTTTAACTCTGAATAAATCCGGAATCTCACTGTTTATTGAATTAAAGGCTCTGAAATTTAAAGATTTTGTTGACTTTAAAAGGGTTCAAATTATGTAAGGAGGCAAAAAATCAGTTATTCCCCCTTAAAGAATCCAAAAGTTGTTTAAAATGAGAGAAAGTCGATGTGATTTGAGAGAAATTTGCATGTTCAAAAAGCACTGAGTGAGGGCTGATATAAAAAGTCATTGTATTTCAGCGAAATACAATTCGAAAAGATATTCTCTCGTTTGGTGTTGTAATGATGATGGTGGAGGGCGCTGTCTAACACATCAGTCCTAAATCTCTCATAGCAGCCAAGGCCTGCTTGTTGCATTAACTGACAAAGTTTTGGTGATTCAACACTCAGGTTTTACTGATGCACATAAACATTTGAGTGATCTTGCCTGTCAGCTGACAGCAAATGTGAACTCTGAATGGAACAAGTGCTTTGAAGTCCCTGGAGTAAAAGTACAAGTAAATGTCTAGAAGGGGTCACTGTTGGTGGTAAATGCCCTAGAAATGATGATGTGTCCATGAAACATATCTTGCGTAATACCAGTAGTGAGACAGCTAGTTCAACATAGGGGGATAAAATGTAAAAAAAGGAGTTATATGCCGAAAAAGGAATACAAGTGTGTAGTAAATGTATAATTGAAACATATTTTCACAAACGTATTGATATTTATCTTCAAGACTGTATTTTCAATAAGGGACCCATTAGTGAGTTATGGATTTGTTTCACTTGTCATTGAAAAATTCTTGTTGGTAAAATTCCTGAAGAAAACATTATGAACAATTTGGCTTTAGATCTTATTCCACCTCAGCTAAATGGTTCACTCAATATAACAACACTTGATTGCAATGTACATTCCATTCATGAAAGTGCTTGCTTTGCCAAAAGGTGGACAAAATGGACCAGTTACATGTGCGCCATCCAATATTACAAGTGTGACTGATGATCTTCCAAGACCAGATAATCATGATCTTATGATTTATGTCAAACTGAAAAGAAACTTAACTTACAAAGGACATTATGAATATCAGTATACTCACACAGATAAAATACAGGGAGCACTGGCATATTTGAAAGAATGCAACAAATGGTATAAACATGCAAATCAAGCAAATGTGAGGAAGAAGCTGACGATGATGATGATGATGATGATGATGATGATACATCAAAACGTGTGTAAAGACAAAATCCAAAGTGCTAACGTTCAATTAGAAGATGAATCCACTGATGAATCATTACATGAAAGACAGCGACATGACATGTTCATGGTCACATTTGCAACCAGTTGATATTGCACAAGAAGTTCTGGATCTGCACTTTGATGACATCGTATATGTCGCACCAGCAGAAGGCAACAATCCTGTGAGATTATTAACTGAAACCAAAAAAGCAAAATGTTTCCCACCTCTGAAATGTTAACAAACAAAGATTCACTTGGAAGCATTTTAAACTTTGATGAAGGATATGAATTTCTGAAATCTATACGAGGTACACCTGCTTGTTGGCAATCTGTGCAAAAGGATTTATTTGTTATGGTGAGACAACTGGGTATTCCAAGATGGTTTTTTACTCATTCTCGTCTGCTGATTTGTGATGGACAGAACTTTTACAAAGTATAATGAAACAAGAAGCCCAAAAATGCATTGATGACCTGGACTTGTCTGACACATTGGACATGTTAAAAAGGAATCCTGTGACAGCTGCAAGAATGTGCGATGGTTCCACTGTTTCCTATCATGTCACCAGCTCAGCCAATTGGTAAAATAGTTGATTACTTCTATCGTATTGAATTTCCACAGCATGGAAGTCCACAAACCCATTGTTTGTTGTGGGTTGAGAATGTGCTTCAAATTGACCAAGATGATGAAATATGTAGCATTCATGGATCAATGTGTGACATGTGAAATGCCACCAGAGACAGATCAGTAAATGTATGAAACTGTGTTCATTGTAAAACAACACAGCAAAAGGCACTCAAAATATGCAAAAAGAAGGGAACAACTTGTAGATTCAAATTTCCACGCCCACAAAGCAACAAGACATTTATCACAAGAAGTAATCCTGATGACAAACAAGATAAGAAATGCAATAATGACCAGTGTGATAAAAGTAAGGATTGTGAAACTTGTATCAAAGAAAAACAAGAAATGCAAAGAGAGCATGCAGCAGCTATTATGAAACAAGTGAAAGAACTGTTCAAGTTCTTTCAAGTTTATGATATCTGGATGAATCAATACAACTGTGAACTTTTACAAAACTGGAATCCTAATATGGACATTCTATATGTTGTTGATGCATATAGCTGTATAATTTACATAATATCCTATATTTCAAAAGCTGAGCCCACATACCCTGTAGTTACCCTGTAACTACACGTAAGAAGGGTTGAATAACCAACATAACTTACTCTGTAACTACAGAGGACAAAATTTGGATCCCAATATGGACATTCTATATATTGTTGATACATATAGTTGTATAGTTCACATAATATGCTATATTACAAAAGCTGAGCCCACATACCCTGTAGTTACCCTGTAACTAAATGTAAAAGGGGAGAACTAACAGGTTTGGCACCAGCCTACATCTCTAATGTCTTCAGTCCATATTCTACATTAAGACCCCTCAGATCCTCTGATCAGTTATTCCTCTCTGTTCCACGTTCGCGGTCAAAATCCAGAAGTGACCAAGCTTTTTGCATCGCTGTTCCGACCGTGGAACAGTTTGCCCCTCACCGTCAGATCCTCCCCATCTATCACCACTTTTAAATCCCAGCTACAGACCCTCCTCTATAGAATCACTTTTGAGTCCCCCTATTTTTTTTATAGCATATTAAAATTGTTAATTTTATCTTTCACAATTTACTTTACTTACTTTACTTTATTTATCTGACTTTGTTTTGATTCTTCAACTGTGTTTTTACATTTTTCTGTGAAGCAGTTTGGTCAACTGTTGTTTTTAAATGTGCTCTATAAATTAATTTGACTTCACTGTTTCTCTGTGTGTTTAAAACATGACGATGATGATGATGATGATGATGATGATGACGATGGTTAAAGGTACATGAATGAATGAATAATTTTATTTTGGACCAGTTATGTGACACATTATTCAGACACATTAAACACCAACAAACCAAACATTCCAGTATGTAAACACACCAGCATCTCACAGCACAATAAATTTTTACTTCATACACACTGTATAATATCCCAGGAGATATCCAACAATGAAGATTAAATAAATATATACACACAGCCTCATAGATATGAACATAAGTGTAATATTAATTTGTGTAGATCAGTGGTTTCATATTGAAGCTGCTGTGAATCCTCTTTGACAAATCTGACTGAAGATAAGGATAATCACTTTACCCCATTTATGAGCACAATATTAACACTGAATATATAGGTATAAGGTATAAGGGCATTTTATTAATGCTCAGTATTCATTATTACCTCTCCTATGAGGACATATTTTATATGAAGGTGTTTAACCCTTTGTTTCCCACACCAAATAATGTGTTTGCTCCCATCAATTTGCTTCTCAAGGTTTCTCATGAACTTTAAAATGTATTGCACATTTCTTATTTGTAAATTAAGAAATGTATGATGTGAACAGCTGCATTTGAGATTTATGGTAGGTTATAGTTATGTAGACTTTACTTGCCTATGAAATACACCTACCATAAGCATTTATTAGAACTCTGAAAATGTCAGACATGAACACTAACCGCTGATTAGTGGACGACCTGCTCTACCTCCACAGTCACAGCCGCCCTGTGAAGCATAATGAAAACAGCTGAAACAAGCCGACTTCAATGCTCTGCCTGAAAGCTGTGCTCCATTTATGAAAAAAGCTCCTCATAAATATCACAATATAAAGTGACACATAATGATTACAGTCCAGAAAACATGTGATGCAACATGTGATGTCAAACAGGAAAAGGTAGCAGCTCAGATTAAGAAGCTGCAGCGTTCAGAACAATTTGACAATCAAATGTTAAAGCTCTCTGTGTGTTAAGTGTCTTTTTCAATACTACCACTAGGAGGCAACAGAGTCAGACTCTAAATTTTACACAGACTGGCTGTAAAATAACTCACTATGGTGGACAGACCTTCTTACAGTATTGCTGCTGGAGCAGCAGTCACTTCCTGTCTAAAGAGTTTCAGATTCATCATGATGAGGAGATGAGATCTTTTTTAGTTTTAAATGTGTCCCAAACTAAAGAAATGGTGATCTCACCACAACACACAGACAGTTCCAACAATCATTCTTGGCTTCAGTAAGTGTTGAACTCGTCCAGACCTACAAATACTTGGGAACTGTGTTTGATGACAGATTGAGATTTAGTGACAGTACAGATGTTATTGTGAAAAAGGCTCAGCAGCGTCTGAGCTGCAAACTAAACTCCTTTAGAGTTGATCAGAGAATATTGACAACGTTTTATTGAAGTTATCCTTTTATTGAAAGTATTTTAACTGCTGGTTTACATTTGTCAAAAGGACAAGAATGGATTGCAACATGTTGTTAACTTCAGCTCTAAAATTATTGGCAAAACACAAAGATCCCTGTTACAGCTTAATACTGAACAAGTCCTCAACAAAGCAGAGAAGATTATCAGCAACCACACACAGGATGTCCTCTATGACTACTTTAACTTGATGCCATCAGGAATGTGTTTTAGGTCTCCTGCATGTAAAACAAACAGAAGGAAGTTTTTTTTTTCCAGAAGCCATCAGACTTGTGAATTCTAGAAATGACCTTCATATACGATAAAACTGTTTCACAGTAATGTTGTGTTATCAAACATAATCTCTGCCTGGATGATGTTCACAGTAATGAATGAAGCTACATTTCTATGTGTCTCTGCAGTGGGAGGGAGGAGGTCGGGGTGGATGGGGGGCTACAAGATGCAGGACTCTGACAGCAGAGACCCGGGCTCACATCCTGAGTCCTGTGTGTGTTCAGGTTTGGTTCAGGTTAGTGAAAGATGCTGCTGTGGCTTAAATGTTCATAAACATGTTGAGCTTCAAGTCACTGCAGACTTTTTTCTGTATTAAACAGAGACCAGGATCTTTCTCTGACCTGAACCAAGTGCTGCCAGAGTCTGAACACAACCACAAACACTTTCATACTGCTGGAGTTTCTACCAGCTGAGATTTTACTGCAACATCAGATATTTTGGTGGAAAAAAAAGACTAGGTACATTGTCTCTGAACATTTAACTCATACGTTCAGAATCAACATTTTTACAACTTAAATACATTAATTAACAAAATTTTTACGTTTCTAATAAAACATATTTGCTGTTACAATTGAGTTGAATATGAATGTAATTTCTAGGAGATAGAGTTGGCTCAAAGTGTAAAAGAACAATATCAAACAACATCTACATTTGTGATAACAGAATGAACATGTCAGAATAAGCAAGTAAGAAGAAACATGATCAGTTGTGTATCATCAGCATAGAGGTGAATAATAGCATGTTTATAGTTAATATTGGCTGATTTAAAAAGAAAGAAAGAAAGAAAGTGGAACAAACTGGAACTTTGCAGCACATGTTAACCTGCACAGTACAGAATCCAGATCCAAATCCAAACATCATCATGTGTTTGCTGTGAGTGTAGAGTAGGTTTGGTCCAGATCCCTGCTGTCTGGATTCAGGCTCTGGTAGATGTTGTCTTCATATGTGGAGACTGGAGGACAGTTCTCATTGCTGACAGAATGGTTCTCATAGGTGACACATAACTGAAAATAAAACAGGAATGACATCAAACCTAATATAGCAGTAACCAGGGTAACAGACCAGATATTGTGTTCTTCTTAGACAATTGTTTTCTGATATTTTAGTGATAACAACTGGACAGGCCAGAGGTCTATTAACAATAATTATGATTTTATTTAATTATAGCTTTGTTCATACTAGTGAAGTAGTTGCAGACATGAGATTTTTTATTCCTAACTGCAAAAATAAAATGTATAAATGCCAACAGTAAGAGTTAACATGAGACATACAGAGTTAAAGGAAGTCACCTCCATGTTTCTGCTGTCTGAGGTTCCTCTGGTGTTCAAACCAGAGTTCCTCCTCTTCCTCAATTTGTGGAGGAGCAGCAGAACAACAGCCAACACCACAACAATCACAGGCACACATACAGCCAGAGGCCAGAAGGCACTTGGACGAGAGACATCAGAGACGGCTGGGAAGGAAGAGAGAGAGAAACATGTGGTAGTTTGAAAGACTGGAATCTTTTGTCTTGTATTAGAAGCGTAAAGGTTCCCTGTGGAGTTTTTGACCACACGTAGCTTGTTTTTACGTGTGGATCTACGTTGTGCACACGTGGTTGATGTGATACACAATCCTGCCAGTGGTTTCACATCATCCCACTGATCTACAGGATGCAGGAACCTGCCCAGAAACACAGCAATGCACCAACCAAAAGCAGGAGAGAAGAACCACAAGCAATACAAGATTTAAAATACTTTATATAATCTGCTTTGCAAATATTTTATGATTGAGGAAACATATTCAACACTTATGTTGGACCTAAAGGATACACTCAGCATGTTTTGGTGAGTAACACTGAATATAAATATAACCTTGTTTACAAGAAAACTACACAGGAAACCTTCATCAAAAATGAGATCTTCCTGTTGAAAAAACATCTCAGACTTTGGTCTGAATGTTTCTTGACTTGTCATGTGCTGACATCACATGTTAATAATTATCTTACATCATTAGAAACGTAGGATGTGTTTAAACATTAGACGTGAAGATAATAAGGAAATTTATTGTAAAATTGAAATTGAAATGTTTTCTTCCAGGTGCTGAACTGTCTTATGAGCTGAAACACATGTTGGACCATCTCGTTATTCTTATTAGACAACGTTGTTATGCTGAATTTGACTGTTTTAAGAGGACGTTTTGTTGCAGAGAGACAGTGATGGACAGATGGACAGACATGAACTGTCCTGTACCTGTAAACTGCTCTGTGGTTTCAGGGAAAGATGATGAAGGTGTGAAACTGCCTGAACTGGAGATTAAACTCTGTGTTGTTGTTGGTGTGGAGGCTGATGGGACTGATGTTGGAAAAGGTCGGAGAGTCCGGTTTGGTTTTGAAGTGGTTGGAGCCGTGAACAATGAAAACACATTGAAACAATCAGATACTGAATCAATAATGCAGAGAAATGAGATGCTGCTCTAGACAGAAAGATCATATTGACAGCATCCATCACATACACAAGAAATACGCAACATTAAATATGTTAATGAAGTAAATGATTAAGGTTTGTTCTATTAATCACAAAAAAGTATTGTTATTTGGACAACTAGTATGACTCTGCCAACCTCAGCACTCCTCTTGCTGTCACAAATCAACTTCTGACTGTAACCCGAAAAATAAGATATTTGTTTCTGACATGTCATCTCCATCCACTCTTTAATTTTTTTATTAAAGATTCTTTTATGCCTTTATTATAGGGACTTTGTAGATATGACAGGAAATGAAGGGGGCAAGATGGGGGGGTGACATGCAACAAAGGTCCGCTGCTGGATTCAAACCGCGGACACTGTGGTTATGTGACATGCGTCTCAACCAGAAGGCTACAGGAGTGCACCAAGTTCTCATCATTTTAAACATTTAACAACTGATATGCACTGAACAGAATTTGGACAAAAATTAAATATAAAACTCACCGTCTACAACAAAGATCGGGAACGTGTTGGATGAATCTGGAGACAAAGCTCTGCCGTAACCACACCTGTACCATCCTGTGTCTGACTTCTTCAGCTGTGTGATGGTCACATACAGTCCAAATACAGATCCTTTTCTATATTCAACGCTGTATCTGCCATTCTGACCTCTGTTCTCTTCTGTTTCAACCAGGATGTCTTCTTCTTTTTTACATTTATCCTTACAGAAGAACTTCCTGCTTCCATTGACAGTATCGAGGCATCCTCTTGTCATATTTCCTCCCTCAGTTTCTGTACGGATGAAACGAGTGTTGTCACCCAACGTTGCTGCTGAAAAGATGAACAATCAGCAATTACTGTCTGTACTTCCTGTAAGATGCTGCAGTCTGATCACAATATTTCCTGCTTCACATTTACACAGATCCACAGAGTCACACTGGGAGCTGCCCAGTTCAACCACAGTCTGACTGCTGGAGTAATGATTTCATCCAACATTGATACACTGAGTCAATATATCATAAACGTCTCACATTCTTCAACAATTTAATTAGATTCTGTCTGACTTCATTTATTCTTAAGCTTCAAAATCATTAAATGGGATGAACATAGTAAATATATCAGGTTTTATGACTTTCAGTAGAAACTCACCATCTGTAATTGTGATGACAAAGTCCCAGTAAGCATCTGGGACCGAAGATCCACTCAAACCACATCTGTACTGTCCTGAGTCTGACTTGGTCAGCTGTGTGATGGTCACAATCACAATTCTTCTTCCAGAAGATCCGTCTTTATATTTGATGCTGTATCTGCCACTCTGAGCTGTGACATCATCTGTTTTAATGAGAATGTCGTCTTCTTTACATTCTCCTTTACAGAAGAACTTGGTGCTTCCAGGCGAAGTAAAATAGCAATGTATTGAACCATTTCTTCCTTCAGCTCCAGCAAAAAGGTTTATTGCATTGACGAGTCCAGTGTTTCCATCCTGCAGTGCTGTTGGAAAGATGAACAGTGAATACTGATGATCAATACTTTGTGTATTGTAGACTTACTGTAAACAGACTGCAGATTAATGAGGGCTAATCCATCAGTTCACAGAGAAGTAGAGATGATACAGAGGCAGCCATTAGCAAAGTTTTCACTGACTGTACAGCAGTTGCTGTTGTTCTACTTGTAGCTGCAGTTGTAGTCACAGTGTCTCTGTGTAACGTCTGTTTTTCAATGTTTTTGTTTCATACTTTCTAATATCAAACACATTAATGAGCAACAAATATTCATGGATGGATGGTTCATATGTTTTGTTAAATTACATTACATTTAGTTTAGTTAAATTACAAGATTACATTATAGAGATGTTGCAGCAGCAGCTAGTAACAGAATATTTTAGAGAACGACAGGAAAACTAATTAACATGACAGCAACATGAAATCTTGTGTGATACAAATCTGAGATTTGTTAAAATAAACACAACGAATGTCCAGAAGCAGTTTGTGCTGCAGCTTTACAGACGCAGTCAGGTAATCAGTCCTCACCTGATAAGAAGCAGAAGAACAGAACATGGTGGATATTCATTCTGAGTTTGATCCTGATGCAGAAAATCATCAAACTGTCAGAGAACTGCCTCTATATGTCTGTCTGATCAATCAGGAAGCTGAAGATGCTTTAAGTTAACACTCATTCCTTTTTCTATCTCTCTCTTAAAACCTTTTCTTTCTTTTGGCGATCTGGAGACAGTTCTACATGCTTTTATAACATCATGTCTCGATTACTGCAACTCCTTTAAATTGGGAGTGAGTCAGTCCTTCCTGTCTCGTCTGAAAGTGGTTCAAAATGCAGCAGCGACAATCCTGACTGGAACAAAAGAAGAGAGATCACCCTGTACTGACCTCCCTCCACTGGTTACCAGTGAAATATGGGTCTAACAGTTAACTTCATGGAAATTGTAAGTTATATCAACTTCATTGGAAGTTGGTCCCACCTTCCCTCTCTTTGTCTCTTCTGTCTCCGTCCCTCTCTCTCTCTTGCTCATGTAAAATTTGATTTGCCTTTTTTCTGTGTTTACAACATAGTGATGATGATGATTGTTAAAGGTACATTAATGAATGAATCATTTTATTATCGATCCATTATATGACCTATATGACCTCTATGGAATTATTCAGACACATTAAACACCAACAAACCAAACATTCCAGTATGTAAACACACCAGCATCTCACAGCACAATATATTGACCTCATACAAATACAAAATACAAAAATCTTTACATAATGTATAATATCCCTGGAGATATCCAACAATGAAGATTAAATAAATACATACACACAGCCTCACAGTTATGAACACAAGTGTAATATTAATTTATGTAGATCAGTGGTTTCCTGATGAAGCTGCTGTGAATCTGACTGAAGATAAGGATAATCACTTTACCCCATTTAACATTTATGATCACCATATAAACATTGAATATATAGTTATAAGGTATAAGAGTATTTTATTAATGCCCAGTACTTATTATAACTTCTCCCATGAAGATATATTTTATATTATTACAACTGAGTTTTACTATATTGTCATTCATTATCTGTTTATACAGCAGCAAAAACTTCTGGGTCCCAACAGGAGTTATAACCATTTATTAAATATCTATAAACTGCTTATAAATGATAAATATGGGGACGTAAAATCCAGTGTTACCAATATATTTTCAAATCATAAATCAAACAAACTGAAGGAAGCAACATGAAATTGTTCCGTGAAGCCTTTGTTCAGAAAAGGAAGAAGATGTCACAGAGAGATTTCCTGGCTCTTACCGAGACTTGGCAAGAAAAAACAATGTGTTCCTTTCCTCTCTAAAATGCATCAGACAGCCTCGACTGGAACAAAAAAGAGAGCTGACCCTGTAATGATCTCCGTCCACTGGTTACCCCTGAAATATGGGTCTAACTTCATTTAAAGTTGGTGTATTTTCATCACTCAATCGACTTAATTGGAAATTGTAAGTTACACCAACTTCATTGGAAGTTGGTCTCACCTTCCCTGTCTCTGTTTCCCTTCCCCTCCTCTCATTTCTCATGTATGTATATATATGTATATAAATGTTGGGACTTAGAAGAAGCAGTTTTTGTTATTAGCAATGATTAAGAATGATCAAAAACAATTATTAATGATTAAAAATCAATAAAGTTATTAATATAAATTAATAACAACGGGACACCACCCTGAGATCAGGGACCAACAACCAAAAGTGAAAGCAGTTAAAAGAGGGTGTTCACTTTAAAAATGTCAATATCTAAGAGACACTAACATTTACAGTGCTGCTTGAAAGTTTGTGAACCCTTTAGAATTTTCTCTATGTCTGCATAAATATGACCTTAAATCCTAAAACTAGATAAAGGGAACCCAATTAAACAGATGAGACAAAAAAATGTTTTCATTTATTTATTGAGGAAAATTATCCAATCTTACAAATTTGTGTGCAAAAGTATATGAACCTTTGCTTTGATTTTGAATCAAATTAAATTTATTTGAATTTTGAATTTGAATTTATTAATAAGATAGCCCCTTGAGATGTAGCATCTCATTTTCAAGGGGCTCCTAAAAAACAAAAAATACAAAATATAACACATACTTACAAAGACATCGTTACATAACAAACATAGACTACAAATACACAGATACAGACAGCTCTCTCACCATCTCCCACCCACACCCCCCACCCTCAGCAGTTGTGAGAGATCACACCAAGATCACACTAAGAGCAGGCGTGTAATAGTCCGGGAGGACAAGGGCCTCGGGGGGTAATGTCTAGGAACTAAAGGCCTCTCTTGCAGTGGCTACAGTCAATGTTCATGGGTCCACCATATCTGAATATGGTATCCTATAATATCTGGACTAAAAACACCCATCCTGTCAATCTGTTCAACTATTGTGTTAATTTAGATGTTAACTTACACTTTGGTGTGAGTTTAAGAAGTGAGCACTTGTGATTTGTATGTAAATATTGGCCATAATGTTGACTAGCTTGCTGTGTATGAGTAGAGCACCTATTGAGTGGAAATAGTGCAGGGTGAAGAATTAGGTTTTCAGTTATTGTCTGCTATCCGTCTTGTTATGTCATTTCATTTATTTTCACACTAAATCATGTGTTAAGAGTGCTGTATTTAATTTAGACATGCATTAATTTGTAAATTTCAGAGTTAGATTATTGTTTTGCATTATTTATTTTGAACATACTAGAACATATTTCCTAAAAAAAGTTTACTTTCACTGCTTTGCAAGGTTATGGAGCCAGCAGCCAGTGTAGTGGACCAGCAACAGAGATGAAACCTCCAAACTGTCAGGAGGCAAATGTAACAGGGTGGACCTGTATCGGCCTGATTTTGAATGCAGTGATTGACACTTTTATTGTTTAGCACCTATTGTGTGTCCTGTGGGTGTGGTCTTCACGTGTGGTGGGGTGAATTGCATGGTGATGGGCTGATGGTATACAGGTGTGCTTGGGTGTGACCTCCAATCTGCAATTACTTAACCAGCCACACACACTAGAGTCAGTCACTTTGTTTGTCTTCTTTTGTGTGTAGATACAGAGTTTAATGGTTGGATTTGATGTAGTTTTGAAGTGCTTCCCTGTGCTTCGCCACACGCAGGAAGAGGTTGAGCACACCCAGCCACAGGCGTCCTATTCCCTCTTGTCTAACTGACTTAGCTCCCCCGGCTTTGGTCTCATTTTACCTCTATTTATTTATTAGCAGCTATTTAATAAAATATTGGGATTTTTTTTTTTTAACTACACGGTCTGTTGTTTTTTTGCCCATTTTATACACTGGTTGGTCAAATCTGAACTGGGTGTTTTACAGAAACTGACCACAAATAACAAAAGTAACAACACCAAATCTCCGCAGGGAAGCAAGTGAAACAACACGCAGGAGCCCCAGTTTGAACTAATATCACAGAGAGCGATATGAGTCGAGAAAAGAAGCTCCGTGTGTCACCAACTTCCTGTGCTGGAGTTCCCCACCAGAGAGGCTTCCTTCCCCAGCATGCACCGTGCAGGCTGACCCGCAGTGATGACACTTCATGTCTGTGACATATTCTAGAGATAAAGACATTGAAACTATAGTGAGACGCACGTGAAACATATGGCTCATATGGGCTGTGTGGCTGCTCTAATCTGTTAACATGGGCGCCAAAATGAAAAGCAAGTTCCGTGATTCACATGTGCTGCTCACGCAGGCCATGTCCCAGGCATTAGACACGGAGCTCCACAAGGTTCTGTACTAGGACCAATACTATTCAGCTTATATTTGCTACTTTTAGGTAATATTATTAAGAAACACTCCATACATTTTCATTGTTTTGCAGATGATACCCAATTATATTTATCAATGAAGTAAGATTAATCCAACCAGTTAACTAGACTCCAAGCATGCTTTGAGGACATTAAGACCTGGATGACCTGCAATTTTCTGCTACTAAACTCAGACAAAAGTGAAGTTATTGTGCTTGGCCCTAAACACCTTAGAAACACATCATCTAATGATATAGCTACTCTAGATGGCATTACCCTGGCCTCCAGCACCACTGTAAGGAATCTGGGAGTTATCTTTGATCAGGATATGTCCTTCAACTCCCACATAAAACAAATTTCAAGGACTGCCTTTTTTCACTTATGCAATATTGCAAAATTCAGGCAAATCTTCTTCTAGGCTGGACTGTTGCAATTCCTTATTATCAGGCTGCCCTAACAAGTCTCTAAAGACTCTCCAGCTGGTCCAGAATGTAGCTGCAAGTGTACTGACAAAAACTAGTGTAGCAGAATGGAAATGTATTCCTGTCTGGTCTAAGCAGGACTGTAGTGTTTTGCTTTCTTGATTACTTCGGTGATCACTAGCCAATCATCGTCTGTGGGCACTCTATAAAGGCAGGTAGCTGTTTTCTGAGCACTCCCCTGATGCTGACTGCACGCCCCGTCTTCTGTTCACCTGACTTCTGCAATAGCTACAGGTATGGGAATAGTTTCTGTGTTTGGTCCTTAGAGTATCCTCTCATGCTCTTGCTTATATTAGACTTTTATGATTTTGTAGATCCCTCCGTGGTGATTCACCTCCCTTGGAAGTGACCCTCTCACGGATCACTGTTGGTAGGTCCACTTCTCCCTTGCTCTGCAATTTTATTATGCTGCGTGTAGTAAATGAATGAATGAATGAATAGTTTATTTTGGTCATATATAAAAAGGAACAAAAACAACAATATATGTGTGGATATGCAACTGACAAAAACATCATCATCCATGTTTATACCAATCCATTTCACATAATAAAAAAATCACACAATCAATTACCGAAAAAGGAATAGGCTGAAGCCCAAGGCTTATTTTTTCCTATCCTATATAATCCATAAGATTACCCAGAATATCAGCAGTATGAAAGAAAGAAAAAACATAAATTTATACCCCGTAGTTACCCTGTAACTAAATGTAACAAGGGGGGAACTAACAGTGCTTTAGATTACAGCCTGCATACCCTGTACTTACCAACATAACTTACTCTGTAACTACAGAGGACAATGTGAGAACAGTTTGTTTCAGTTTTACTTTCCTCAAAATATGGAGGATTAAAATAAATTAACTTCACAGTTTGCAGGCAGAAGGGGAGGGGAGAAAAGAGGTAAAACAGTAAGAAAAGCAAAGATATAAGTAGAAATAAAGAAGTAAGGAAGGAAGGCAAATGAAGGAGGAAAAAAGGAGGGATGAAAGGTTTTGGGATAGGGGAGTTAAAGAAGGAAAGTCTAAAGGGACAGAGGAGGAGGAGAAGGAAGAAAGAAAGTGAAGGAGGGAGAAGACAAGGAAGGCAAAAAAGAGGGGTGAGAGAAGGACAGAAAAGAGAGAGTAGAAGAGATAGTGATAGAAAAGAGACAAACATTTTAAGAGACTTAAGAGAATCAATGGATGGAGGGAGGAACAGGGATACAGAGAGAGGAAGAGTGATGGAGGAACAATGAAAAGGTCAAATAAAATAGAGGAACACCACCCAAATAGAGAGGGGGGGACGGGGTTGCTAAGAGACAAAAAGAGGGGAAAGAGAGGGTGAAATGATGATGTACAAGAGGGAGGACAAAAGAAAATGAGGAGAGAATGATAAAGGAGAGGAGAAAAAAACAGAGGAGGGAACAAGATGAGAGGAGAGGAAACAAGGAAGAGAGAAAGGAGAGGAGGAGGAGAAAGGGAGTCCCACCCTGAATGACAGAGGAGGGGATTTCTGCTGAAGCTAAATGACAAACAGAAACAGAGTCAGAACTAAAGCCAGTCAGTTTTTCTCCACACTGACCTCCAATAACTGAAACAGTGAAACTTTCCTGTCACATCTCTGACAATTAAAACTCCATTAAACAGATTACATGCTATGTGAAAGAGTTAGTAGAACTTAAAAACTCATCCTTCATGTGGACGGATTTGGAAAACATCGTGCTGTTGTGGCTCTAAACTTAAACTCCCTGACTGTTCAGTTAGCTTTGTTGCATCTGTCAGACAGGTCAAGTTATAACTTAATCATTTTTTTTAGAACATGGAGCCCAGTGAGCTCATAATTACAGCAGAACTCCCCACCTGAATCTGAGCATACGTCTAATGAAACTGATTAACTGGAACACCTGTGTAGGTATGGAAGGCCTTTAACAATTTTACCAACTGCTACCTTTTATCTGCTACCAACCAGCTGTGAAGCAAAGGTTTGGTTCAGGAACTTGCTCCCAAAGTGGGGGTAGTTCAGTGAAAAGCCACAACATCACACCTTAAGTTAGGCTAACTGTTGTCAAGTTCTGTAGTGGAAAAAGCCTGAAAACCACCACAGCTGAAGTCCAACTGAAATCACATGTAATCATCCCTCTTTGCAGTCAAAAGTAATGTTTTTGAATATTGGTAAGAGTTTTATATTAATAGGTTTTAGCTCGAGGGGCATGTCAGTATCTGTGTTTGATTGACAGCATATGGCAGGTGAGTACCAGTGTTTTTATTTTTTATTTTTATGTTTTATTTACTTGAAATGGAGTATCTTAGGCTAGAGTATTTTTACTTTTACTTAATTAAAGGATCTGAATACTTCATCCACCACTGAACTCCAGCTACATAAGAGGATGATGGGATGGTATTTATTTGAAAAATTGCAAAACTAGGAGGCACCATCATGAAACCAAAGAATTTAAAATATAAATCAATCAATATAAATCCCTTTTGGTTTCAGATTTTTTTTTCTCCTCAAATATATTGATTGTTACAGCTTTAAATGAACTGTAATATATTCATGTTGTTGTCTGAGCAAACATTTAGACATTAGTCAGGCTCAACCCTGAATGACCCTCTGATTTGTTTAAAAACAGAATAAATCTGTTTGGTTGGTTAATTAGTCTGTAATTTAGACCAGTGGGTCTGAGACTATGAGCCAGAGACGCTATTTCTGCTTTTTACCATTTTATCTTCATTTTTTCATCAATGTGAGTGAAACAAATAATCTTTTATCATTAAGGTGTTTGTTTCATGTCTCCTGAGCATCCTTGAAACACAATCATGGGTCCAGATATTGTCATACAATATCGTTTAGCTTTGAATGATACAACATGGAGACTGAAATTTACTTATTCTTCACATGAAACATGGGGTAGACATCATAAAAAGGGGAAATATTTTTGTGTGATGGACATATATTTTTTTCCCCTTACAGTTTACATGTCTCATGATCCCCAAAATCATCGCTGGAGGTCCCTGCAGGATCCTGAGCCCCAGCTTGAAAAAAAACACAGATTTGTCTGATGATGATTAAACACTTTGGTGCTGCTTAGAGCTCCTATACTGCCTCCTTCTGGCAGCTCCAAAGAATTACACAACTAGAGCTTTAACTCTGAATAAATCCGGAATCTCACTGTTTATTGAATTAAAGGCTCTGAAATTTAAAGGTTTTGTTGACTTTAAAAGGGTTCAAATTATGTAAGGAGGCAAAAAATCAGTTATTCCCCCTTAAAAGTTGTTTAAAATGAGAGAAAGTCGATGTGTTTTGAGAGAAATTTGCATGTTCAAAAAGCACTGAGTGAGTGCTGATATAAAAAGTCATTGTATTTCAGTGAAATACAATTCAAAAAGATATTCTCTCATTTGGTGTTGTGATGATGGTGGTGGAGGGCGCTGTCTAACACATCAGTCCTAAATCTCTCATAGCAGCCAAGGCCTGCTTGTTGCATTAACTGACAAAGTTTTGGTGATTCAACACTCAGGTTTTACTGATGCACATAAACATTTGAGTGATCTTGCCTGTCAGCTGACAGCAAATGTGAACTCTGAATGGAACAAGTGCTTTGAAGTCACTGGAGTAAAAGTACAAGTAAATGTCTAGAAGGGGTCACTGTTGGTGGTAAATGCCCTAGAAATGATGATGTGTGCATGAAACACATCCTGCATAATACCAGTAGTGAGACAGCAGGTGATGCTCTAGTGAAGTCACACAGTGATACTTACAAGCCTTTGTGCAGTAAAATACGTAGGGATAAACAAAGTATGTGATGAGAGTTAGTGGTGAGAGTTAGTGAGAGTTAGTGGTTAATGCCCTTGAGGTCATGATGTGTCCATGAAAGTAATCTTGTGTAGCCCTAGTACCCAGCCACAAGGTGGTGCTACAGTGAAAACAAATATTGCTACTGATAAGCCACTGTACAGTCAAGTATTGAGAAGTAAATGCAAGATATGTGATGCCACAAATATACTAAGAAATGAGTGTTTGGACAGAGATCCAGTTAAGAGTACTCATCACATAGATGATTCATATTCCAAAAAGAAGTGTTTTGGCATAATGAAAATATCAGACAAATTTGCATCTTCAAACAACTCATCTGTTTTGATCAATGAAAGAGAGAATGTAAGAGTGTCCAATTTGAATGCAGATGAATTTACTCTGATAAGTGGATCTGAGGCTTCAAACTTCAAACTCACACAGATAAAAAGGGAGCACTGGCATATTTGAAAGAATGCAACAAATGGTATAAACATGCAAATCAAGCAAATGTGAGGAAGAAGCTGACGATGATGATGATGATGATGATGATGATACATCAAAACGTGTGTAAAGACAAAATCCAAAGTGCTAACATACAATTAGAAGATGAATCCACTGATGAATCATTACATGAAAGACAGCAACATGACATGTTCATGGTCACATTTGCAACCAGTTGATATTGCACAAGAACTTTTGGATCTGCACTTTGATGACATTTTATCTGTCGCACCAGCAGAAGGCAACAATCCTGTGAGATTATTAACTGAAACCAAAAAAGCAAAATGTTTCCCACCTCTGAAATGTTAACAAACAAAGATTCACTTGGAAGCATTTTAAACTTTGATGAAGGATATGAATTTCTGAAACCTATACGAGGTACACCTGCTTGTTGGCAATCTGTACAAAAGGATTTATTTGTTATGGTGAGACAACTGGGTATTCCAACATAGTTTTGCTCATTCTCGTCTGCTGATTTGTGATGGACAGAACTTCAAAAAAGTATAATGAAACAAGAAGCCCAAAAATGCATTGATGACCTGGACTTGTCTGACACATTGGACATGTTAAAAAGGAATCCTGTGACAGCTGCAAGAATGTTTGATGGTTCCACTGTTTCCTATCATGTCGCCAGCTCAGCCAATTGGTAAAATAGTTGATTACTTCTATCGTATTGAATTTCAATAGCATGGAAGTCCACAAGACCATTGTTTGTTGTGGGTTGAGAATGTGCTTCAAATTGACCAAGATGGTGAAATATGTAGCATTCATGGATCAATGTGTGACATGTGAAATGCCACCAGAGACAGATCAGTAAATGTATGAAACTGTGTTCATTGTAAAACAACACAGCAAAAGGCACTCAAAATATGCAAAAAGAAGGGAACAACTTGTAGATTCAAATTTCCACGCCCACAAAGCAACAAGACATTTATCACAAGAAGTAATCCTGATGACAAACAAGATAAGAAATGCAATAATGACCAGTGTGATAAAAGTAAGGATTGTGAAACTTGTATCGAAGAAAAACAAGAAAAGCAAAGAGAGCATGCAGCAGCTATTATGAAACAAGTGAAAGAACTGTTCAAGTTCACTGTTTACTCTTTGCTTCTATTGGTATATTTCAAGAAATATTTGAAGCAGTGTACAAAAAGCTGACAAAGAAAACCAGCATTCTTTTGAAAAGAAGTTTATGATATCTGGATGAATCAATACAACTGTGACCTGTTACGATACTGGAATCCTAATATGGACATTCTATATGTTGTTGATGCATATAGATGTATAATTTACATAATATCCTATATTTCAAAAGCTGAGCCCACATACCTTGTAGTTACCCTGTCACTACATGTAAGAAGGGGTGAACAACCTACATAACTTACTCTGTAACTACAGAGGACAAAATTGGAATCCCAATATGGACATTCTATATGTTGTTGATACATATACCTGTATAATTTACACAATATCCTATATTTCAAAAGCTGAGCCCACATACCCTGTACTTACCCTGTAACTACACGTAACAAGGGTTGAATAACCAACATAACTTATTCTGTAACTACAGAGGACAAAATTGGGATCCCAATATGGACATTCTATATGTTGTTGATACATATAGTTGTATAGTTTACATAATATGCTATATTACAAAAGCTGAGCCCGCATACCCTGTACTTACCCTGTAACTACACGTAACAAGGGTTGAATAACCAACATAACTTATTCTGTAACTACAGAGGACAAAATTGGGATCCCAATATGGACATTCTATATGTTGTTGATACATATAGTTGTATAGTTTACATAATATGCTATATTACAAAAGCTGAGCCCGCATACCCTGTAGTTACCCTGTAACTAAATGTAACAAGGGTAGAACTAACAGTGCTTTAGGTTACAGCCCACATACACTGTACTTACCCTGTAACTACGCGTAACAAGGGGTGAATAACCAACATAACTTACTCTGTAACTACAGAGGACAATGTGAAAACAGGCCTCCCTCCACTGGATACCAGTGAAATACAGGACTGATTTTAAGCTCTGAATGGTTTGGCACCAGCCTGTCTTCAGTCCATATTCTACATTAAGACCCCTCAGATCCTCTGATCAGTTATTCCTCTCTGTTCCACGTTCCCGGTCAAAATCCAAAAGTGACAAAGCTTTTTCCATCGCTGTTCCCAGACCGTGGAACAGTTTGCCCCTCACCATCAGATCCTCCCCATCTATCACCACTTTTAAATCCCAGCTACAGACCCTCCTTTATAGAATCACTTTTGAGTCCCCCTAATTTCTTTTATAGCATATTAAAATTGTTAATTTTATTTATTACAATTTACTTTACTTACTTTACTTTATTTATCTGTGTGACGGGGCACCCGTGAACGCTCAGTCATGCCCTAACCGGCATGCGTTTCTCTCTCTCTTGGCCGGAGAGAGCGCGCCGGTGCCGGGAGCGCACAGCGCGCAGCACTCCCACTGTTCCTGCGGAGCCATGCTCCAGTTAAAACTGTTCCTTGTAGGCCCGCACTTGTGTCCCGCGGTCCTGCACTTTCACAAACTTTTCCCCACTGTCCGAACTCTTTTCTTCACGCTAGGCGTTCGAGGGTGCACACTTGGCGCTGACGCGACACACACACACATATACACTTACCTGCTGCTGCTGCCTCTGGTTGCCTCCGGGCATGGGCCAAAATGAGGCACTTCCTGGACACATCATAAATAGCGCTTGGTGGCACCCTTAAGAGGGTCATGTGACCGTGGACCATACCATTAATATTGAATGGACTGATATTTTATGATTTATTTTGGTTTGGGGGTATTTGGCCATAGCTATATGGAGGGTGATTAGTGCCATTTTTCCTTTATGCAAAGTATATCATTGATTTTTGAATTTATGTTTGTTGTGATGTCAAATTTGAACATAGGACACTATAATTTGTTAATTGGTTTGCCCGGGGGAGGGGCTAAGAATATATAAGGGGAGCTCTGCTCATTTAGGGTTGTTGGGTTTTTGGTCGTGGCCGAGTAACAATGTGGGTAACGAGCTGCCAGTGTGAAACCTGTCCTGTAAATACTTTTTTTTGTTATTGGGTTTTTTCCACTCCTGCACTGTAAATATTTTTGCCACTCTTGTTTGGGGAACTTGGTGTGAATAAAAAATCACCACGCTGTAGTTTCTCGTCGTCTGTGCCATCATTGAAAGCGAACCCGTGACAATCTGGCTTTGTTTTGATTCTTCAACTGTGTTTTTACATTTTTCTGTGTCTTTGGTCAACTGTTGTTTTTGAATGTGCTCTATAAATTAATTTGACTTGACTGTTTCTCTGTGTGTTTACAACATGATGATGATGTTGGGACGGGCAGTAGTGTGTTTGGTTATTAGCAATAATTCATAATTATCATAGATAATTATGAATTATGAAAATAAGATATTGTTAACCTTAATCAATAATTCAGGCACCAACTGTTGGATCTGTGAGGAACACAGTTGATTATTTGCAATAATTATCAATTATCGAGGATAATTAACTAATTATGACAATAGAATTATTAATATGAATTAACTAATACGGGGCACCACCCAGAAACCGGGACCAATAACCAAACAAGGTAGTCTCATAAATGGGAGTTCACCTAGAATGTTAATATCTGAGAGATATCAACATTCGAGGGTGAACAAAGAAGGGTTGAATTCGAGCTCTGACTCCTTCAATCAGCCACTTTTCACAATATTACACACAATAATGACAGAAGGACTTCTGTCATTATTTATGTTTATTAAACTTAGCAAAATTAACAAAGTTAACAAATGCTTCATTCAATAAACAACTATTCTAAAATCTAATCCTACCAAACAAAACACAAACAGCTATGTACAGGGTTGGACACATGCAGGGGAACGCATGTGTGTGTGCGTGCGTGTGTGTGTGTGTGTGTGAGCGTGCGTGTGTGTGACAAGATGGCGACCGGACCTGACGTGATGACGTCGTCGGTCTGCGACGCGGACGTGACTATGGCAGAAAGAAGTCACGTCGCGCAAGAACTGGATGGCAGAAATATGGAGGTGTCTTGGTTAGACAGAAGCAAGACGGCGCCGCCTGGTGGACGGCGTCTTGCACTCACCCACTTCTGTGAAAAACACACGTGTCTGATGGCGGATAAGGAAAAACAAAGCGAAGCTTTGTCCGACGTTATCTGACCATCAGATGTGCAAAAGATGTCGGTGCGTGTATGTGTGTGTGTGCGAGCGTGTATGTGTTAGTCAGAAGAGAGAGGGAAGAAGGAGAGAAAGCGATCGTGAGAGGAAGAGAAGCGGTTCCTTTGTCCACAGACAGTGCGCGTACGAAGAACACACAACTAACACTGCCTCTTACGCCCCCCAGACGTATGCCTCTTACTTGGTCGCTTCAGAAAGCGAGCAGGGTTTGTGTGTAGTCCGTCGTTATGTCCGGCTTTGTCCTGGGCTCGGATGCAGACGGTGGCTGTTCTTGCACGGTCGGCGAAAAGCACGGCAGCTGGCTCTCGGCAGCGTGGCGGAGAGAACAGCAGAGTCGACTCGGTGAAGAAGCGTTTCTTCTGTCTCGAGGGAATTCGAGGACGCTGGTTGCAGCAGCGGTCTGTCTCGGATACAGGAATGTGTTCGGGTGAACACGGGCGAAGTCTCGTCTCGTCCAGCGAGGGGAGTCTTCGATGAGGGGAAAACACGTGTGTGGGGTACCCCCTTTAGTCAGCTGACTCAGAGGAACAGAAGTTACCCCTAGCTCAGTGACACGGGAAAGGCGTGTGCTTCAGGGCACATTCAGTTTTTAAAGGGGCGGTGATGTCACGGCTGCGTCATCAGGACGCTTCGCTGTGCAGGAGCGTCTCCGCCAATGAGGCTGTATGTTGACTGTTCCCTGCTGAGGTGTGAAAATCACAAAGCATCCTTGGAAATGGAGTTTGCAATGGACTCCCATTGTCTGTAAGCAGCATTTTTGGTGCTATTCTTTTGTCTCGGGGGAAACAAAGGAACAAGCACCTCGTGGTCAGGCCTCACAGGTTACATGTAGGCCTTCTCTGTGTGACCTCATGGTTTGAGGCCCAACACCTGTGTGTTTGTTACACTAAGAACAGAGGACAAGTGGCTTTCTGAAGCAGTGAATCATATGAAGCAATTGTGTTGAAAATGGTTCAGTTTCCAAGCATTTGATACAGTTTAAATGGCGACATCTGCTGGGCGACTTTGACGTTGCTTTTATATGTAAGGATTCAGGGTGAGACGTCATAACAGGCAAAATATAAGTGAACTCACTGCTGTCATCTGTTTGATGTTTTCTGTCATATTTTATTCAAAAAAGGTTATTTACCAAAAACTGTCTCAGTGTGTGGATGTATAAATATATATGGAGATAATTAGTCATTTATTAATAATGTTTATATTAACCCCTTATTACTTTTATAAACTCTGATGAATTAGGTACAGTAAGCTCTGTAACAGATTTATATTATAAGAGGCTTTAAACAGTGACATGAAATAAAGGAATAAAACTGTCTGCATTACTTCGCTGCAATCAGGAAAATGATTGTTCTACTGAAAAAATAAAATTAAGAAACGTGGGGGATTTTCATTTGTATGGGCAGGGGTTTAAATATTTTCATTCAAAAACAGTAATTTCCACAGAACTGGGCTTCAGTCTGCTCCTCTTCTTGCTCACTACCTCTCCAGCTTTGGAGACGACCTGTTCACATGACACCGATGTTGCTGGCATGTAAAGGTTCCTTAAACATTATTGGAGATTGACAAGCACCCGCTCTGCCATCAACCCCTATGATTCAACCAACACACTCGCAGTCTCACACATGTGCACAACACACTCCGGATACGTGTGTGACGTAACAAAGCTTTGTTGTGATGGTGTTAAGTCTCACCCTTGGTCGGCCTTATGAACAACAATCCACCATTTACCCAAAGTAAAACTCTAACACCTTTTAAAACAATCAAACCATGGGATTTATTAAGAAAAACAACAAAACTGCAAATGAGTAGTTTTAAGAATGATTAATAATTTGAAGGCACAAATTATGAATCATACAAAGACTTCTCAAAATCCTGCCCCCTGACAGCTCCTGGCCTTTGTAGTTCCCTCCAGTGTGTCAGTCTGTGTAAGTTGTGGATGCTCACAGGTAGAGTGGCAACTAACAATTATTTTCATTATCAATTAATCTGCTGATTATTTTCTCAATCAATCGATTAGTGTTTCGCCCAGTCACGTGTACAGCTCCACTGAAATGTCGTCTAGAAAGTTAATCTCGGTTTTGTGAGGCTAACAGGTCACTGAACACATCATCATATAGAGCATAAGGCTGTCTGCATTACAAGCTCCATGGAGCAAAGTTATTCAATATGACTTTTATGTGTATATATTTTTAGCAGTGGTGGAAGAAGTATTTACATCCTTAATGTAAAAATACTACGTTACAAGTAAAAGTCCTGCATGAAAAACCTACCGTACATAAAATTATATGGCCTAAGTATTATCAGCAATACGTACTTAAAGTATTAAGGTAAAAGTACTCATTACAGTAACAGTTTATGGTGAATGATTTGTTTACTCTGCACATTTGTTCAGTAATTTTCCCTTTTTGCTATAATTTTGTTTGACCACATCCACAGACAACTACTGACCACAATCTGCAGTTAATGATCTTTATTAACTTCAAGGCAATAATATATCCATTACTTTAATAAAGCTTCACTCCTCAATTATTGAACATTTTCATTGATGTAAATGTTGGTATGAATATTAATAAATTCAAAGATACAATAGAGAAAAGAGAAAATGTACTAATCAAAATATCTTTAGTCTATTGACAGAAATATTAATGATTCATCTTTCAAATATCTACTTTAGTGAAAAAACTGTTCCATTTCAATTGTTTGAACAAACATTTTGTATTTTAGAAATAGCTTATAAATAATCTGTGAATTGCTGATCATTAAAGTGCCTACAACATGTGAAGATTTGAAAATGTCTGACTTTGATGATCTCTTGTGATAGTATCAAGAAAACACCTGCAGCTGCTGTTCTGAACCAGGCTGACACACACTTTGACATTGATTGTCTTGTTTTAATCACTTATGGAACAATTTAAAAGATGATCATTCTTACAGTTATATACACTCAGCGAGCATTTTATTAGGAACACCAGTGCAATCTAACATACTCCAGTACACCACCACCCACTGTGACCTCAATAATAAACATAAAGTAGAATCTTCACCTTTCTGACATAAACTGAAAATGTATTAACTTCATAATTCAACATCATTCCTACTAATTTATTACAGACTTGTCCTACTCATTCATTTATATTCTACTATAGAGTCTTAACATCTTCATCTTCCTTTATGTTCCAGTAATGTGGTTAAATTCTCATTTAAATAAGGTTTTTAATGTTTTGTGGAATTCATTCATATCTTTTAAAAAAACATCTTAAACACACATATCAGTAACTTCCCAGTAAAGTGGTGACTGTTGGACAACTGGAGTGAGAAATGATGGTTATAAGAAGAGAAAAGAAATATGTACAGTAAATAATATTTCTTTCCTCTTCTTCTTCTTTCTTTTTATTTTGTAGTATCAACATAATATTTTTATTTAATGTAATTCTGTTTATCTTGTCTTTGAGATTTTATGAGATGTGTTTGTGAATGCTTATAGCTTGCTATCTGTTTAATAAAATTCATGCACAGCTGAGTATATGCAGGTAAAAGTGTGTTTGTATATATGTGAATGTCTTTGTGTGCAAATCAAATCAAACATTATTAGGAATAATTTTTTGTTTTAGCATACAAAACATACAATTATTATAAAAGACTTCAGGATAATTCGAGTATATGCAGGTAAAAGTGTGTTTGTATATATATGAATGTCTTTGTGTGCAGATCAAACCTTTAAAGGATCATTCTGGCAACTTTCTATATTTTTCTTCTTGTCAACAAATCTCATGTTTGGATCCAAACCAACAATGAACTGATCTACTAACAAGTATTGTGTGTGTATCAAAGCCTGGTATATCTTATTCCTACATTGTTGTCCAGAAACTATAACTATTTTATGCACTAACCAATAAAATAATTTCTAATAAGGTGACAGCATAAAAATACATACAGTATGATCATTATTTGTATATTTTAAAGACCACAAGAAAATATATTTTACACTTTTAAAGGATGAAGGAAAAAATCTTTCATGGAAATAGACAGACCAACTTCTACACAACATTAAAACTCATCTTTCTTTGTCTTCTTCTCGACCTTGTGGAAGACTTTTCCATCGGACTGCTTCCTCCAGCTCAGTTTGACGTCTCCATTCACCCCCTTCTGCTTTAGCCTCTGTTTGAGCTGAGATACAAAAACATTTACTGTCCTGAATATCAGTCACAGACAGTGGTGGAAGGAGTACCCAGACCCTTTACTGAAGTAAAAATACAGCAGTGTCAAAATACTCCATTACAAGTAAAAGTCCTGCATGAAAAACCTACTACAGTAAAAGTACATAAGTATTATGAGCTTGATGTAGTTAAAGTATTGCAGTAAAAGTACATAAGTATTATGAGCTTGATGTGGTTAAAGTATTGCAGTAAAAGTACATAAGTATTATGAGCTTGATGTAGTTAAAGTATTGCAGTAAAAGTACATAAGTATTATGAGCTTGATGTAGTTAAAGTATTGCAGTAAAAGTAGTGGTTTGGTCCCTCTGACTGATATATTATTATATATGACATCATTAGATTATTAATAGTGAAGCATCAGTGTTAGAGCAGCATGTTACTGTTGTAGCTGCTGGAGGTGGAGCTAGTTTACACTACTTTATATACAGTTAGCTAGTTTAGTCCAGTGGTTCCCAACCTAGGGGTCGGGCCCCTCCAAAGGGTCAGCAGATAAATCTGAGGGGTGGTGAGATGATTAATGGGAGAGGAAAGAAGAAAAAACAAAGTTCTGATACACAAATCTGTTTTCAGTTTTTGGACTTTTTCTCTAATCTTTGATTTTTGCTGAAATATTGGATCATTTGAACATTTATTGAAATGAAAGCATGTGAGAAGTTTAGAGGGAAAAATCATTATTTGGTGGAGCTGTTAACAACTCATAGACATGTGAAATGTGACCCCGACTACACACTGCTTTTTGTATGACGTCAAAAGCCAAAAAGGTTGGAAACCACTGGTTTCATCTTTAACAATGTGTTGTATTTTAAAAGCTTGTTATATTATCCATTGTGTCAAATCTTCATCTGAAAAGTAACTAAAGCTGTCAAATAAATGTAGTGGAGTAGAAAGTACAATATTTCCCTCTGAAATGTAGAAAGTAGCATCACATGGAAATACTCAAGTAAAGTACAAGTACCTCAAAACTGTACTACAGTACAGTACTTGAGTAAATGTACTTAGTTACTTTCCATCACTGTTCACAGAGAAAACTTTTCACTAAAAGCTCTTGTTCAGTTACATTTTCCTCATCTGGAATCTCTGTTTTAGAAACAACCTGCTTCACACTTTAATATTCATATTTATTACAGTTTAACTTCAGATGATTTATTCTTTCTTCTTTTGACTCTAGTCTGCTTTCAGTAATGATGACACATAAATGTTTTAAAGAGATCAAACATGATCTACCTGCTTCAAGATGTTCTCCATCACAGCAGGGTCATTCAGATCCAGAGCGGAGTTCTTCTTCAGACTCACTCGCACCACGTGCTTTGAAGCAGGCGCTTTGAAAAACAAACAGGCTTCATCAGCTCACTTTGTCTTCTGAGTGTTGTTTTATTGACACATTTTTCATACCAACATATAAACTGCACAGAAAGCAATGTCCCAAACTCAACTTAAACACACACACACACACACACACACACACACACACACACACACACACACACACACACACACACACAGCGACTAGGGATACGAGTAGGTTCATCCATGTGTCCTCCTCGTCTCCATCTGTATACATTGATGTACCGTAAATACATGTCACTAACTTGGCTTCTTCTCCGGAGTTTTTGTGCTTTCTTGTCTTGAAGGAAAATCTGGAGTCTGAGTTGTGGGCCATGGCTGCAGGGATGTTGCAGGGATGGTGGCGTTGTCCTGTGGGTGTCCTGCCTCGACATCTTCTCCTGCTATTATTGTTATGATAATTATTAGTCACATCTCTATTATTATTATTATCAGTGTTATTATTATTGTTGTTGTTATTATGCTTCTTTGTGTCTCTCTCTCCCTCCCTCCTTCTTTCTGTCTCAACACAACCGGTCAAGGCAGATGGCGTCCACCTAGAGTCCGGTTCTGCTTGAGGTTTCTTACCGTTAAAGGGGAGTTTTCTTTCCTTGCTGCTGTCACAAAGTGCTGCTCATGGGTTAATGTTGGGTCTCTGTAAATTAAAGAGTTCAGTGTAGACCTGCTGTATGTGGAACGTGCCCTGAGATAACTTCTGTCTTCAACACTAAGGCATAATGTGGCTTTGTGATCAAGGGTTGATGTCGAATACCATTAAAATTAAAATATAATTTCTTTACTGAAGTTGAATTAGCTTCCCCTTAGCATTGCAATACGTTAGCCTCAAGTCAAACACTTTGACTCACTCTTGCTGAATAATTTTCATTATTATATATATATTTGATCATTTATAGGTATTATTATTATTATTATTATTATTATTATTATTATTATCTTATGCTTCATATATCTCTTACCATTGCTATGCAGATGACACCCAGCTGTACCTCCCCCTCAGTCCTGCTGATCCGAGCTGTTTTAACTCCTGCTGAGCTGCATTGAGGATGGCAAAAAGCTTCCTGCAGCTAAACCAGGATAAAACTGAGGCCCTAATTTTCAGACTTTTGCAAAACCTTAGTAAATACTCTTGTTTTTCTAAAATTGAATGTTAACTTCCACTCAAGAAATCTCAGCATTATCTTTGATTCTGGTTTAAAATTTGATGAACAAATGAAGTCCGTTGTCAGCAGCAGCTTCTTCCATCTTAGATCACTTATAAAACTAAAATCATTTCTGTCTGTTAAGGATTTAGAGACCATGGTAGATGCTTTTATCTCCTCCTGCACGGACTGCTGTAATTCTCTGTACATAGATAGTACATGGTCAGTCAGCTGGTTCAAAATGCTGCAGTGAGACTCCTCACTGGTACCAAAAACAGAGACCTCATCACTTCTCTACTACTTAGCTAACAAAGCAAATTTGAAGGGATCTTTTAATGGCCAGTATGAACAGGGGGAATGATTACAGCGAGGAAAACCTCTCTCACTGGTCATATGGACTCCTGACTGCTGTTTATAGACACACTGGAAACATTGTGAACCATCCTTTAAAGGCTAACTGAATCAGGGGGTCAATTTCTGACCCCCTCAGATCTGCCGACCAATCACTGTTTGTCATTCCACACCGACAGTTAAAATTCAGAGCTGATTGGGTATTTTCCATTGTTGACCCTAAACTGTGCAACAGTTTGCTGCTCATTATTAGATCCTCCCACTCAACTGATATCTTTAAAACGTGACAAACTCAGACTGCTGAAGCTGAATAGAAGCTTCACACAGACTTTTAAATGTTGACACACTGTGGATTTTGGCCTCCATCACTTCCATTGAAAGCACATTTGAAGGATCTTTTAATAGTCAGTATGAACAGGAGGAATGATTACAGCGAGGAAAACCTCTTTCACTGTTCATATGGACACTTGACTGCTGTTTATGGACACACTGGAAACATTGTGAACCATCCTTTAAAGGCTAACTGAATCATGGCTTACCTTTGTAGCAAACAAATGCTCTCTTCACATCACAGTTCCAGTCCTCCCATTGTCCAGAACGGCCAAAGTTTGCTGCCACACAATACTCTTTCTTCCGATTGTTATTAGGTTCCGATGGAGACCAGTACCTAAAGGAGGAGTTGCTTCCATCAGACCACTTCCAGGAGTCTCTGAAGAGGCCGATCCAGACTTTTTGTCCTGCAGGTATCAGATCCTTCACCTTCTGGTTCTCTTCTTCATTTCTCACACTGGCCAGGTCTGTGTAGTGCTCTCTGCAGTGGTTCTGGGCCTCAGTCCATGTTATGGTAGTGTTGATGAGGACAAATGTCACATTCGACCCTGAAAATAGACCACAGTGAAAAACTGTGTAGAAGTGACATACAGTTTTCCCGGGTCTTGGTAGCCTACAGCTACAGACATTTGTTGCATGTCGTTCCCCTCTTACTACCCCTGTTTCTTGTCTGTTACTTACATTAGTGAATAATGAATAATGCCAGTTTCTGTAGCAGTTTCTGTGTCATTATAAATCCACTGAGAACCACCTCAATAAAAGAATGCATTCATTAAAATAATAATTAAAGACACTGACATCTTAAGAAATATTAATGAGTAGTTTTAACAGCCTCTTCACATGTCTACACTTCACTCTTTAGATGTTCTGTATATATCCAGTGGTGGAAAGTAACTAAATATATTCACTTAAGTACTGTACAAGTACAATTTTGAGGTGATGATTGTGTTTATTACTATTTTTGAATGATAAATCTCAGTATGGAGCTGCATACATATGAACATGCAAGCACACATTCATCCATAAAGACACATCAGAGCCACTTTGCCTCCTTTTCTTACCCCTTTCGACTGAGGCAGTGACGTGGGATAAACTTGTGTTAATGGTGGAGCTGAATGGGTCAACAGGCTTCATATAAACTGGCTTCATGACTCAACTTCACACCTTGAATTGAACACAGGGCTCACATTTATGTGCTTTTTATGTAACGGACTATTTAGGCCCAAATCTGTAGGAAACTGAAGAGTAACTTCAGAAGAACAAACCATTAGTTATAACTCTCACCTCTGACATCAGAGCAGACTGCACGAAAGGAATTGTTACAATCCTCATCGTTCCATTGTCCACCATCATACATCTGTGTGCAGTGTTCTCCACTATGTTTGTTGTCTGGTTGCCCAGGGGACCATTTTCTGAACTCAGCTTCCCCGAGTTTGTAGAAATGTCTGTCTGACAGCGACCACCTCCAGCTGTTCACGTCATCGTACAGTCCTATCCAGGCTCGCTGAAAGCAAGATTTGATTGTGTTATACAGCATTTGTCTTTGTTCAGCTTACAGGACAATTCACAATGTTTCCAGTGTGTTAAACCAGCAGTCAGGAGTCCATATGAACAGTGAAAGAGGTTTTCCTCGCTGTAATCATTCCTCCTGTTCATACTGGCTATTGAAAGATCCTTCAAATGTGCTTTCAATGGAAGTGATGGAGGCCAAAATCTATACTGTCGCTCCTGACTGATGTTTTAAGACAGTTATAAAAAATTGTGAACCCGTCCTTTAAAGCTGATCAATACTTTTGCATAAAATTTCCATTCACACTCTGACTTTAAGATGAGAATTTACCTAAAGTAACTGATACACTTTTACTTGATCGTGCTAGTAATTCAGTAATTTTATGGTACATAATAATATTATAGTTATTACAATTATTAAAATAATAATGTGGTGAAAGTGATGATAATTATTGTTACACAGTACCGGGTTTCTATTGACTGGAACTATTTATACATATTTATTATCATTGTTTTTATTTTATTTAATTTTTTAATTAAACTTTAAATTCTTCTTTGTTTAAATTGTCTGCTCTTTTCAACTTGTCAAGAACTTTGAGCTGCATTTTGTGCATGAAAGGAGCTTTATGACAAAATGTATTATTCTTATTCTTTTTCATATTATTACAATATGAAATTAAAAACATTTTTGTAAATATTGTATCTTTGTTGTCCAATTTACTGATATTTATACATATATTGCACATTTTGCTTTTTAATATTGCTCCCACATAAAGTCCCACTTAAAAACAAACTCATTGGGCCATATTTACTGAGAAAGTGGAACATTTGTACTAAAATGTTCATCACAGCCTGAAGAAAATGTACTAAAGCAGCAGCTCAGCGTGTGTGACAGTCACACCTCTCAGCTACATACTGTCATTGTCAAAAATGTAAAATCAAAGAGAGACAGAGTAGATAGTAGAGAAAAGTGAATTCACATAGCTGTATTCCGGGTAGACCATTTTGCTTAAATCTGCCATGTTGTTCAGGATCGTCACATCCTCCATGTTGTCTATCATGGCCAGGTCAGTGTAATTGTCTCTGCAGTAACTCTGTGCTTCAGTCATGGTCTTTGGCTCATAAACAGAGTGGTACTGACGTTGAGCGTATGATGAGACGGCACACAGCACTGTGATGACAGACATGCACAATGATTAGATCTGGCCTAAAAATGACTTTTCATTTCAGTGTATTCATGTGTGTCATTGTTTTTGGCAGTAAAAATTATGGATGTGAACTTCCAATATGGATGTGATAAACATAAAAAACTCAAATTATCATTTTGCATTTCATATATATATGAATATATAAATATAAATATACATATATAAAAAAAACACTTGCCTGATGCAGCTGTGATGCTGAGAAGAACTTTCTCCATCATCGTCTGTTTCTTTCTGCTTCTCTCTTTTAGTCTGTGACCGTTGATATGCAGTTGTAGATTATACATTAACCTTTTCCAGTACCTCACCTTTATTAGCTTCATGCAAAGTGGTTATTAATGTTTATTATTTTCCTATCAGGCTCTTCAGTTTCACAATGGCTGATTATGCAGCTGTAGATGATATTTCAAACTCCTCCAGTACTTCAGTTATGTTGGCTTCATGCAAAGTGGTCATGGTGATTATTATTTTCCTGTCAGGCCTTCAGTTTCACACTGACCCATTATGAAGGTTTTCTGATGCTGTACTGACTATCAGGTCAAGAATGATCCTCTTGTCCAAAAATTGGACATATTGGTTTGTTTGTCCCAGTATGATGGAGGTTTCTTACTGACTGCAGCCACATAAAGCCAAGAAAATCTGTGATGAATGATTATTATTCATCTTAAGGCAGTGATGTATAGGGCTTCAACTAAGGTTATTTTTATCATCGATTAATCTGTTGATTATTTTCTCAAATAATTTATTAGTTGTTTGATGTATAAAATGTCAGAAAATGATGAAACATGTCAATCAGTGTTTCCCAAAGCCCAAGCTGTCGTCTTCAAAAGTTTTGTTTTTTCCACAACCCAAAGATATTCAGTTTACTGTCATAGAGGACTAAAGAAACCAGAAAATATTCACTGCTTTTTTGAAAAGCACAGAGTAAGACAGACTATTATATTATATTGTTCACTTAGTTGTGAGACAGTAAAACATAAAACAATATAATATAATCTAAAGACAATAAACATAAGAGTATAAGTTTCCATTTCACTCCCCCTTTTAGCATTCCATGCTAACTTTAAATCTTCAGTTATCTACCCAGTGTCCTGTAGGCTCCGTCCAACCCAACAATCGGTCGAGTTCAAAGGATCCTCAAGAGAAATGAAGACTCCTGACAGAGGTCACGGGTGTGGACCAAATAGTAAAATACCACACTTTAAACTCAGTTACTGAAATAACACCTGTGAATGGGTGTTCTTCAAAACAAGTCAGTGCTTGAGGTTTGTCTAAATTATCAATGCTCACTTTACACAAACCACTGTATACAAGGTGTGTGCAATTACTCGCACCCCCATGGGTAAGTCATATATGTGTTGTAAAGGTAATGAAAGACCAAAGGATTGGCTTATCAATTTAACGTACAGAATTCTGGAAGAAAGATCATTGTTCCTTTGCTTTGTTAATATGTGTATGTCCTTGAGAGAAAGAATGTACCTTAGGAGGCCCACTCCTTTCTTTCCACCCTGGCTTAGGCCCCAATAAGGTAACATTCTGGGTCTTGGTGTAAACAGAACATGTTAAGGGGTCAAAGGCCACATATAGCTCGGGGCTCTTGGTTTCCTGAGTCCTTGGGAGATGTGGCTTTTGTCTAACATACATGTGCATGTAAATGTATATCTCGTGGCTGTGTGCCATTGGCCGTAATCATATAAGCCGATATATTGACCAATCACAGATCATTTCTCTGTTCCTTCTGCAACTGTAATAGATTAGGTTTGCTCTTTGTTTGTTGAGACGAACTGATGCAAATCTTTGTGTGCTCTGTCTCTTATTGTCTTATTGTACAATAATATTTTTCTAATCTTCAACCCAGCAGTGTTTTGTGTATTATTTCATATGTGTGTTTAGTGTTTTCAGACAATTTCCATGACAGTGTCACATTCAAGTTTCACACAAGGAACGGTCTGTAATAATTCAAGTCTTTGAATGCAGGAGTATCACAGCGTTGCTTAATCAACAGGTACAGCAGGTAATAAAAGTGTTCTCTCAGAGCTCGGGGCACCTCTCTCTGTTCAGTTATCAGGCTCCGAGATGCTCGTTCAATCATTTTAGTGGAACATGTAAAGGATATGGGGACCTCGCTCTGTCAGGAGCTTAACCGAGTGAGGATGTTTCAGCTGCTGTGTTCGAGAACGGCAGGTGAGAAGTCGTCACTTCTCTGACATGTGGCCTCCATTGACTCTCAGCAGGTTTTGAAACCACAGTGAGTGTGATCCTCTTCTCCCTGATATGTGGCAGCTGATGGCTCTTGGTAGGTTTTTAAACCTCAATGAGAGTGGCCCTCACCTTCAGTTACTTCTCTTCCTCATCTGTGAGCAATATGGGACTCTCTCCTTGAGCCTCCATCACGAGTGGCAGCACGTTTACCCGTTTGCAGTGGCTGGTGTGCACCCATGTGGTTCTCTCTGTGACCTTTACTGCTGAGACGGTGGTGAGGAGAACCTGCTACGGCCCTTTGCACCTGGCCTGGTTCCAACGTTTTCCCCTTTAGTTTATCATAACCCAGTCTCTGGGCTCGAGGTTATGTAGGTTGCCTGACTTCTCCTGAGGAAGGGCTGCTTTCACCTGTGTTGGGACGGGCAGTAGTGCGTTTGGTTATTAGCAACAATTCATAATTATCATAGATAATTATGAATTATGAAAATAAGATATTGTTAACCTTAATCAATAATAAGGCACCAACTGTTGGATCTGTGAGGAACACAGTTGATTATTTGCAATAATTATCAATTATCAAAGATAATTAACTAATTATAACAATTAATAGAATTATTAATATGAATTAACAAATACGGGGCACCACCCGGAAACCGGGACCAATAACCAAACAAGGTAGTCTCATAAATGGGAGTTCACCTAGAATGTTAATATCTGAGAGATATCAACATTCAAGGGTGAAGAAAGAAGGGTGAATTCAAGCTCTGACTCCTTCAGTCAGCCACTTTTCACAATATTACACACAATAATGACAGAAGAACTTCTCTTTAAAGATATAACAGTGTTTATTAAACTTAGTAAAATTAACAAAGTTAACAAATGCTTCATTCAATAAACAACTATCCTAAAATCTAATCCTACCAAACAAAACACAAACAGCTATGTACAGGGTTGGACACATGCAGGGGAATGCGTGTGTGTGTGCGTGCGTGTGTGTGTGTGTGAGCGTGCGTGTGTGTGACAAGATGGTGACAGGGCCTGACGTGATGAAGTCGTCGGTCTGCGACGCGGACGTGACTATGGGAGGAAGTCACGTCGCGCGAGAACCGGATGGCAGAAATGTGGCGGTGTCTCAGTTAGACAGAAGCAAGACGATGCCGCCTGGTGGACGGCGTCTTGCACTCACCCACTTCTCTGAAAAACACACGTGTCTGATGGCGGATAAGGAAAGACAAAGCGAAGCTTTGTGCGACGTTATCTGACCATCAGATGTGCAAAAGATGTCGGTGCGTGTATGTGTGTGTGTGAGCGCGTGTATGTGTTAGTCAGAAGAGAGAGGGAAGAAGGAGAGAAAGCGATCGTGAGAGGAAGAGAAGCGGTTCCTTTGTCCACAGACAGTGCGCATACGGACGGCAGTCTGTAACGCACGTTGTCTGGTTTCTGACCGACAAAGCAACTTACTTCCTGACTCACGATGGCACAAACACAGCAGTAGTCCAGAGCGGGACAAACACAAAACAGTCTAGTGTGGTGAACACAACTAAACAGGCAGCAAACTTAAAATACTCCTCAGAGTAAAGCAGGAAAAATGGACTCGGCGGTCCGTCAACAGCACAACAAACAATAGCAAAAGCTAAGAGCTAAATGCTAAACAACAGCAACTGATGCTGATAAGAACACACAACTAACACTGCCTCTGCCCAGATGTATGCCTCTTACTTGGTCGCTTCAGAAAGCGAGCAGGGTTTGTGTGTAGTCCGTCGTTATGTCCGGCTTTGTCCTGGGCTCGGATGCAGACGGTGGCCGTTCTCGCACGGTCGGCGAAAAGCACGGCAGCTGGCTCTCGGCGGCGTGGCGGAGAGAACAGCAGAGTCGACTTGGTGAAGAAGCGTTTCTTCCGTCTCTAGGGAATTTGAGGATGCTGGTTGCAGCAGCGGTCTCTCTCAGATCCAGGAATGTGTTCGGGTGAACACGGGCGAAGTCTCGTCTCGTCCAGCGAGGGGAGTCTTCGATGAGGGGAAAACACGTGCGTGGGGTACCCCCTTTAGTCAGCTGACTCAGAGGAACAGAAGTTACCCCTAGCTCAGTGACACGGGAAAGGCGTGTGCTTCAGGGCACGTTCAGTTTTTAAAGGGGCGGTGATGTCACGGCTGCGTCATCAGGACGCTCCGCTGTGCAGGAGCATCTCCGCCAATGAGGCTGTATGTTGACTGTTCCCTGCTGAGGTGTGAAAATCGCAAAGCATCCTTGGAAATGGAGTTTGCAATGGACTCCCATTGTCTGTAAGCAGCATTTTTGGTGCTATTCTTTTGTCTCGGGGGAAACAAAGGAACAAAGCACCTCGTGGTCAGGCCTCACAGGTTACATGTAGGCCTTCTCTGTGTGACCTCATGGTTTGAGGCCCAACATCCCCCCTTTGGTCTGAAGAGTGGGGTGCTGGCCACAATCTTCAGAGCAACCCAAGGGCCGAGCAGTCCCTGTGGGTTAGAAGTAACCTGGTGGTCACACAGTCCATGTGCTCCAGAGACAATGGGAAGGCTGGAACAGTCCATATTTCCTGAGAACAAGAAAGGGTTGAAACAGTCCATACAGTTCAAAGTTCAGAGTTCAGAGGCTTGTCTGACACCTGTGTGTTTGTTACACTAAGAACAGAGGACAAGTTTGCACAATACCTCAGCATTTCATCAGTACATTCCTCTGTGCCACAGAGCCTTTGTCCAGCTCAGTCTTGTATCAGCAAATCTGGTCAGGTTTTTTTTATTTTCTTACTGCCCCTCCACTCTTTGGATGGTAGGCACAGAATTGTTTTAGGCCAATCCTCAAATATTCAGACAGCAAAATGATTGCTTTGTTCACAACATGTGTGCCATTATCACTACTGATTTTTCTTGGAATTCCTAATATGGAAATGTTTCTCTTATCAACATCTTTGCCACAGCACTACTGTTTTGCACATTCTTAAAAAAAAATTATTAATATGAGAAGCCTTTTGTGTCTGTCAGTGTTCCCCCCTTTCAACACGTGTGTCAACATGTGTATAGAAGGGAAAGAGATCATTTGGGCCTATCAAATACCATCCTGTTTTTCCTCTGGTGTTGTTCTGCTCTGTAAACCTTTGGAATCAGCTGTTGGTGTTCCAGGTGTAGTTGTATCTGTGCTCAGCACCTGTAAAGAGGAAGTGGTTACGCTGCATGCTTTGCTTTTGCATCTTCTTTTGTATTTCCTGTTGAGATGGAGTCTGTGTTATTTGTATGCGCCTCATATTTGCATATTGCCAGCTCTTCGGGTAACAGTACAACATCCAGTAAATCTGCCTTTATTTTCACAGGCCTCTTCCGTTGGTGAGTAGATCATTAAGTCATCAATCATACTGTTAGAGAGCACTCCCCTCCATCAGACTCAACCCTGCCAAGTTTTATTTAACGCTGCAGAGGATATTGCTGGACTTTCACAATAACGCTGGGCTGATCTGGTCCAGGTGTACGTCTTTCCTTTAAAGAAGAAGGCAAAACCAGCACTGGAAATCTGTGTGCACAAGAATACTGGAAATGGATTAGCCAAATCAACAACAGAAAACCACTAACTATCTGATGGAACCTGTGATGAGATAAGGTGCATGAGCATATGCTGCTGCGTTCACCGCCTGCAGGTCTTTGTACAAATCTGTTAACTCATCTCAGGAAATATTGGTGTTCTCACCTGTAAGGTTTCAGATGTAACAATAATTCCTGCTTTCAAGAATGAGTTAAAAACTGGTGTTACACCCTCTATAGTCTCTGGTTTCAATGGATATTGATCTTTACATGAGCTGTATTCTGATTTGGGTACAATTTCAATTGGTTGCACATGCTTAATCAGACCAACATCATATTTACTTTTAGCCCAGAGAGTTGTAGGAATATCTGTCAGCTCAGGGGAGTCAGCTGTCAACTGAACCATTGTTGTTGTTTTTCTGTGCAGGCCTTCTGTTTGTAAGTGTACACCTCTTTTACCAATGAATGTCATACTGCACGCTGTTCTGCATGCTTTAGATGATTACTGTAATACATAAAAATGTCTATCTGGTTTATCTCCACTGCTGTGCTTCAGTATTAGCCTCACTCATCGTCTTAGGTTTTCCCACTACTTTGTTTTGCTCTTTTCTTTTCTTCAGGGAGATGTGAAGTGCTGAGTCATATACTTAAAAAGCTTTTGTTTTTGTTTCTTCTGACACTTCTGCTCCTGTCTCACGCATCTCATCTGTCTATTCTTAACCTTTCCTGAACCACTCTAGCTCAGTCTCATCCTGTTCATAAGAAATGTGTGTAGTACAGCATGAGCTTATCTGCTTTATGTACTGCACTTCCTCTGTCTGCATGCTTTTTCCAGCAGTTCTGAGCTGGGCCCTGAGGGTTGCAGGTCCCATCGGTACATGTGCAGTGGCGTGACCCACCCCAGTTGCACATATTGACCTGGGAAGCCTGATACTCTGGTGACTAACCCTTTTTCTCTATCCCCATCTTCTGTGATTCCAGACAGTGGCGTGGTGTACGATTCTTTTACCGTGATGCTCGTTGCTCTCGCAGCGTGAATGTACCCACCACTCAATTTTGGAGGATTTGGAAATTCAGCCTGCTTCATAGCAGAAATAGTAGTCCCAAAAGTCAACCACAAATTTAATTTATTTTTGCCTACTACCTTGAAGGGTCATTTCAAGTGTCAACCTCACAACCACTTATCGACATGATACACCACAGGATCCTGACCAAGCTTCGATATGTGACGAGTTGGGAGTGAGAACGGGCTGCATATTGAGCACTTTTTTATATCTACTGTAATTGTGTGCTTGCTTCTTTCGGCTATCTCTGTGCTCACTGTTCTAGGATGATATTTCACAAGCTGTATAACATGACCTAAACCTGTCAATTTGCTAACTGTCACCCTCTTGTCTGTGCACTATGCCCAAATTTCACACCAGATCTTGTTCAATGTGGGTTTACTGGACAACATGATGACAAGAGTGATCGCTTTCCATCTTTGTCTTGTACTGGTAAAGCAACAGTGTACCATTCTCTGACAGCATTGCCACTAGCTCCCATTGTTACCAGTATTCTCCCACTCATGTTTGGAGCTGGAGTGAAATCACATCTCTTAATTACTGATTCTGTTGTTCTTGAGTTAACTAATAATCAACTTTTTAGTTAGTGTTAGTGTTAGTGTTAGCTTTTTAGGCTTTATGTCAAAACACCTCAAAACCTGGTTTTTCTGTGTTTTTGTTATCATTATCTCTCTCTTTTTTCTATTTTAATGGTGTTACATACTCCCCCCCCCCACCCCCCCCCCCCCCCCCCCCTCCCCTCCCCGTTGGATGGGATATGAAATATGAATAACCTGTGATATTCTATTTATCATGTGTTGTGCTTTCTCCCAGGTGGCCCTGATCTGGTGACTGAGGGAGGACCTATAAAGAGGGCAGGAACGTGGCTTGCACTCTCTCTTCTCCACTTTCCAGCCTTGGCAGCAGTTGATTGTTCTTGTGTTTGTTTTGCTATGCTTTAGCTTTGCCTTTGTTAGTCTCTGGTTTGTTTGGTGGGTCCGGTAGTTGTTTTCGCAGCTTTATTTCTGTTAGGTTTTTATGCAGATTTAGGTTAGAGGGGAGAGCCCAGATCCTACAACCCTTTGTGGGTTGGTCTGGGTGTCCTCCCTTCTTTTTGTTCTTTTTGGCTGGTTAACCAGCTTTTGTTAGTAGTTGTTGTTTTTAGTTAATGAATTGGTTTAATTATTGTGAACTATCCTGACTCTTTAATTATATTGGGCCTTCTGTGGACGAGCTGTTTTTAGAGGGTCGTAACAAATGGCTTCTTGACCTAATTGTGTTTGTATCTACTAGTGGGTTTGGCAGTTCTTCACCCAGTTGCACCATGTCTCTGTGTGTCCATGGTCTGAACCCACTCTGTGTTTGGAGGATCACTGCCTCTCTCTCTCTCTCGCTCTCTCTCTCTCTCTCTCTCTATATATATATATATACACCCATAATATCAACTAAAAATTAATAATGTAAACTTGTCATCTATAAAGCTTCCAAACTACCTCACATCTCTCCTCTAATTTAAATCTAATAACTACAGAACACCATCCAGTAACTGCTGAACCTTAGAAATCCCTCATGTATGTTGGCTGAACCGGTTTCAGGTGCTATGCAGCTTCTGAACTGCAAACTGCCCTCCAACTCGAGTCTTACATTCACCTTGGAGATTTCAGTGTCATTATGCTTTTAATTTTGATTCTTGTAACTGTTTTTATGAATTCCTTGTTTATTGTGTGGTTACTGTTATTTCTGTCCACTGATTGTGTTCCTGTCTTATGAATGTTTCTTGTTCTCAGGTCTCTTTTTTGGAAAAGAGATCTTAATCTCAATGAGGCTGCCTGATTAAGTAAAGAACTGTGTTAGATGATGGTCTATCACGATCAACGATAATAGATAATAAACTCCATTGAAAACCACACATCAATCATAACAAAGTGTCTAAATCCATTGCATTATTTAAAACCTGGACAAAGTCTACTCTGCCTGTGTGCTGCTCTTGCGTGTGTGAGTCTATTCTGTATTGCTGCCGCTGTGTGAGTGCGTGTCCCTCGGCTCCACCTCCAGGGTTGGGCGTCCGGCCATCGTCTATACCAGCTATTTCAACTTTCACCACTGAGGGAGACTCACACGTCAGCAAAAGCAAACATTCGGTCACAACATAGCAAACCCACTGAATTGCATCATATTTAACTAACTGTTGAGCACACAAAAGACTCGACTCAAACATCAGCCAGTCTCTTCTCTCTTCTCCCGTCTTGGGCCAAAGCCTCCGTTTGACAGAAAACTGAACCTTTTTGCTCAAATTTCAAATTCACTATGACCATGGGTGGACCTTTTTCATCTTCACACCAGCAGTTTTTCACACCTTTCTTACTATTTTACTCATAGTTACCCTTGCACCAATGTGTATAACTGCAGATATTAGATAGATAGGTGCTCAGCTGCACAGAAAGCAGCTCAGCTTCTCATTGTTTTCATATTTTTTTTGTTCTCTTAAATCAAGGCAGACTTGCATTATAACTTTTATTCTCATATTTTATCTGTCTTATTCTACTTTAGCTTATTTTATTATATTCTCTTAACTCTTTAATAACTATTTTAATTGTATTAAATGTCATTTTATACTGGTTCTTTTGCACTTTGACACAAGACTTTTAATGTTTTAGTACAGCACATTGAATTGCCTTGTTGTTGAAATGTGCTGCACAAAACAATGCACCTGAACGCCTGAATTTCCCTTTTTTATTTTCTTATACACAGACAATATACTGCACACACACACACACACACACACACACACACACACACACACATTTTATTCTACTTTACTACTTTTTCCTGTTTTGTTGTCTTCTTTTTATTTTCCATTCTTTCTTCTTATACTTTTTCTTTTTCTTTTTTTTTGAGACATGTCTCACTTTGACAGCTTGGTCTCTTCCAAACGATTATCATTTTAAGAACCGACAAATCATTTAAGAATCAGAGAGTTCTCTTCCTTTGGGATCCTCACTACAGCGTTTGACTGAATTACTCAGTAATTTCAGTAGGTCATCACTTCGAAGCAAACCTCTGTGTGAATTCCTTCATTTCATTTCATGTTTCTCTGAGATCCTGGCAGCGGGCCAGCGTCGGACTCAGCAGCCTCCAGCACTCCGTCTTCTCACCCTTTTGATGGGGAGGTATGGAGTTTGTCAGCCGATCCCAGACCGGCCGCCTGTGCACAGTTTTCCCTTCAGCCGATGAGCCGCTGGCCCACGTTACTGGGATCCCATCCTCGTCACCAGATATTGTGGTGGAAATTTCAGATGAATTCACAGAGAGCAAGCTGTCTTTCAGAGTTTTATTGCAATATCCAGAGTACACATTTGCAAATGCGGATCTCCTAGTTTGCCAGTATAAGGCAGTAGCCTAAATGAGCCACTGGGTGTCACTGTCGCGCTGTCTATTTCCCTGAGAATTTAGCAATGATCACTGTTTGTCCCTTACAGCACACCGTATTCCTGAAATTCATTTTTTTAAAGTTTCCTTTCACTATTTCATAAGTAAGCAGTGTTGATTAGTGATGGGAGGAACGAGGCTTTCTGAAACAGTGAATCATATAAAGCAATTGTGTTGAAAATGGTTCCGTTTCCAAGCATTTGATACAGTTTAAATGGCGACATCTGCTGGGCGACTTTGACGTTGCTTTTATATGTAAGGATTCAGGGTGAGACGTCATAACAGGCAAAATATAAGTGAATTCACTGCTGTCATCTGTTTGATGTTTTCTGTCATATTTTATTCAATAAAAGTTATTTACCAAAAACTGTCTCAGTGTGTGGATGTATAAATATATATGGAGATAATTAGTCATTTATTAATAAGGTCTATAGTAACCCCTTATTACTTTTATAAACTCTTTGATGAATAAGGGACAGTAAGCTCTGTAACAGATTTATATTATAACAGGCTTTAAGCAGTGAGATGACATAAAGGAATAAAACTGTCTGCATTACTTCGCTGCAATCAGGAAAAGGATTGTTCTACAGAACAGGTCTTCTCCAGCTTTGGAGAAGACCTGTTCACATGACACCGATGTTGCTGGCATGTAAAGGTTCCTTAAACATAGACAAGCACCCGCTCCGCCATCAACCCCTATGATTCAACCAACACACTCGCAGTCTCACACATGTGCACAACACACTCCGGATACGTGTGTGATGTAACGAAGCTTTGTTGTGATGGTGTTAAATCCCACCCTTGGTCGGCCTTATGGGGCGAACAACAATCCAACATTTACCCAAAGTAAAACTCTAACACCTTTTAAAACAATCAAACCATGGGATTTATTAAGAAAAACAACAAAACTGCAAATGAGTAGTTTTAAGAATGATTAATAATTTGAAGGCACAAATTATGAATCATACAAAGACTTCTCAAAATCCTGCCCCCTGACAGCTCCTGGCCTCTGTAGTTCCCTCCAGTGTGTCAGTCTGTGTAAGTCGTGGATGCTCACAGGTAGAGCGGCAACTATCAATTATTTTCATTATCAATTAATCTGCTGATTATTTTCTCAATTAATCGATTAGTGTTTGGCCCAGTCACGTGTGCAGCTTCACTGAAATGTTGTCTAGAAAGTTAATCTCGGTTTTGTGAGGCTAACAGGTCACTGAACACATCATCATATAGAGCATAAGGCTGTCTGCATTACAAGCTCCATGGAGCAAAGTTATTCAATATGACTTTTATGTGTATATATATTTTTAGCAGTGGTGGAAGAAGTATTTACATCCTTAATGTAAAAATACTACGTTACAAGTAAAAGTCCTGCATGAAAAACCTACCGTACATAAAATTATATGGCCTAAGTATTATCAGCAAAATGTACTTAAAGTATTAAGGTAAAAGTACTCATTACAGTAACAGTTTATGGTGAATGATTTGTTTACTCTGCACATTTGTTCAGTAATTTTCCCTTTTTGCTATAATTTTGTTTGACCACATCCACAGACAACTACTGACCACAATCTGCAGTTAATGATCTTTATTAACTTCAAGGCAATAATATATCCATTACATTAATAAAGCTTCACTCCTCAATTATTGAACATTTTCATTGATGTAAATGTTGGTATGAATATTAATAAATTCAAAGATACAATAGAGAAAAGAGAAAATGTAATAATCAAAATATCTTCAGTCTATTGACAGAAATATTAATTAAAATGATTCATCTTTCAAATACCTACTTTAGTGAAAAAACTGTTCCATTTCAATTGTTTGAACAAACATTTTGTATTTTAGAAATAGCTTATAAATAATTTGTGAATTGCTGATCATTAAAGTGCCTACAACATGTGAAGATTTGAAAATGTCTGACTTTGATGATCTCTTGTGATAGTATCAAGAAAACACCTGCAGCTGCTGTTCTGAACCAGGCTGACACACACTTTGACATTGATTGTCTTGTTTTAATCACTTATGGAACAATTTAAAAGATGATCATTCTTACAGTTATATACACTCAGCGAGCATTTTATTAGGAACACCAGTGCAATCTAACATACTCCAGTACACCACCGCCCACTGTGACCTCAATAATAAACATAAAGTAGAATCTTCACCTTTCTGACATAAACTGAAAATGTATTAACTTCATAATTCAACATCATTCCTACTAATTTATTACAGACTTGTCCTACTCATTCATTTATATTCTACTATAGAGTCTTAACATCTTCATCTTCCTTTATGTTCCAGTAATGTGGTTAAATTCTCATTTAAATAAGGTTTTTAATGTTTTGTTGAATTCATTCATCATCTTTTTAAAAAATGTCTTAAACACACATATCAGTAACTTCCCAGTAAAGTGGTGACCGTTGGACAACTGGAGTGAGAAATGATGGTTATAAGAAGAGAAAAGAAATATGTACAGTAAATAATATTTCTTTCCTCTTCTTCTTCTTTCTTTTTATTTTGTAGTATCAACATAATATTTTTATTTAATTTAATTCTGTTTATCTTGATTTTATGAGATGTGTTTGTGAATGCTTATAGCTTGCTATCTGTTTAATAAAATTCATGCACAGCTGAGTATATGCAGGTAAAAGTGTGTTTGTATATATGTGAGTGTCTTTGTGTGCAAATCAAATCAAACTTTATTAGGAATATTGTTTTGTTTTAGCATACAAAACATACAATTACTATGAAAGACTTCAGGATAATTCGAGTATATGCAGGTAAAAGTGTGTTTGTATATATATGAATGTCTTTGTGTGCAGATCAAACCTTTAAAGGATCATTCTGGCAACTTTCTATATTTTTCTTTTTGTCAACAAATCTCATGTTTGGATCCAAACCAACAATGAACTGATCTACTAACAAGTATTGTGTGTGTATCAAAGCCTGGTATATCTTATTCCTGCATTGTTGTCCAGAAACTATGACTATTTTATGCACTAACCAATAAAATAATTTCTAATACGGTGACAGCATAAAAATACATACAGTATGATCATTATTTGTATAATTTAAAGACCACAAGAAAATATATTTTACACTTTTAAAGGATGAAGGAAAAAATCTTTCATGGAAAAAGACAGACCATCTTCTACACAACATTAAAACTCATCTTTCTTTGTCTTCTTCTCGACCTTGTGGAAGACTTTTCCATCGGACTGCTTCCTCCAGCTCAGTTTGACGTCTCCATTCACCCCCTTCTGCTTTAGCCTCTGTTTGAGCTGAGATACAAAAACATTTACTATCCTGAATATCAGTCACAGACAGTGGTGGAAGGAGTACTCAGACCCTTTACTGAAGTAAAAATACAGCAGTGTCAAAATACTCCATTACAAGTAAAAGTCCTGCATGAAAAACCTACTACAGTAAAAGTACATAAGAATTATGAGCTTGATGTAGTTAAAGTATTGCAGTAAAAGTACATAAGTATTATGAGCTTGATGTAGTTAAAGTATTGCAGTAAAAGTACATAAGTATTATGAGCTTGATGTAGTTAAAGTATTGCAGTAAAAGTAGTGGTTTGGTCCCTCTGACTGATATATTATTATATATGACATCATTAGATTATTAATAGTGAAGCATCAGTGTTAGAGCAGCATGTTACTGTTGTAGCTGCTGGAGGTGGAGCTAGTTTACACTACTTTATATACAGTTAGCTAGTTTAGTCCAGTAGTTCCCAACCTAGGGGTCGGCCCCTCCAAAGGGTCAGCAGATAAATCTGAGGGGTCGTGAGATGATTAATGGGAGAGGAAAGAAGAAAAAACAAAGTTCTGATACACAAATCTGTTTTCAGTTTTTGGACTTTTTCTCTAATCTTTGATTTTTGCTGAAATATTGGATCATTTGAACATTTATTGAAATGAAAGCATGTGAGAAGTTTAGAGGGAAAAATCACTATTTGGTGGAGCTGTTAACAACTCATAGACATGTGAAATGTGACCCCGACTACACACTGCTTTTTGTAAGACGTCAAAAGCCAAAAAGGTTGGAAACCACTGGTTTCATCTTTAACAATGTGTTGTATTTTAAAAGCTTGTTATATTATCCATTGTGTCAAATCTTCATCTGAAAAGTAACTAAAGCTGTCAAATAAATGTAGTGGAGTAGAAAGTACAATATTTCCCTCTGAAATGTAGAAAGTAGCATCACATGGAAATACTCAGGTAAAGTACAAGTACCTCAAAACTGTACCACAGTACAGTACTTGAGTAAATGTACTTAGTTACTTTCCATCACTGTTCACAGAGAAAACTTTTCACTAAAAGCTCTTGTTCAGTTACATTTTCCTCATCTGGAATCTCTGTTTTAGAAACAACCTGCTTCACACTTTAATGTTCATATTTATTAAAGTTTAACTTCAGATGATTTATTCTTTCTTCTTTTGACACTAGTCCTCTTTCAGTAATGATGACACATAAATGTTTTAAAGAGATCAAACATGATCTACCTGCTTCAAGATGTTCTCCATCACAGCAGGGTCATTCAGATCCAGAGCGGAGTTCTTCTTCAGACTCACTCGCACCACGTACTTTGAAGCAGGCGCTTTGAAAAACAAACAGGCTTCATCAGCTCACTTTGTCTTCTGAGTGTTGTTTTATTGACACATTTTTCACACCAACATATAAACTGCACAGAAATCAATGTCCCAAACTCAACTTAAACACACACACACACACACACACACACACACACAGCGACTAGGGATACGAGTAGGTTCATCCATGTGTCCTCCTCGTCTCCATCTGTATACATTGATGTACCGTAAATACATGTCACTAACTTGGCTTCTTCTCCGGAGTTTTTGTGCTTTCTTGTCTTGAAGGAAAATCTGGAGTCTGAGTTGTGGTCCATGGCTGCAGGGATGTTGCAGGGATGGTGGCGTTGTCCTGTGGGCGTCCTGCCTCGACATCTTCTCCTGCTATTATTGTTATGATAATTATTAGTCACATCTCTATTATTATTATTATCAGTGTTATTATTATTATTGTTGTTATTATGCTTCTTTGTGTCTCTCTCTCCCTCCCTCCTTCTTTCTGTCTCAACCCAACCGGTCAAGGCAGATGGCGTCCACCTAGAGTCCGGTTCTGCTTGAGGTTTCTTCCCGTTAAAGGGGAGTTTTCTTTCCTTGCTGCTGTCACAAAGTGCTGCTCATGGGTTAATGTTGGGTCTCTGTAAATTAAAGAGTTTAGTGTAGACCTGCTCTATGTGGAACGTGCCCTGAGATAACTTCTGTCTTCAACACTAAGGCATTATGTGGCTTTGTGATCAAGGGTTGATGTCGAATACCATTAAAATTAAAATATAATTTCTTTACTGAAGTTGAATTAGCTTCCCCTTAGCATTGCAATACGTTAGCCTCAAGTCAATCACTTCGACTCACTCTTGCTGAATAATTTTCATTATTATATATATATTTGACAATTTATAGGTATTATTATTATTATTATTATTATTATTATTATTATTATTATTATTATTATTATTATTATTATTATTATTATTATCTTATGCTTCATCATGTATACTCCAGATTTTAGTTACTAATAAATATCTTAATTTATCCTAAAAGTGGTTGGTTGTATTCTTTGAGCAACAGTTGACAGAGCTTCTTACACTCTGGCGATAGAAAGCAATTCCAAAAGAGTATGTCTCTCTCAAGTGGCTCAAGACTCAAACTGAGGGATTCACAGCATCATAGCACAGAGTCTGCTCTCCTGAGGGTGACAAATGACTCGCTCCTGTCCCTAGACTCAGGAAATCACACTCTTTTAATTGTTTTAGATCTATCTGCTGCCTTCGGCACAGTTGACCACTCCGTCCTCTTGGACCGCCTTCAGTATGTTGTTGGCATTCAGGGGCCCTTCTGTGGTTTGCCTCCTACCTCCAGGACAGATCAGCATCTATTAAAATTGATAATGTGTCCTCTTCCTCTGCATCTATCACATGTGGAGTACTACAAGGTTCCATATTAGGCCCTATTCCATTTCCCATTTACATACTCCCTCTGGGGTCTATTTATAGAAAAAGTAAGATATCTCTTACCATTGCTATGCAGATGACACCCAGCTGTACCTCCCCCTCAGTCCTGCTGATCCGAGCTGTTTTAACTCCTGCTGAGCTGCATTGAGGATGTAAAATCCTGGATGGCAAAAAGCTTCCTGCAGCTAAACCAGGATAAAACTGAGGCCCTAATTTTCAGACTTTTGCAAAACCTCAGTAAATACTCTTGTGCCTCTAAAATTGAATGTTAACTTCCACTCAAGAAATCTCAGCATTATCTCTGATTCTGGTTTAAAATATGATAAACAAATGAAGTCCGTTGTCAGCAGCAGCTTCTTCCATCTTAGATCACTTACAAAACTTAAATCATTTCTGTCTGTTAAGGATTTAGAGACCATGGTAGATGCTTTTATCTCGTCCTGCACTGACCTTTCTTCACTGGTTATCAGTAAAATGCAGAATTGATTTTAACATTCTTTATTTGTTTTTAAAGCACTGCATGGACAGACTCCAGCTTATCTTTCTGAATTCCTGATCCCCTCAGATCTGCCGACCAATCACTGTTTGTCATTCCACACCGACAGTTAAAATTCAGAGGTGATCAGGTATTTTCCATTGTCGACCCTAAACTGTGCAAGTTTGCTGCTCATTATTAGATCCTCCCACTCAACTGATATTTTTAAAACCTGTTGGAAGACCCATCTCTTTTCTTCAGCCTGTTAATAGTTATCATGTAGACATGAATAGTTACGCTCTGTTTTTATTTTATTTGTTCTCTCTATTAGTGATTCGTCCTCTGTGCAATGTTGTTGTGTTTTTAGGATTTTTTAAAATTTTATTTTATTCTACACTATTAATTTGTCTGTGTTTACATTTGATTGTATTTCTCAGTCTGTGTAAAGCAATTGGGTCAACTTCTGTTGTTTTTAAATATGCTTAATAAATAAATTGACTTGACTGTTCATACTGACCATTAGAAGATCCCTTCATATGCACTTACAATGGAAGTGATGGGGGACAAAATCCACAGTCCTCCTTCTGTGCAAAAATGTATTTCAGTTTATCGGAAGCTAATATGAAGCTTCAGCATCCAAATGAGTCAAATCAAGTAGATATCTTTCAACGTTACAGTCTTTTTAGTGCCAAAGTCTTTCTTTTTGTTACTATACTTCCACCGCAGCTCGACAGGGAAACACTGTCTGAGGAAACACAAAGAGGGAATTTGATGCTAAAAAGACTGTAAATGTGTCAGATATCCACTTGATATGACTAACTCAGACTGCTGAAGCCTCATATAAGCTTCACAGAGACTTTTAAATGTTGACACACTGTGGATTTTGGCCTCCATCACTTACATTGAAAGCACATTTGAAGGATCTTTTAATAGTCAGTATGAACAGGAGGAATGATTACAGCGAGGAAAACCTCTTTCACTGGTCATATGGACACCTGACTGCTGGTTTAAGACACACTGGAAACATTGTGAACCATCCTTTAAAGGCTAACTGAATCATGGCTTACCTTTGTAGCAAACAAATGCTTTCTTCACATCACAGGGCCAGTCCTCCCATCGTCCAGAACGGCCAAAGTTTGCTGCCACACAATTCTCATTGCCGTCATTAGGTTGTGATGGAAGCCAGTACCTAAAGGAGGAGTTGCTTCCATCAGACCACTTCCAGGAGTCTCTGAAGAGGCCGATCCAGACTTGTTGTCCTGCAGGTATCAGATCCTTCACCTTCTGGTTCTCTTCTTCATTTCTCACACTGGCCAGGTCTGTGTAGTGCTCTCTGCAGTGGTTCTGGGCCTTAGTCCATGTCATGATAGTGTTGATGAGGACAAATGTCACATTCGACCCTGAAAATAGACCACAGTGAAGAACTGTGTAGAAGTGACATACAGTTTTCCCGGGTCTTGGTAGCCTATAGCTACAGACATTTGTTGCATGTCGTTCCCCTCTTACTACCCCTGTTTCCTGTCTGTTACTTACATTAGTGAATAATGAATAATGCCAGTTTCTGTAGCAGTTTCTGTGTCATTATAAATCCACTGAGAACCACTTCAATAAAAGAATGCATTCATTAAAATAATAATTAAAGACACTGACATCTTAAGAAATGTTAATGAGTATTTTTAACAGCCTCTTCACATGTCTACACTTCACTCTTTAGATGTTCTGTATGTATCCAGTGGTGGAAAATAACTAAATATATTCACTTAAGTACTGTACAAGTACAATTTTGAGGTGATGATTGTGTTTATTACTATTTTTGAATGATAAATCTCAGTATGGAGCTGCATACATATGAATATGCAAGCACACATTCATCCATAAAGACACATCAGAGCCACTTTGCCTCCTTTTCTTACCCCTTTCGACTGAGGCAGTGACGTGGGATAAACTTGTGTTAATGGTGGAGCTGAATGGGTCAACAGGCTTCATATAAACTGGCTTCATGACTCAACTTCACACCTTGAATTGAACACAGGGCTCACATTTATGTGCTTTTTATGTAAGTGACTATTTAGGCCCAAATCAAGAGGAAACTGAAGAGTAACTTCAGAAGAACAAACCATTAGTTATAACTCTCACCTCTGACATCAGAGCAGACTGCACGAAAGGATGCGATACAATCCTCATTGTTCCATTGTCCACCATCATACATCTGTGTGCAGTGTTCTGCACTGTGTTTGTTGTTTGGTTCCCCAGGGTACCATTTTCTGAACTCAGCCTCCCCGGGTTTGTAGAAATGTCTGTCTGACAGCGACCACCTCCAGCTGTTCATGTCATCGTACAGTCCTATCCAAAATCCCTGAAAGCAAGATGTTATTGTGTTATACAGCATTTGTCCTTGTTCAGCTTACAGGACAATTCACAATGTTTCCAGTGTGTTAAACCAGCAGTCAGGAGTCCATATGAACAGTGAAAGAGGTTTTCCTCGCTGTAATCATTCCTCCTGTTCATACTGACTATTGAAAGATCCTTCAAATGTGCTTTCAATGGAAGTGATGGAGGCCAAAATCTATACTGTCGCTCCTGACTGATGTTTTAAGACAGTTATAAAAAATTGTGAACCCGTCCTTTAAAGCTGATCAATACTTTTGCATAAAATTTCCATTCACACTCTGACTTTAAGAGGAGATTTTACCTAAAGTAACTGATACATTTTTAGTTGCTTGTGCTATAAATTCAGTAATTTAATGGTACATAATAATATAATAATTATTACAATTATTAAAATAATAATGGTGGTGAAAGTGATGCTGATTATTGTTACACAGTACCGGGTTTCTATTGACTGGAACTGTTTATACATATTTATTATCATTGTTTTTATTTTATTTATTTTTTTAATTAAACTTTAAATTCTTGTTTGTTTAAATTGTCTGCTCTTTTCAACTTATCAAGAACTTTGAGCTGCATTTTGTGCATGAAAGGAGCTTTATGACAAAATGTATTATTCTTATTCTTTTCATATTATTACAATATGAAATTAAAAACATTTTTGCAACTATTGTATCTTTGTTGTCCAATTTCCTGATATTTATACATATATTGCACATTTTGCTTTTTAATATTGCTCCCACATAAAGTCCCACTTAAAAACAAACGCATTGGGCCATATTTACTGAGAAAGTGGAACATTTGTACTAAAATGTTCATCACAGCCTGAAGAAAATGTACTAAAGCAGCAGCTCAGCGTGTGTGACAGTCACACCTCTCAGCTACATACTGTCATTGTCAAAAATGTAAATGAAAGAGAGACAGAGTAGATAGTAGAGAAAAGTGAATTCACATAGCTGTATTCCGGGTAGACCATTTTGCTTAAATCTGCCGTGTTGTTCAGGATCGTCACATCCTCCATGTTGTCTATCGTGGCCAGGTCAGTGTAATTGTCTCTGCAGTAACTCTGCGCTTCAGTCATGGTCTTTGGCTCATAAACAAAGTGGTACTGACATTGAGCGTATGATGAGACGGCACACAGCACTGTGATGACAGACATGCACAATGATTAGATCTGGCCTAAAAATGACTTTTCATTTCAGTGTATTCATGTGTGTCATTCTTTTTGGCAGTAAAAATTATGGATGTGAACTTCCAATATTGATGTGATGAACATAAAAAACATAAACTATCATTTTGCATTTCATATATATATATGAATATATACATATAAATATACATATATAAAAAAACACTTGCCTGATGCAGCTGTGATGCTGAGAAGAAGTTTCTCCATCTGTTTCTTTCTGCTTCTCTCTTTTAGTCTGTGACCATTGATATGCAGTTGTAGATTATGCACTAACCTTTTACAGTACCTCACCTTTATACGCTTCATGCAAAGTGGTTATTAATGTTTATTATTTTCCTATGAGGCTCTTCAGTTTCTCACTGGCTGATTATGCAGCTGTATGCACTATATTAAACTCTTACCTTTCATTGTCTTCATGCAAAGTGGTCATGGTGTTTATTATTTTCCTATCAGGCTCTTCAGTGTCACAATGGCTGATTTTGCAGCTGTAGATGATATTTCAAACTTCTCCAGAACTTCAGTTATGTTGGCTTCATGCAAAGTGGTCATGGTGTTTATTATTTTCCTATCAGGCTCTTCAGTGTCACAATGGCTGATTTTGCAGCTGTAGATGATATTTCAAACTTCTCCAGAACTTCAGTTATGTTGGCTTCATGCAAAGTGGTCATGGTGTTTATTATTTTCCTATCAGGCTCTTCAGTGTCACAATGGCTGATTATGCAGCTGTAGATGATATTTCAAACTTCTCCAGAACTTCAGTTATGTTGGCTTCATGCAAAGTGGTCATGGTGTTTGTTATTTTCCTATCAGGCAATGTTTCACACTGGCCCATTATGTAGGTTTTCTGATGCTGTACTGAATATCAGGTCAAGAATGACCCTCTTGTCCAAAAACAGTTTGATATTGGTTTGTTTGTCCCAGTATGATGGAGGTTTCTTACTGACTGCAGCCACATAAAGCCAAGAAAATCTGTGATGAATGATTATTATTCATCTTAAGGCAGTGATGTATAGGGCTTCAACCAAGGTTATTTTTATCATTGATTAATCTGTTGATTATTTTCTCAAATAATTTATTAGTTGTTTGATTTATAAAATGTCAGAAAACAATGAAACATGTCAATCAGTGTTTCCCAAAGCCCAAGCTGTCGTCTTCAAAAGTTTTGTTTTTTCCACAACCCAAAGATATTCAGTTTACTGTCATAGAGGACTAAAGAAACCAGAAAATATTCACTGCTTTTTTGAAAAGCACAGAGTGAGACAGACTATTATATTATATTGTTCACTTAGTTGTGAGACAGTAAAACATAAAACAATATAATATAATCTAAAGACAATAAACATAAGAGTATAAGTTTCCATTTCACTCCCCCTTTTAGCATTCCATGCTAACTTTAAATCTTCAGTTATCTACCCTGTGTCCTGTTGGCTCTGTCCAACCCAACAATCAGTCGGGTTCAAAGGATCCTCAAGAGCAATGAAGACTCCTGGCAGTGGTCACAGGTGTGGACCAAATAGTAAAATACCACACTTTAAACTCAGTTACTGAAATAACACCTGTGAATGGGTGTTCTTCAAAACAAGTCAGTGCTTGAGGTTTGTCTAAATTATCAATGCTCACTTTACACAAACCACTGTATACAAGGTGTGTGCAATTACTCGCACCCCCATGGGTAAGTCATATATGTGTTGTAAAGGTAATGAAAGACCAAAGGATTGGCTTATCAATTTAACGTACAGAATTCTGGAGGAAAGATCATTGTTCCTTTGCTTTGTTAATATGTGTATGTCCTTGAGAGAAAGAATGTACCTTAGGAGGCCCACTCCTTTCTTTCCACCCTGGCTTAGGCCCAAATAAGGTAACATTCTGGGTCTTGGTGTAAACAGAACATGTTAAGGGGTCAAAGGCCACATATAGCTCGGGCTCTTGGTTTCCTGAGTCCTTGGGAGATGTGGCTTTTGTCTAACATACATGTGCATGTAAATGTATATCTTGTGGCTGTGTGCCATTGGCTGTAATCATATAAGCCGGTATATTGACCAATCACAGATCATTTCTCTGTTCCTTCTGCAACTGTAATAGATTAGGTTTGCTCTTTGGTTGTTGAGACGAACTGATGCAAATCTTTGTGCGTTCTGTCTCTTATTGTCTTATTGTACAATAATATTTTTCTAATCTTCAACCCAGCAGTGTTTTGTGTATTATTTCATATGTGTGTTTAGTGTTTTCAGACAATTTCCATGACAGTGTCACATTCAAGTTTCACACAAGGAACGGTCTGTAATAATTCAAGTCTTTGAATGCAGGAGTATCACAGCGTTGCTTGATCAATAGGTACAGCAGGTAATAAAGGTGTTCTCTCAGAGCTCGGGGCACCTCTCTCTGTTCAGTTATCAGGCTCCGAGATGCTCGTTCAATCATTTTAGTGGAACATGTAAAGGATATGGGGACCTCGTTCTGTCAGGAGCTTAACCGAGTGAGGATGTTTCAGCTGCTGTGTTCGTGAACGGCAGGTGAGAAGTCGTCACTTCTCTGACATGTGGCCTCCATTGACTCTCAGCAGGTTTTGAAACCACAGTGAGTGTGATCCTCTTCTCCCTGATATGTGGCAGCCGATGGCTCTTGGTAGGTTTTTAAACCTCAATGAGAGTGGCCCTCACCTTCAGTTACTTCTCTTCCTCATCTGTGAGCAGTATGGGACTCTCTCCTTGAGCCTCCATCACGAGTGGCAGCACGTTTACCCGTTTGCAGTGGCTGGTGTGCACCCATGTGGTTCTCTCTGTGACCTTTACTGCTGAGACGGTGGTGAGGAGAACCTGGTACGGCCCTTTCCACCTGGCCTGGTTCCAACGTTTTCCCCTTTAGTCTATCATAACCCAGTCTCCGGGCTCGAGGTTATATAGGTTGCCTGGCTTCTCCTGAGGAAGGGCTGCTTTCACCTGTGTGTCTGTTACACTACGAACAGAGGACAAGTTTGCACAATACCTCAGCATTTCATCAGTACATTCCTCTGTGCCGGAGAGACTTTGTCCAGCTCAGTCCTGTACCGGCTAATCTGGTCAGGTTTTTTTTATTTCCTTACTGCCCCTCCACTCTGTGGATAGTAGGCACAGAATTGTTTTAGGTCAATTCCCAAATATTCAGACAGTAAAATGATTGCTTTATTCACAACATGTGTGCCATTATCTCTACTGATTTTTCTTGGAATTCCTAATCTGGAAATGTTTCTCTTATCAACATCTTTGCCACAGCACTACTGTTTTGCACAGATTAGACTATTTAAAAAAATTGAGTAGTTTGAGAAGCCTTTCGTGTCTGTCAGTGTTCCCCACTTTCAACACGTGTGTCAACATGTGTATAGAAGGGAAAGAGATCATTTGGGCCTATCAAATACCATCCTGTTTTTCCTCTGGTGTTGTTCTGCTCTGTAAACCTTTGGAATCAGCTGTTGGTGTTCCAGGTGTAGTTGTATCAGGTCAGCACCTGTAAAGAGGAAGTGGTTACGCTGCACGCTTTGCTTTTGCATCTTCTCTTGTATTTCCTGTTGAGACGGAGTCTGTGTTATTTGTATGCGCCTCATATTTGCATATTGCCAGCTCTTCAGGTAACAATACAGCATCCAGTAAATCTGCCTTTATTTTCACAGGCCTCTTCCGTTGGTGAGTAGATCATTAAGTCATCAATCATACTGTTAGAGAGCACTCCCCTCCATCAGACTCAAACCTGCCAGGTTTTATTTAATGCAGCAGAGAATATTGCCGGACTTTCACAATAACACTGGGCTGATCTGGTCCAGGTGTTCGTCTTTCCTTTAAAGGAGAAGGCAAAACCAGCACCGGAAATCTGTGTGCACAAGAATACTGGAAATGAATTAGCCAAATCAACAACAGAATACCACTAACTATCTGATGGAACCTGTGATGAGATAAGGTGCATGAGCATATACTGCTGTGTTCACCGCCTGCAGGTCTTTGTACAAATCTGTTAACTCATCTCAGGAAATATTGGTGTTCTGACCTGTGAGGTTTCACATGTAACAATAATTCCTGCTTTCAAGAATGAGTTAAAAACTGGTGTTGCACCCTCTATAGTCTCTGGTTTCAATGGATATTGATCTTTACATGAGCTGTATTCTGATTTGGGTATTGATTTCAATTGGTTGCACATGCTTAATCAGACCAACATCATATTTACTTTTAGCCCAGAGAGTTGTAGGAATATCTGTCAGCTCAGGGGAGTCAGCTGTCAACTGAACCATTGTTGTTTTTCTGTGCAGGCCTTCTGTTTGTAAGTGTACACCTCTTTTACCAATGAATGTCATACTGCATGCTGTTCTGCATGCTTTAGATGATTACTGTAATACATCAAAAAAGTCTACCTGGTTTATCCCCACTGCCGTGCTTCAGTATTTGCTTCACTCATGGTCTTAGGTTTTCCCACTACTTTGTTTTGCTCTTTTCTTTTCTTCAGGGAGATGTGTAGTGCTGAGTCATATACTTAAAAAGCTTTTGTCTTTGTTCTTCTGATACTTCTGCTCCTGTCTCACGCATCTCATCTGTCTATTCTTAACCTTTCCTGAACCACTCTAGCTCAGTCTCATCCTGTTCATAAGAAATGTGTGTAGTACAGCATGAGCTTATCTGCTTTATGTACTGCACTTCCTCTGTCTGCATGCTTTTTCCAGTAGTTCTGAGCTGGGCCCTGAGGGTTGCAGGTCCCATCGGGACATGTGCAGTGGCGTGACCCGCCCCAGTTGCACATATTGACCTGGGAAGCCTGATACTCTGGTGACTAACCCTTTTTCTCTATCCCCATCTTCTGTGATTCCAGACAGTGGCGTGGTGTACGATTCTTTTACTGTGATGCTTGTTGCTCTCGCAGCATGAATGTACCCACCACTCAATTTTGGAGGATTTGGAAATTCAGCCTGCTTCATAGCAGAAATAGTAGTCCCAAAAGTCAACCACAAATTTAATTTATTTTTGCCTATTACCTTGAAGGGTCATTTCAAGTGTCAACCTCACAACCATTTATCGACATGATACACCACAGGATCCTGACCAAGCTTCGATATGTGACGAGTTGGGAGTGAGAACGGGCTGCATATTGAGCACTTTTTTATATCTACTGTAATTGTGTGCTTGCTTCTTTCGGCTATCTCTGTGCTCACTGTTCTAGGATGATATTTCACAAACTGTATAACATGACCTAAACCTGTCAATTTGCTAACTGTCACCCTCTCGTCTGTGCACTATGCCCAAATTTCACACCAGATCTTGTTCAATGTGGGTTTACTGGACAACATGATGACAAGAGTCATCATGTTGTCCCCCCCCCCCCCCCCCCGTTGGATGGGATATGAATAACCTGTGATATTCTATTCATCATGTGTTGTGCTTTCTCCCAGGTGGCCCTGATCTGGTGACTGAGGGAGGACCTATAAAGAGGGCAGGAACGTGGCTTGCACTCTCTCTTCTCCACTTTCCAGCCTTGGCAGCAGTTGATTGTTCTTGTGTTTGTTTTGCTATGCTTTAGCTTTGCCTTTGTTAGTCTCTGGTTTGTTTGGTGGGTCCAGTAGTTGTTTTCTGTTAGGTTTAGTTTTTATGCAGATTTAGGTTAGAGGGGAGAGCCCAGATCCTACGACCCTTTGTGGGTTGGTCTGGGTGTCTTCCCTTCTTTTTGTTCTTTTTGGCCGGTTCACCAGCTTTTGTTAGTAGTTGTTGTTTTTAGTTAATAAATTGGTTTAATTATTGTGAACTATCCTGACTCTTTAATTATGTTGGACCTTCTGTGGACGAGCTGCTTTTAGAGGGTCGTAACAAATGGCTTCTTGACCTAATTGTGTTTGTATCTACTAGTGGGTTTGGCAGTTCTTCACCCACTTGCACCATGTCTCTGTGTGTCCATGGTCTGAACCCACTCTGTGTTTGGAGGATCACTGCCTCTCTCTCTCTCTCTCTCTCTCTCTCTCTCTCTCTCTCTCTCTCTCTCTATATATATATATATATATATATAAATATATATATATACACCCATAATATCAACTAAAAATTAATAATGTAAACTTGTCATCTATAAAGCTTCCAAACTACCTCACATCTCTCCTCTAATTTAAATTTTATAACTACAGAACACCATCCAGTAACTGCTGAACCTTAGAAATCCCTCATGTATGTTGGCAGAATTGGTTTCAGGTGCTATGCAGCTTCTGAACTGCAAACTGCCCTCCAACTCGAGTCTTACATTCACCTTGGAGATTTCAGTGTCATTATGCTTTTAATTTTGATTCTTGTAACTGTTTTTATGAATTCCTTGTTTATTGTGTGGTTACTGTTATTTCTGTCCACTGATTGTGTTCCTGTCTTATGAATGTTTCTTGTTCTCAGGTCTCTTTTTTGGAAAAGAGATCTTAATCTCAATGAGGCTGCCTGATTAAGTAAAAAACTGTGTTAGATGATGGTCTATCACGATCAACGATAATAGATCATAAACTCCATTGAAAACCACACATCAATCATAACAAAGTGTCTAAATCCATTGCATTATTTAAAACCTGGACAAAGTCTACTCTGCCTGTGTGCTGCTCTCGCGTGTGTGTGTCTATTCTGTATTGCTGCCGCTGTGTGAGTGTGTGTCCCTCGGCTCCACCTCCAGGGTTGGGCGTCCGGCCTTCGTCTATACCAGCTATTTCAACTTTCACCACTGAGGGAGACGCACACGTCAGCAAAAGCAAACATTCGGTCACAACATAGCAAACCCACTGAATTGCATCATATTTAACACACTGTTGAGCACACAAAAGACTCAAACATCAGCCAGTCTCTTCTCTCTTCTCCCGTCTTGGGCCAAAGCTTCCGTTTGACAGAAAACTGAACCTTTTTGCTCAAATTTCAAATTCACTATGACCATGGGTGGACCTTTTTCATCTTCACACCAGCAGTTTTTTGCACCTTTCTTACTATTTTACTCATAGTTACCCTTGCACCAATGTGTATAACTGCAGATATTATTTTTGTTCTCTTAAATCAAGGCAGACTTGCATTATAACTTTTATTCTCATATTTTAATGTTTTAGTACAGCACATTGAGTTGCCTTGTTGTTGAAATGTGCTGCACAAACAATGCACCTGAACGCCTGAATTTCCCTTTTTTATTTTCTTATACACAGACAATATACTGCACACACACACACACACACACACACACACACACATTTTATTCTACTCTACTACTTTTTCCTGTTTTTTGTCTTCTTTTTATTTTCCATTTTTTCTTCTTATACTTTTTCTTTTTCTTTTTTTGAGACATGTCTCACTTTGACAGCTTGGTCTCTTCCAAACGATTATCATTTTAAGAACCGACAAATCATTTAAGAATCAGAGAGTTCTCTTCCTTTGGGATCCCCACTACAGCGTTTGACTGAATTACTCAGTAATTTCAGTAGGTCGTCACTTCGAAGCAAACCTCTGTGTGAATTCCTTCATTTCATTTCATGTTTCTCTGAGATCCTGTCAGCGAGCCAGCGTCGGACTCAGCAGCCTCCAGCAATCCGTCTTCTCACCCTTTTGATGGGGAGGTATGGAGTTTGTCAGCCGATCCCAGACCGGCCGCCTGTGCACAGTTTTCCCTTCAGCCGATGAGCCGCTGGCCCACGTTACTGGGATCCCATCCTCGTCACCAGATATTGTGGTGGAAATTTCAGATGAATTCACAGAGAGCAAGCTGTCTTTCAGAGTTTTATTGCAATATCCAGAGTACACATTTGCAAATGCGGATCTCCTAGTTTGCCAGTATAAGGCAGTAGCCTAAACGAGCCACTGGGTGTCACTGTCGCGCTGTCTATTTCCCTGAGAATTTAGCAATGATCACTGTTTGTCCCTTACAGCACACCGTATTCCTGAAATTCATTTTTTTAAAGTTTCCTTTCACTATTTCATAAGTAAGCAGTGTTGATTAGTGATGGGAGGAACGAGGCTTTCTGAAACAGTGAATCATATGAAGCAATTGTGTTGAAAATGGTTCAGTTTCCAAGCATTTGATACAGTTTAAATGGCGACATCTGCTGGGCGACTTTGACGTTGCTTTTATATGTAAGGATTCAGGGTGAGACGTCATAACAGGCAAAATATAAGTGAACTCATTGCTGTCATCTGTTTAATGTTTTCAGTCATATTTTTTTCAATAAAAGTTATTTACCAAAAACTGTCTCAGTGTGTGGATGTATAAATATATATGGAGATAATTAGTCATTTATTAATAAGGTTACTAGTAACCCCTTATTACTTTTATAAACTCTGATGAATAAGGGACAGTAAGCTCTGTAACAGATTTATATTATAACAGGCTTTAAGCAGTGAGATGACATAAAGGAATAAAACTGTCTGCATTACTTTGCTGTAATCAGGAAAATGATTGTTCTACTAAAAAAAGAAATTAAGACACGTGGGGGATTTTCATTTGTATGGGCAGGGGTTTAAATATTTTCATTCAAAAACAGTCATTTCCACAGAACTGGGCTTCAGTCTGCTCCTCTTCTTGCTCACTACCTCTCCAGCTTTGGAGACGACCTGTTCACATGACACCGATGTTGCTGGCATGTAAAGGTTCCTTAAACATTATTGGAGATTGACAAGCACCCGCTCTGCCATCAACCCCTATGATTCAACCAACACACTCGCAGTCTCACACATGTGCACAACACACTCCGGATACATGTGTGACGTAACGAAGCTTTGTTGTGATAGTGTTAAGTCCCACCCTTGGTCGGCCTTATGGGGCGAACAACAATCCACCATTTACCCAAAGTAAAACTCTAACACCTTTTAAAACAATCAAACCATGGGATTTATTAAGAAAAACAACAAAACTGCAAATGAGTAGTTTTAAGAACGATTAATAATTTGAAAGCACAAATTATGAATCATACAAAGACTTCTCAAAATCCTGCCCCCTGACAGCTCCTGGCCTCTGTAGTTCCCTCCAGTGTGTCAGTCTGTGTAAGTCGTGGATGCTCACAGGTAGAGCGGCAACTAACAATTATTTTCATTATCAATTAATCTGCTGATTATTTTCTCAATTAATCGATTAGTGTTTGGCCCAGTCACGTGTACAGCTCCACTGAAATGTCGTCTAGAAAGTTAATCTTGGTTTTGTGAGGCTAACAGGTCACTGAACACATCATCATATAGAGCATAAGGCTGTCTGCATTACAAGCTCCATGGAGCAAAGTTATTCAATATGACTTTTATGTGTATATATTTTTAGCAGTGGTGGAAGAAGTATTTACATCCTTAATGTAAAAATACTCCATTACAAGTAAAAGTCCTGCATGAAAAACTTACCGTACATAAAATTATATGGCCTAAGTATTATCAGCAAAATGTACTTAAAGTATTAAGGTAAAAGTATTCATTACAGTAACAATTTATGGTGAATGATTTGTTTACTCTGCACATTTGTTCAGTAATTTTCCCTTTTTGCTATAATTTTGTTTGAGCACATCCACAGACAACTACTGACCACAATCTGCAGTTAATGATCTTTATTAACTTCAAGGCAATAATATATCCATTACTTTAATAAAGCTTCACTCCTCAATTATTGAACATTTTCATTGATGTAAATGTTGGTATGAATATTAATAAATTCAAAGATACAATAGAGAAAAGAGAAAATGTAATAATCAAAATATCTTCAGTCTATTGACAGAAATATTAATTAAAATGATTCATTTTTCAAATACCTACTTTAGTGAAAAAACTGTTCCATTTCAATTGTTTGAACAAACATTTTGTATTTTAGAAATAGCTTATAAATAATTTGTGAATTGCTGATCATTAAAGTGCCTACAACATGTGAAGATTTGAAAATGTCTGACTTTGATGATCTCTTGTGATAGTATCAAGAAAACACCTGCAGCTGCTGTTCTGAACCAGGCTGACACACACTTTGACATTGATTGTCTTGTTTTAATCACTTATGGAACAATTTAAAAGATGATCATTCTTACAGTTATATACACTCAGCAAGCATTTTATTAGGAACACCAGTGCAATCTAACATACTCCAGTACACCGCCGCCCACTGTGACCTCAATAATAAACATAAAGTAGAATCTTCAACTTTCTGACATGAACTGAAAATGTATTAACTTCATAATTCAACATCATTCCTACTAATTTATTACAGACTTGTCCTACTCATTCATTTATATTCTACTATAGAGTCTTAACATCTTCATCTTCCTTTATGTTCCAGTAATGTGGTTAAATTCTCATTTAAATAAGGTTTTTAATGTTTTGTTGAATTCACTCGTCATCTTTTTAAAAAATGTCTTAAACACACATATCAGTAACTTCCCAGTAAAGTGGTGACTGTTGGACAACTGGAGTGAGAAATGATGGTTATAAGAAGAGAAAAGAAATATGTACAGTAAATAATATTTCTTCCCTCTTCTTCTTCTTTCTTTTTATTTTGTAGTATCAACATAATATTTTTATTTAATGTAATTCTGTTTATCTTGATTTTATGAGATGTGTTTGTGAATGCTTATTGCTTGCTATCTGTTTAATAAAATTCATGCACAGCTGAGTATATGCAGGTAAAAGTGTGTTTGTATATATGTGAGTGTCTTTGTGTGCAAATCAAATCAAACTTTATTAGGAATAATTTTTTGTTTTAGCATACAAAACATACAATTACTTTAAAAGACTTCAGGATAATTCGAGTATATGCAGGTAAAAGTGTGTTTGTATATATATGAATGTCTTTGTGTGCAGATCAAACCTTTAAAGGATCATTCTGGCAACTTTCTATATTTTTCTTCTTGTCAACAAATCTCATGTTTGGATCCAAACCAACAATGAACTGATCTACTAACAAGTATTGTGTGTGTATCAAAGCCTGGTATATCTTATTCCTGCATTGTTGTCCAGAAACTATAACTATTTTATGCACTAACCAATAAAATAATTTCTAATAAGGTGACAGCATAGAAATACATACACTATGATCATTATTTGTATAATTTAAAGAACATAAGAAAATATATTTTACACTTTTAAAGGATAAAGGAAAAAATCTTTCATGGAAATAGACGGACCAACTTCTACACAACATTAAAACTCATCTTTCTTTGTCTTCTTCTCGACCTTGTGGAAGACTTTTCCATCGGACTGCTTCCTCCAGCTCAGTTTGACGTCTCCATTCACCCCCTTCTGCTTTAGCCTCTGTTTGAGCTGAGATACAAAAACATTTACTGTCCTGAATATCAGTCACAGACAGTGGTGGAAGGAGTACTCAGACCCTTTACTGAAGTAAAAATACAGCAGTGTCAAAATACTCCATTACAAGTAAAAGTCCTGCATGAAAAACCTACTACAGTAAAAGTACATAAGTATTATGAGCTTGATGTAATTAAAGTATTGCAGTAAAAGTACATAAGTATTATGAGCTTGATGTAGTTAAAGTATTGCAGTAAAAGTAGTGGTTTGGTCCCTCTGACTGATATATTATTATATATGACATCATTAGATTATTAATAGTGAAGCATCAGTGTTAGAGCAGCATGTTACTGTTGTAGCTGCTGGAGGTGGAGCTAGTTTACACTACTTTATATACAGTTAGCTAGTTTAGTCCAGTGGTTCCCAACCTAGGGGTCGGCCCCTCCAAAGGGTCAGCAGATAAATCTGAGGGGTGGTGAGATGATTAATGGGGGAGGAAAGAAGAAAAAACAAAGTTCTGATACACTAATCTGTTTTCAGTTTTTGGACTTTTTCTCTAATCTTTGATTTTTGCTGAAATATTGGATCATTTGAACATTTATTGAAATGAAAGCATGTGAGAAGTTTAGAGGGAAAAATCATTATTTGGTGGAGCTGTTAACAACTTATAGACATGTGAAATGTGACCCCGACTACACACTGCTTTTTGTAAGACGTCAAAAGACAAAAAGGTTGGAAACCACTGGTTTCATCTTTAACAATGTGTTGTATTTTAAAAGCTTGTTATATTATCCATTGTGTCAAATCTTCATCTGAAAAGTAACTAAAGCTGTCAAATAAATGTAGTGGAGTAGAAAGTACAATATTTCCCTCTGAAATGTAGAAAGTAGCATCACATGGAAATACTCAGGTAAAGTACAAGTACCTCAAAACTGTACTACAGTACAGTACTTGAGTAAATGTACTTAGTTACTTTCCATCACTGTTCACAGAGAAAACTTTTCACTAAAAGCTCTTGTTCAGTTACATTTTCCTCATCTGGAATCTCTGTTTTAGAAACAACCTGCTTCACACTTTAATATTCATATTTATTACAGTTTAACTTCAGATGATTTATTCTTTCTTCTTTTGACACTAGTCCTCTTTCAGTAATGATGACACATAAATGTTTTAAAGAGATCAAACATGATCTACCTGCTTCAAGATGTTCTCCATCACAGCAGGGTCATTCAGATCCAGAGCGGAGTTCTTCTTCAGACTCACTCGCACCACGTACTTTGAAGCAGGCGCTTTGAAAAACAAACAGGCTTCATCAGCTCACTTTGTCTTCTGAGTGTTGTTTTATTGACACATTTTTCACACCAACATATAAACTGCACAGAAAGCAATGTCCCAAACTCAACTTAAACACACACACACACACACACACACACACACACACACACACACACACACACACACACACAGCGACTAGGGATACGAGTAGGTTCATCCATGTGTCCTCCTCGTCTCCATCTGTATACATTGATGTATCGTAAATACATGTCACTAACTTGGCTTCTTCTCCGGAGTTTTTGTGCTTTCTTGTCTTGAAGGAAAATCTGGAGTCTGAGTTGTGGTCCATGGCTGCAGGGATGTTGCAGGGATGGTGGCGTTGTCCTGTGGGTGTCCTGCCTCGACATCTTCTCCAGCTATTATTGTTATGATAATTATTAGTCACATCTCTATTATTATTATTATCAGTGTTATTATTATTGTTGTTGTTATTATGCTTCTTTGTGTCTCTCTCCCTCCCTCCTTCTTTCTGTCTCAACCCAACCGGTCAAGGCAGATGGCGTCCACCTAGAGTCCGGTTCTGCTTGAGGTTTCTTCCCGTTAAAGGGGAGTTTTCTTTCCTTGCTGCTGTCACAAAGTGCTGCTCATGGGTTAATGTTGGGTCTCTGTAAATTAAAGAGTTCAGTGTAGACCTGCTCTATGTGGAAAGTGCCCTGAGATAACTTCTGTCTTCAACACTAAGGCATAATGTGGCTTTGTGATCAAGGGTTGATGTCGAATACCATTATAATTAAAATATAATTTCTTTACTGAAGTTGAATTAGCTTCCCCTTAGCATTGCAATACGTTAGCCTCAAGTCAAACAATTCGACTCACTCTTGCTGAATAATTTTCATTATTATATATATATTTGATAATTTATAGGTATTATTATTATTATTATTATTATTATTATTATTATTATTATTATCTTATGCTTCATCATGTATACTCCAGATTTTAGTTACTAATAAATATCTTAATTTATCCTAAAAGTGGTTGGTTGTATTCTTTGAGCAACAGTTGACAGAGCTTCTTACACTCTGGCGATAGAAAGCAATTCCAAAAGAGTATGTCTCTCTCAAGTGGCTCAAGACTCAAACTGAGGGATTCACAGCATCATAGCACAGAGTCTGCTCTCCTGAGGCTGACAAATGACTCGCTCCTGTCCCTAGACTCAGGAAATCACACTCTTTTAATTGTTTTAGATCTATCTGCTGCCTTTGGCACAGTTGACCACTCCGTCCTCTTTGACCGCCTTCAGTATGTTGTTGGCATTCAGGGGCCCTTCTGTGGTTTGCCTCCTACCTCCAGGACAGATCAGCATCTATTAAAATTGATAATGTGTCCTCTTCCTCTGCATCTATCACATGTGGAGTACTACAAGGTTCCATATTAGGCCCTATTCTATTTCCCATTTACATACTCCCTCTGGGGTCTATTTATAGAAAAAGTAATATATCTCTTACCATTGCTATGCAGATGACACCCAGCTGTACCTCCCCCTCAGTCCTGCTGATCCGAGCTGTTTTAACTCCTGCTGAGCTGCATTGAGGATGTAAAATCCTGGATGGCAAAAAGCTTCCTGCAGCTAAACCAGGATAAAACTGAGGCCCTAATTTTCAGACTTTTGCAAAACCTCAGTAAATACTCTTGTGCCTCTAAAATTGAATGTTAACTTCCACTCAAGAAATCTCAGCACTATCTTTGATTCTGGTTTAAAATATGATAAACAAATGAAGTCCGTTGTCAGCAGCAGCTTCTTCCATCTTAGATCACTTATAAAACTAAAATCATTTCTGTCTGTTAAGGATTTAGGGACCATGGTAGATGCTTTTATCTCCTCCTGCACTGACCTTTCTTCACTGGTTATCAGTAAAATGCAGAACTGATTTTAACATTCTTTATTTGTTTTTAAAGCACTGCATGGACAGACTCCAGCTTATCTTTCTGAATTCCTGATCCCCTCAGATCTGTCGACCAATCACTGTTTGTCATTCCACACCGACAGTTAAAATTCAGAGCTGATCGGGTATTTTCCATTGTCGACCCTAAACTGTGCAACAGTTTGCTGCTCATTATTAGATCCTCCCACTCAACTGATATTTTTAAAACCTGTTGGAAGACCCATCTCTTTTCTTCAGCCTGTTAATAGTTATCATGTAGACATGAATAGTTACGCTCTGTTTTTACTTTATTTGTTCTCTCTATTAGTGATTCGTCCTCTGTGCAATGTTGTTGTGTTTGTAGGATTTATTTTTATTTATTTTATTCTACCCTATTAATTTGTCTGTGTTTACATTTGATTGTATTTTTCAGTCTGTGTAAAGCAATTGGGTCAACTTCTGTTGTTTTTAAATATGCTTAATAAATAAATTGACTTGACTTGACTGTTCATACTGACCATTAGAAGATCCCTTCATATGCACTTACAATGGAAGTGATGGGGGACATTTTTGCACAGTCCTCCTTCTGTGCAAAAATGTATTTCAAAGTTTATCTGAAGCTAAAATGAAGCTTCAGTGTCCAAATGAGTCAAATCAAGTAGATATCTTTCAACGTTACAGTCTTTTTAGTGCCAAAGTCTCTCTTTTTGTTACTATACTTCCACCGCAGCTCGACAGGGAAACACTGTCCGAGGAAACACAAAGAGGGAATTTGATGCTAAAAAGACTGTAAATGTGTCAGATATCCACTTGATATGACTAACTCAGACTGCTGAAGCTGAATAGAAGCTTCACAGAGACTTTTAAATGTTGACACACTGTGGATTTTGGCCTCCATCACTTACATTGAAAGCACATTTGAAGGATCTTTTAATAGTCAGTATGAACAGGAGGAATGATTACAGTGAGGAAAACCTCTTTCACTGTTCATATGGACACCTGACTGCTGGTTTAAGACACACTGGAAACATTGTGAATCATCCTTTAAAGGCTAACTGAATCATGGCTTACCTTTGTAGCAAACAAATGCTTTCTTCACATCACAGGTCCAGTCCTCCCATTGTCCAGAACGGCCTAAGTCTGCTGCCACACAATACTCATTGCCGCCATTAGGTTCCGATGGAGACCAGTTCCTAAAGGAGGAGTTGCTTCCATCAGACCACTTCCAGGAGTCTCTGAAGAGGCCGATCCAGACTTTTTGTCCTGCAGGTATCAGATCCTTCACCTTCTGGTTCTCTTCTTCATTTCTCACACTGGCCAGGTCTGTGTAGTGCTCTCTGCAGTGGCTCTGGGCCTCAGTCCATGTCATGATAGTGTTGATGAGGACAAATGTCACAACTGACCCTGAAAATAGACCACAGTGAAGAACTGTGTAGAAGTGACATACAGTTTTCCCAGGTCTTGGTAGCCTATAGCTACAGACATTTGTTGCATGTCGTTCCTCTCTTACTACCCCTGTTTCCTGTCTGTTACTTACATCAGTGAATAATGAATAATGCCAGTTTCTGTAGCAGTTTCTGTGTCATTATAAATCCACTGAGAACCACTTCAATAAAAGAATGCATTCATTAAAATAATAATTAAAGACACTGACATCTTAAGAAATATTAATGAGTATTTTTAACAGCCTCTTCACATGTCTACACTTCACTCTTTAGATGTTCTGCATCCAGTGGTGGAAAGTAACTAAATATATTCACTTAAGTACTGTACAAGTACAATTTTGAGGTGATGATTGTGTTTATTACTATTTTTGAATGATAAATCTCAGTATGGAGCTGCATACATATGAATATGCAAGCACACATTCATCCATAAAGACACATCAGAGCCACTTTGCCTCCTTTTCTTACCCCTTTCGACTGAGGCAGTGACGTGGGATAAACTTGTGTTAATGGTGGAGTTGAATGGGTCAACAGGCTTCATATAAACTGGCTTCATGACTCAACTTCACACCTTGAATTGAACACAGGGCTCACATTTATGTGATTTTTATGTAACGGACTATTTAGGCCCAAATCTGTAGGAAACTGAAGAGTAACTTCAGAAGAACAAACCATTAGTTATAACTCTCACCTCTGACATCAGAGCAGACTGCACGAAAGGATTTGGTACAATTCGCATCGTTCCATTGTCCACCATCATACATCTGTGCGCAGTATTCTGCACTGTGTTGGTTGTTTGGTTCCCCAGGGTACCATTTTCTGAACTCAGCCTCCCCGGGTTTATAGAAATGTCTGTCTGACAGCGACCACCTCCAGCTGTTCACGTCATTGTACAGTCCTATCCAGGCTCGCTGAAAGCAAGATTTGATTGTGTTATACAGCATTTGTCTTTGTTCAGCTTATAGGATGATTCACAATGTTTCCAGTGTGTTAAACCAGCAGTCAGGAGTCCATATGAACAGTGAAAGAGGTTTTCCTCGCTGTAATCATTCCTCCTGTTCATACTGACTATTGAAAGATCCTTCAAATGTGCTTTCAAAGGAAGTGATGGAGGCCAAAATCTATACTGTCGCTCCTGACTGATGTTTTAAGACAGTTATAAAAAATTGTGAACCCGTCCTTTAAAGCTGATCAATACTTTTGCATAAAATTTTCATTCCCACTCTGACTTTAAGAGGAGATTTTACCTAAAGTAACTGATACATTTTTAGTTGCTTGTGCTATAAATTCAGTAATTTAATGGTACATAGTAATATTATAGTTATTACAATTATTAAAATAATAATGGTGGTGAAAGTGATGATAATTATTGTTACACAGTACTGGGTTTCTATTGACTGGAACTATTCATACATATTTATTATCATTGTTTTTATTTTATTTAATTTTTAAATTAAACTTTAAATTCTTCTTTGTTTAAATTGTCTGCTCTTTTCCGTTTGAACTTGTCAAGAACTTTGAGCTGCATTTTGTGCATGAAAGGAGCTTTATGACAAAATGTATTATTCTTATTCTTTTTCATATTATTACAATATGAAATTAAAAACATTTTTGTAAATATTGTATCTTTGTTGTCCAATTTCCTGATATTTACACATATATTGCACATTTTGCTTTCTGTTATTGCTCCCACATAAAGTCCCACTTAAAAACAAACTCATTGGGCCATATTTACTGAGAAAGTGGAACATTTGTACTAAAATGTTCATCACAGCCTGAAGAAAATGTACTAAAGCAGCAGCTCAGCGTGTGTGACAGTCACACCTCTCAGCTACATACTGTCATTGTCAAAAATGTAAATGAAAGAGAGACAGAGTAGATAGTAGAGAAAAGTATATTCACATAGCTGTATTCCCGGTAGACCATTTTGCTTAAATCTGCCATGTTGTTCAGGATCGTCACATCCTCCATGTTGTCGATCGTGGCCAGGTCAGTGTAATTGTCTCTGCAGTAACTCTGCGCTTCAGTCATGGTCTTTGGCTCATAAACAAAGTGGTACTGACATTGAGCGTATGATGAGACGGCACACAGCACTGTGATGACAGACATGCACAATGATTAGATCTGGCCTAAAAATGACTTTTCATTTCAATGTATTCATGTGTGTCATTGTTTTTGGCAGTAAAAATTATGGATGTGAAGTTCCAATATGGATGTGATGAACATAAAAAACATAAACTATCATTTTGCATTTCATATATATATGAATATATAAATATAAATATACATATATAAAAAAAACACTTGCCTGATGCAGCTGTGATGCTGAGAAGAACTTTCTCCATCTGTTTCTTTCTGCTTCTCTCTTTTAGTCTGTGACTGTTGATATGCAGTTGTAGATTATACACTAACCTTTTACAGTACCTCACCTTTATAAGCTTCATGCAAAGTGGTTATTAATGTTTATTATTTTCCTATCAGGCTCTTCAGTTTCTCACTGGCTGATTATGCAGCTGTATGCACTATATTAAACTCTTACCTTTTATTGGCTTCATGCAAAGTGGTCATGGTGTTTATTATTTTCCTATCAGGCAATGTTTCACACTGGCCCATTATGTAGGTTTTCTGATGCTGTACTGACTATCAGGTCAAGAATGATCCTCTTTTCCAAAAACAGTTTGATATTGGTTTGTTTGTCCCAGTATGATGGAGGTTTCTTACTGACTGCAGCCACATAAAGCCAAGAAAATATGTGATGAATCATTATTATTCATCTTAAGGCAGTGATGTATAGGGCTTCAACTAAGGTTATTTTTATCATTGATTAATCTGTTGATTATTTTCTCAAATAATTTATTAGTTGTTTGATTTATAAAATGTCAGAAAACAATGAAACATGTCAATCAGTGTTTCCCAAAGCCCAAGCTGTCGTCTTCAAAAGTTTTGTTTTTTCCACAACCCAAAGATATTCAGTTTACTGTCATAGACAGACTATTATATTATATTGTTCACTTAGTTGTGAGACAGTAAAACATAAAACAATATAATATAATCTAAAGACAATAAACATAAGAGTATAAGTTTCCATTTCACTCCCCCTTTTAGCATTCCATGCTAACTTTAAATCTTCAGTTATCTACCCTGTGTCCTGTAGGCTCCGTCCAACCCAACAATCGGTCGAGTTCAAAGGATCCTCAAGAGAAATGAAGACTCCTGACAGTGGTCACAGGTGTGGACCAAATAGTAAAATACCACACTCTAAACTCAGTTACTGAAATAACACCTGTGAATGGGTGTTCTTCAAAACAAGTCAGTGCTTGAGGTTTGTCTAAATTATCAATGCTCACTTTACACAAACCACTGTATACAAGGTGTGTGCAATTACTCGCACCCCCATGGGTAAGTCATATATGTGTTGTAAAGGTAATGAAAGACCAAAGGATTGGCTTATCAATTTAACGTACAGAATTCTGGAAGAAAGATCATTGTTCCTTTGCTTTGTTAATATGTGTATGTCCTTGAGAGAAAGAATGTACCTTAGGAGGCCCACTCCTTTCTTTCCACCCTGGCTTAGGCCCAAATAAGGTAACATTCTGGGTCTTGGTGTAAACAGAACATGTTAAGGGGTCAAAGGCCACATATAGCTCGGGGCTCTTGGTTTCCTGAGTCCTTGGGAGATGTGGCTCTTGTCTAACATACATGTGCATGTAAATGTATATCTCGTGGCTGTGTGCCATTGGCTGTAATCATATAAGCCGATACATTGACCAATCACAGATCATTTCTCTGTTCCTTGTGCAACTGTAATAGATTAGGTTTGCTCTTTGTTTGTTGAGACGAACTGGTGCAAATTTTTGTGTGTTCTGTCTCTTATTGTCTTATTGTACAATAATATTTTTCTAATCTTCAACCCAGCAGTGTTTTGTGTATTATTTCATATGTGTGTTTAGTGTTTTCAGACAATTTCCATGACAGTGTCACATTCAAGTTTCACACAAGGAACGGTCTGTAATAATTCAAGTCTTTGAATGCAGGAGTATCACAGCGTTGCTTAATCAACAGGTACAGCAGGTAATAAAGGTGTTCTCTCAGAGCTCGGGGCACCTCTCTCTGTTCAGTTATCAGGCTCCGAGATGCTCGTTCAATCATTTTAGTGGAACATGTAAAGGATATGGGGACCTCGTTCTGTCAGGAGCTTAACCAAGTGAGGATGTTTCAGCTGCTGTGTTCGTGAACGGCAGGTGAGAAGTCGTCACTTCTCTGACATGTGGCCTCCATTGACTCTCAGCAGGTTTTGAAACCACAGTGAGTGTGATCCTCTTCTCCCTGATATGTGGCAGCCGATGGCTCTTGGTAGGTTTTTAAACCTCAGTGAGAGCGGCCCTCACCTTCAGTTACTTCTCTTCCTCATCTGTGAGCAGTATGGGACTCTCTCCTTGAGCCTCCATCACGAGTGGCGGCACCTTTACCCGTTTGCAGTGGCTGGCGTGCACCCATGTGGTTCTCTCTGTGACCATTACTGCTGAGATGGTGGTGAGGAGAACCTGGTACGGCCCTTTCCACCTGGCCTGGTTCCAACGTTTTCCCCTGTGTTCCTTCTAGGAACACAGTTGATTATTTGCAATAATTATCAATTATCAAAGATAATTAACTAATTATAACAATTAATAGAATTATTAATATGAATTAACAAATACGGGGCACCACCCGGAAACCGGGACCATTAACCAAACAAGGTAGTCTCATAAATGGGAGTTCACCTAGAATGTTAATATCTGAGAGATATCAACATTCAAGGGTGAAGAAAGAAGGGTGAATTCAAGCTCTGACTCCTTCAATCAGCCACTTTTCACAATATTACACACAATAATGACAGAAGAACTTCTCTTTAAAGATATAACAGTGTTTATTAAACTTAGTAAAATTAACAAAGTTAACAAATGCTTCATTCAATAAACAACTATCCTAAAATCTAATCCTACCAAACAAAACACAAACAGCTATGTACAGGGTTGGACACATGCAGGGGAATGCGTGTGTGTGTGCGTGCGTGTGTGTGTGTGTGTGTGTGTGAGCGTGCGTGTGTGTGACAAGATGGTGACGGGGCCTGACGTGATGAAGTCGTTGGTCTGCGACGCGGATGTGACTATGGGAGGAAGTCACGTTGCGCGAGAACCGGATGGCAGAAATGTGGCGGTGTCTCAGATAGACAGAAGCAAGACCATGCCGCCTGGTGGACGGCATCTCGCACTCACCCACTTCTCTGAAAAACACACGTGTCTGATGGCAGATAAGGAAAGACAAAGCGAAGCTTTGTCCGACGTTATCTGACCATCAGATGTGCAAAAGATGTCGGTGCATGTATGTGTGTGTGTGCGCGCGTGTATGTGTTAGTCAGAAGAGAGAGGGAAAAAGGAGAGAAAGCGATCGTGAGAGGAAGAGAAGCGGTTCCTTTGTCCACAGACAGTGCGCGTACGGACGGCAGTCTGTAACACACGTTGTCTGGTTTCTGACCGACAAAGCAACTTACTTCCTGACTCACGATGGCACAAACACAGCAGTAGTCCCGAGCGGGACAAACACAAAACAGTCTAGTGTGGTGAACACAACTAAACAGGCAGCAAACTTAAAATACTCCTCAGAGTAAAGCAGGAAAAATGGACTCGGCGGTCTGTCAACAGCACAACAAACAATAGCAAAAGCTAAGAGCTAAATGCTAAACAACAGCAACTGATGCTGATAAGAACACACAACTAACACTGCCTCTGCCCAGACGTATGCCTCTTACTTGGTCGCTTCAGAAAGCGAGCAGGGTTTGTGTGTAGTCCGTTGTTATGTCCGGCTTTGTCCTGGGCTCGGATGCAGACAGTGGCCGTTCTCGCACGGTCGGCGAAAAGCACGGCAGCTGGCTCTCGGCGGCGTGGCGGAGAGAACAGCAGAGTCGACTCGGTGAAGAAGCGTTTCTTCCGCGAGGGGAGTCTTCGATGAGGGGAAAACATGTGCGTGGGGTACCCCCTTTAGTCAGCTGACTCAGAGGAACAGAAGTTACCCCTAGCTCAGTGACACGGGAAAGGCGTGTGCTTCAGGGCACGTTCAGTTTTTAAAGGGGCGGTGATGTCACGGCTGCGTCATCAGGACGCTTCGCTGTGCAGGAGCGTCTCCGCCAATGAGGCTGTATGTTGACTGTTCCCTGCTGAGGTGTGAAAATCGCAAAGCATCCTTGGAAATTGAGTTTGCAATGGACTCCCATTGTCTGTAAGCAGCATTTTTGGTGCTATTCTTTTGTCTCGGGGGAAACAAAGGAACAAGCACCTCGTGGTCAGGCCTCACAGGTTACATGTAGGCCTTCTCTGTGTGACCTCATGGTTTGAGGCCCAACATCCCCCCTTTGGTCTGAAGAGTGGGGTGCTGGCCACAATCTTCAGAGCAACCCAAGGGCCGAGCAGTCCCTGTGGGTTAGAAGTAACCTGGTGGTCACACAGTCCATGTGCTCCAGAGACAATGGGAAGGCTGCTGGAACAGTCCGTATTTCCTGAGAACAAGAAAGGGTTGAAACAGTCCATACAGTTCAAAGTTCAGAGTTCAGAGGCTTGTCTGGGCAGCTACTGAGGCAAAGTCTGAGGCAAAGTCAGGCTAGTGACAAAGGCAGAGTCTGGGCAGTGTTCTAACAGACCTATGTACATTCAAGAATTAACCAACACATTCCTTTTGCTGCTCTTTCGTTATCACCACTAAACACAACACAAAGGTCATGAAAGAAAAGGAAAGGGAAAGGTGGTTAAATGAATAGGCTTACTCCTGAAGGAGGCTGGAGTTAGCCAGTGGACTGGCGCAGAGTGGCGTGCTGGATGGAAGGAGGGAGTCCAGTCTGGCCTGTGTGTGTTGAATGTACCTGTACAAGATGTGTGAATCCTAGTTGTAACTGGATTTGAAGTGCAATGCCAAGACTATATGTCAGATGTGTTTGTGAAGGTTGCATAGCAGTAGTAGTAGCAGATCTAAGCACTTAGTCTAACTTACATAATCACCTATGTTACACCTGACCTCAAACCTGACATAATATCTAAGGCATGCAAAGGTTATGGGGAAACAGACTGCAAGCTGATGGTAACCATGGTAACGGAGGGAGTGGTAGTAAGCGTTAGTGCATGCTGGGTTGTGGGTACAGTACACTACGCTCCACTGGAGGGGACACTACCACAATGGCTCCACCCCCCTTCGATGTGGAGGCTGCTCCATGCATCTAGGGAGTGGAAATGGCTGAAAAAGCTCAGTCAGGGGGAAGGTCTGGTCATCACCCCTGTGGTTTCGGTTCCCACCCCGCCGGCGAGGTGGTCGGCGCCTGTGAGGTCCTGTTCTGCCATCCGTCTTGGCGCAAGGCATCTTGTTGCCTTCCAGCGCTAGGTTGGCATTTCCTGAGGTGTGGATCCACAGGACTCCGGCGTCGTCTTCTTGCCCTCTAGCAGGGAGCGTGAGGTGATGTGACTCACCCTGGTAGCGTTTGACTCCCTGGAGATAGTTGTCTGAATCTTGACTATCAGAGTCGAAGCATTCGACGTCGCTTGTGAGGGACTTGAGCTGTCAAGTGCGCAAACGTTGGTGTCGATGTGGCGGCGGGCTGTCTGCAACATCAGAGACTCCAGAGTCGCTCAGGTCACCAAGGCGATGAGGACGACTTCTTCCTCCTTCTGGTGGGGATGGAGTTCTGCTGAGACAGGGGTGTGAGCTCTGTGGTGTGGTCAGCTCACTGGTCAAGGGGGGCCTGGAGGCATTCACGCCGCTCTCATCTGTGGAGTGATCCTCCCCCCTTCGATCTGAACACAAAGGGGTGTGGCTGAGGACTGAGAGGGGTGCACCATCGGAGTGAGGGGCACCTGCATCCATTGGGTGGGCTGATGGAGGCACTTGGCAGTCATCTGGACTGTTGAGGTCAGGGACTGCATCACCAGGGGTCGCTAGGCTACTAGCTTGCATCTCCTGGTGGACTAGGGTCATCTGCTCCTTTACCTGTAGGGCTTCTTGGGGCAGGCTTTGGCTGGTTGCGCCGGGAGAAGGGACCTCTTCGAGGTCAGGAACATCACTTGGTTCCTGGATGGCCATGTCGACAATGGTGCTCGTCTGTCTGGTCTGGCCTTCTTCGTGTCTGTCCTCTGGTCTCGTCTGAAGAGATTGGATCTGCGCGCGCAGGGTCCTGTTTGCGTCCTGTAGCCAGATTATCTCAACACCTGAGCGTAGGCGGTCTTGACGCAGCCTGCGGTTCTCCTCCAGTACAGCCTGGTAGCTGTGTTGCAGCTGGCTCTGTTGTGCTTGGCTCTCTGCGGCTAGCAGCTGGGCTCTGCCTCTTCCTTGGTCGCTTCAGAAAGCGAGCAAGGTTTGTGTGTAGTCCGTCGTAATGCCCGGCTTTGTCCTGGGCTCGGATGCAGACGGTGGAGGAGGGAACAACAGAGTCGACTCGGTGAAGAAGCGTTTCTTCCGTCTCTAGGGAATTTGAGGATGCTGGTTGCAGCAGCGGTCTCTCTTGGATCCAGGAATGTGTTCGGGTGAACACGGGCGAAGTCTTGTCTCGTCCGGCGAGGGGAGTCTTCGATGAGGGGAAAACACGTGCGTGGGGTACCCCCTTTAGTCAGCTGACTCAGAGGAACAGAAGTTACCTCATTTATTAATAAGGTCTATAGTAACCCCTTATTACTTTTATAAACTCTGATGAATTAGGGACAGTAAGCTCTGTAACAGATTTATATTATAACAGGCTTTAAACAGTGACATGAAATAAAGGAATAAAACTGTCTGCATTACTTTGCTGTAATCAGGAAAATGATTGTTCTACTGAAAAAATAAAATTAAGAAACGTGGGGGATTTTCATTTGTATGGGCAGGGGTTTAAATATTTTCATTCAAAAATAGTCATTTCCACAGAACTGGGCTTCAGTCTGCCCCTCCTCTTGCTCACTACCTCTCCAGCTTTGGAGACGACCTGTTCACATGACACCGATGTTGCTGGCATGTAAAGGTTCCTTAAACATTATTGGAGATTGACAAGCACCCGCTCCGCCATCAACCCCTATGATTCAACCAACACACTCGCAGTCTCACACATGTGCACAACACACTCCGGATACGTGTGTGACGTAACAAAGCTTTGTTGTGATGGTGTTAAGTCTCACCCTTGGTCGGCCTTATGGGGTGAACAACAATCCACCATTTACCCAAAGTAAAACTCTAACACCTTTTAAAACAATCAAACCATGGGATTTATTAAGAAAAACAACAAAACTGCAAATGAGTAGTTTTAAGAATGATTAATAATTTGAAGGCACAAATTATGAATCATACAAAGACTTCTCAAAATCCTGCCCCCTGACAGCTCCTGGCCTCTGTAGTTCCCTCCAGTGTGTCAGTCTGTGTAAGTCGTGGATGCTCACAGGTAGAGTGGCAACTAACAATTATTTTCATTATCAATTAATCTGCTGATTATTTTCTCAATTAATCGATTAGTGTTTGGCCCAGTCACGTGTACAGCTTCACTGAAATGTCGTCTAGAAAGTTAATCTCGGTTTTGTGAGGCTAACAGGTCACTGAACACATCATCTGCATTACAAGCTCCATGGAGCAAAGTTATTCAATATAACTTTTATGTGTATATTGCAAGTCCTGCATGAAAAACCTACTGTACATAAAATTATATGGCCTAAGTATTATCAGCAAAATGTACTTAAAGTATTAAGGTAAAAGTACTCATTACAGTAACAGTTTATGGTGAATGATTTGTTTACTCTGCACATTTGTTCAGTAATTTTCCCTTTTTGCTATAATTTTGTTTGACCACGTCCACAGACAACTACTGACCACAATCTGCAGTTAATGATCTGTATTAACTTCAAGTCAATAATATATCCATTACATTAATAAAGCTTCACTCCTCAATTATTGAACATTTTCATTGATGTAAATGTTGGTATGAATATTAATAAATTCAAAGATACAGTAGAGAAAAGAGAAAATGTAATAATCAAAATATTTCAGTCTATTGACAGAAATATTAATTAAAATGATTCATCTTTCAAATACCTACTTTAGTGAAAAAACTGTTCCATTTCAATTGTGTGAACAAACATTTTGTATTTTAGAAATAGCTTATAAATAATCTGTGAATTGCTGATCATTAAAGTGCCTACAACATGTGAAGATTTGAAAATGTCTGACTTTGATGATCTCTTGTGATAGTATCAAGACAACACCTGCAGCTGCTGTTCTGAACCAGGCTGACACACACTTTGACATTGATTGTCTTGTTTTAATCACTTATGGAACAATTTAAAAGATGATCATTCTTACAGTTATATACACTCAGCGAGCATTTTATTAGGAACACCAGTGCAATCTAACATACTCCAGTACACCACCGCCCAATGTGACCTCAATAATAAGTAGCAGTAGAATCTTCACCTTTCTGACATAAACTGAAAATGTATTAACTTCATAATTCAACATCATTCCTACTAATTTATTACAGACTTGTCCTACTCATTCATTTATATTCTACTATAGAGTCTTAACATCTTCATCTTCCTTTATGTTCCAATAATGTGGTTAAATTCTCATTTAAATAAGGTTTTTAATGTTTTGTTGAATTCACTCGTCATCTTTTAAAAAAACATCTTAAACACACATATCAGTAACTTCCCAGTAAAGTGGTGACCGTTGGACAACTGGAGTGAGAAATGATGGTTATAAGAAGAGAAAAGAAATACAGTACAGACCAAAAGTTTGGACACACCTTCTCATTCAATGAGTTTCCTTTCTTTTCATGACTACTGACATTGTAGATTCACACTGAAGGCATCAAAACTATAAATTAACACATGTGGAAATATGTACTTAACAAAAAAGTGTAAAACAACTGAAAATACGCCTTATATTCTAGTTTCTTCAAAGTAGCCACCTTTTGCTCTGATTACTGCTTCGCACACTCTTGGCATTCTCTTGATGAGCTTCAAGAGGTAGTCACCTGAAATGGTCTTACATTTCAGAAAATAATATAATACAGTAAATAATATTTCTTTCCTCTTCTCCTTCTTTCTTTTTATTTTTTATTTTGTAGTAGCAACATAATATTTTTATTTAATGTAATTCTGTTTATCTCGTCTCTGAGATTCTATGAGACGTGTTTGTGAATGCTTATAGCTTGCTATCTATTTACTAAAATTCGAGTATATGCAGGTAAAAGTGTGTTTGTATATATATGAATGTCTTTGTGTGCAATTCAAACCAAACGTTATTAGGGATCATTTTTTCTGTTTTAGCATACAAAACATACAATTACTATAAAAGACTTCAGGATAATTCTGGTGATTTTCTATATTTTTCTTCGTGTCAACAAATCTCATGTTTGAGATGCTTTGGATACACACACAATACTTGCTAGTAGATCAGTTCATTGCTGGTTTGGATCCAAACATGAAGGAAAATCACCAGAATGATCCTTTAAGTATGTTATAAAAATTGCAAGTTTTGTGTGCATAATCAAATAAAATAATTCCTGATAAGGTGACAGCATAAAACTACATACAGTATGATCATTATTTGTGTAATTTAAAGACCACAAGAAAATATTTTTTACATTTTTAAAGAATGAAGGAAAAAATCTTTCATGGAAATAGACGGACCAACTTCTACACAACATTAAAACTCATCTTTCTTTGTCTTCTTCTCGACCTTGTGGAAGACTTTTCCATCGGACTGCTTCCTCCAGCTCAGTTTGACGTCTCCATTCACCCCCTTCTGCTTTAGCCTCTGTTTGAGCTGAGATACAAAAACATTTACTGTCCTGAATATCAGTCACAGACAGTGGTGGAAGGAGTACTCAGACCCTGTACTGAAGTAAAAATACAGCAGTGTCAAAATACTCCATTACAAGTAAAAGTCCTGCATGAAAAACCCTCCTACAGTAAAAGTACATAAGTATTATGAGCTTGATGTAGTTAAAGTATTGCAGTAAAAGTACATAAGTATTATGAGCTTGATGTAGTTAAAGTATTGCAGTAAAAGTACATAAGTATTATGAGCTCGATGTAGTTAAAATATTGCAGTAAAAGTACATAAGTATTATGAGCTCGATGTAGTTAAAGTTTTGCAGTAAAAGTACATAAGTATTATGAGCTCGATGTAGTTAAAGTATTGCAGTAAAAGTACATAAGTATTATGAGCTCGATGTAGTTAAAGTATTGCAGTAAAAGTACATAAGTATTATGAGCTCGATGTAGTTAAAGTATTGCAGTAAAAGTACATAAGTATTATGAGCTCGATGTAGTTAAAGTATTGCAGTAAAAGTACATAAGTATTATGAGCTCGATGTAGTTAAAGTATTGCAGTAAAAGTACATAAGTATTATGAGCTCGATGTAGTTAAAGTATTGCAGTAAAAGTACATAAGTATTATGAGCTCGATGTAGTTAAAGTATTGCAGTAAAAGTACATAAGTATTATGAGCTCGATGTAGTTAAAGTATTGCAGTAAAAGTACATAAGTATTATGAGCTCGATGTAGTTAAAGTATTGCAGTAAAAGTACATAAGTATTATGAGCTCGATGTAGTTAAAGTATTGCAGTAAAAGTACATAAGTATTATGAGCTCGATGTAGTTAAAGTATTGCAGTAAAAGTACATAAGTATTATGAGCTCGATGTAGTTAAAGTATTGCAGTAAAAGTACATAAGTATTATGAGCTCGATGTAGTTAAAGTATTGCAGTAAAAGTACATAAGTATTATGAGCTTGGTGTAGTTAAAGTATTGCAGTAAAAGTAGTGGTTTGGTCCCTCTGACTGATATATTATTATATATGACATCATTAGATTATTAATAGTGAAGCATCAGTGTTAGAGCAGCATGTTACTGTTGTAGCTGCTGGAGGTGGAGCTAGTTTACACTACTTTATATACAGTTAGCTAGTTTAGTCCAGTGGTTCCCAACCTAGGGGTCGGGCCCCTCCAAAGGGTCAGCAGATAAATCTGAGGGGTGGTGAGATGATTAATGGGAGAGGAAAGAAGAAAAAACAAAGTTCTGATACACAAATCTGTTTTCAGTTTTTGGACTTTTTCTCTAATCTTTGATTTTTGCTGAAATATTGGATCATTTGAACATTTATTGAAATGAAAGCATGTGAGAAATTTAGAGGGAAAAATCACTATTTGGTGGAGCAGTTAACAACTCATAGACATGTGAAATGTGACCCCGACTACACACTGCTTTTTGTAAGACGTCAAAAGACAAAAAGGTTGGAAACCACTGGTTTCATCTTTAACAATGTGTTGTATTTTAAAAAGCTTGTTATATTATCCATTGTGTCAAATCTTCATCTGAAAAGTAACTAAAGCTGTCAAATAAATGTAGTGGAGAAGAAAGTACAATATTTCCCTCTGAAATGTAGAAAGTAGCATCACATGGAAATACTCAAGTAAAGTACAAGTACCTCAAAACTGTACTACAGTACAGTACTTGAGTAAATGTACTTAGTTACTTTCCATCACTGTTCACAGAGAAAACTTTTCACTAAAAGCTCTTGTTCAGTTACATTTTCCTCATCTGGAATCTCTGTTTTAGAAACAACCTGCTTCACACTTTAATATTCATATTTATTACAGTTTAACTTCAGATGATTTATTCTTTCTTCTTTTGACTCTAGTCTGCTTTCAGTAATGATGACACATAAATGTTTTAAAGAGATCAAACATGATCTACCTGCTTCAAGATGTTCTCCATCACAACAGGATCATTCAGATCCAGAGCGGAGTTCTTCTTCAGACTCACTCGCACCACGTACTTTGAAACAGGCGCTTTGAAAAACAAACAGGCTTCATCAGCTCACTTTGTCTTCTGAGTGTTGTTTTATTGACACGTTTTTCATACCAACATATAAACTGCACAGACATCAATGTCCCAAACTCAACTTAAACACACACACACACACACACACACACACATACACACACACACACACCAGGGGAAAGGGATACAAGTTCATCCATGTGTCAAGGACACAAAATGTCATAGCAGTACACATCATCCACATGTGATTGTTAATTACAACCCATCAAACACGGGAGTTTAAAAACATAAACAAAGGAAACACCCAATCTATATATAAATACAAATATGGTCAAAGGTATTTGGCCTTGAGTCCAGGTATTGAAAAAAGGGACATTTTAAATGATTAAATGACATGTGAATGACCAACACAAGCTCATGCAACCAGTTTCTGAAGCTTTCTGAAGTTTTGAGAATATGTTTGTTTGCTAGTATCACGTTCATCAACAGAGCTGTTTGAATGTGAAGAGTTAAAGAGTCCTCTGAGCATCCAAAGAGAACCAAGTCTCTGTCAGGAGAGAGTCCTGAGGTAAACAATGTACCATCACCTGATTTACATTTATCACAGCTTGGAGACACAGAGGGATAAAATTTATATCATTTATATATATGATCTTAGACTGAAAACAGTGAATGACTTTGAACTGAATGAACCTGTGTCTGCTGTTTATTGAACAACTATGAAGAAGGGAAAGTGCAGTTCTCCATATTTTATCAGGCAACATAGTATTGATTTCCCTTTCTCAAGCCTTCTGTATACAGTTGACAGAGCTTCTTACACTCTGGCGAAAGAGAAAGCAATTCCAAAAAAGTATGTCTCTCTCAAGTGGACTCAAACTGAGGGATTCACAGCATCATAGCGCAGAGTCTGCTCTCCTGAGGATGACAAATGACTCGCTCCTGTCCCTAGACTCAGGAAATCACACTCTTTTAATTGTTTTAGATCTATCTGCTGCCTTTGGCACAGTTGACCACTCCGTCCTCTTGGACCACCTTCAGTATGTTGTTGGCATTCAGGGGCCCTTCTGTGGTTTGCCTCCTACCTCCAGGACAGATCAGCATCTATTAAAATTGATAATGTGTCCTCTTCCTCTGCATCTATCACATGTGGAGTACTAAAAGGTTCCATATTAGGCCCTATTCTATTTTCCATTTACATGCTTCCTCTGGGGTCTATTTATAGAAAATATAATATCTCTTATCATTGCTATGCAGATGACACCCAGCTGTACCTCCCCCTCAGTCCTGCTGATCCGAGCTGTTTTAACTCCTGCTGAGCTGCATTGAGGATGTAAAATCCTAGATGGCAAAAAGCTTCCTGCAGATAAACCAGGATAAAACTGAGGCCCTAATTTTATACCAAGAACAGAGACCACATCACTTTTCTACTACTCAGCTAAACAAGCACATTTGAAGGGATCTTTTAATAGTCAGTATAAACAGGGGGAATGATTACAGTGAGGAAAACCTCTTTCACCGTTCATATGGACACCTGACTGCTGGTCTAAGACACTGGAAACATTGTGAGTCATCCTTTAAAGGCTAACTGAATCATGGCTTACCTTTGTAGCAAACAAATGCTGTCTTTGTATCACAGTGCCAGTTTTCCCATTGTCCAGAACTACCAAAGTCTGCTGCCACACAATACTCATTGCCGCCATTAGGTTCCGATGGAGACCAGTTCCTAAAGGAGGAGTTGCTTCCATCAGACCACTTCCAGGAGTCTCTGAAGAGGCCGATCCAGACTTTTTGTCCTGCAGGTATCAGATCCTTCACCTTCTGGTTCTCTTCTTCATTTCTCACACTGGCCAGGTCTGTGTAGTGCTCTCTGCAGTGGTTCTGGGCCTCAGTCCATGTTATGGTAGTGTTGATGAGGACAAATGTCACATTTGACCCTGAAAATAGACCACAGTGAAAAACTGTGTAGAAGTGACATACAGTTTTCCCGGGTCTTGGTAGCCTACAGCTACAGACATTTGTTGCATGTCGTTCCCCTCTTACTACCCCCGTTTCCTGTCTGTTACTTTACATTAGTGAATAATGAATAATGCCAGTTTCTGTAGCAGTTTCTGTGTCATTATAAATCCACAGAGAACCACCTCAATAAAAGAATGCATTCATTAAAATAATAATGAGTATTTTTAACAGCCTCTTCACATGTCTACACTTCACTCTTTAGATGTTCTGCATCCAGTGGTGGAAAGTAACTAAATACATTTACTTAAGTACTGTAAAAGTACGATTTTGACAGACAGACAGACTGGCAACTTTATTTATCCTGAAAGGGCAATTCAGTTTGGCAGTGTATCCAGACCATGCGTAAGAAAAAACAAAAAAGAAAAACAACAAAAAAACAAAAAAAACAAACAAACAGATCTATGCCAGAGACAATGAATGAATTGAATGATAAATCTCAGTATGGAGCTGCATACATATGAACATGCAAGCACACATTCATCCATAAAGACACATCAGAGCCACTTTGCCTCCTTTTCTTACCCCTTTCGACTGAGGCAGTGACGTGGGATAAACTTGTGTTAATGGTGGAGCTGAATGGGTCAACAGGCTTCATATAAACTGGCTTCATGACTCAACTTCACACCTTGAATTGAACACAGGACTCACATTTATGTGCTTTTTATGTAAGTAACTATTTAGGCCCAAATCTGTAGGAAACTGAAGAGTAACTTCAGAAGAACAAACCATTAGTTATAACTCTCACCTCTGACATCAGAGCAGACTGCACGAAAGGAATTGGTACATTTCTCATCGTTCCATTGTCCACCATCATACATCTGTGTGCAGTGTTCTGCACTGTGTTTGTTGTCTGGTTGCCCAGGGTACCATTTTCTGAACTCAGCCTCCCCGGGTTTATAGAAATGTCTGTCTGACAGCGACCACCTCCAGCTGTTCACGTCATCGTACAGTCCTATCCAGGCTGCCTGAAAGCAAGATTTTATTTTTTTTATACAGCATTTGTGCTTGTTCAGCTTAAAGGAAGATTCACAATGTTTCCAGTGTGTTAAACCAGCAGTCAGGAGTCCATATGAACAGTGAAAGAGGTTTTCCTCGCTGTAATCATTCCTCCTGTTCATACTGGATATTAAAAGATCCTTCAAATGTGCTTTCAATGGAAGTGATGGAGGCCAAAATCCACAGTGTGTCCACACAGTCATTTAAAAGTCTGTGTGAAGCTTCTATTCAGCTTCAGCAGTCTGAGTTAGTCATATCAAGTGGATATCTGACACATTTACAGTCTTTTTAGAATCAAATTCCCTCTTTGTGTTTCCTCGGACAGTGTTTCCCTGTTGAGCTGCAGGTGGAAGTATAGTAACAGAAAGAGGAACTTTGGCACTAAAAAGCCTGTAACGTTGAAATATATCTACTTGATGTGACTCATTTGGACGCTGAAGCTTCATATTAGCTTCAGATAAACTTTAAAATCCATTTTTGCACAGAGGGAGGACTGTGGATTTTGTCCTCCATCACTTCCATTGTAAGGTCATTATGAAGGGATCTTCTAATGGTCAGTATGAAGAGGAGGAATGATTACAGCAAGAAAAACATGTTTCACTGTTTATTTGGGCTCCTGACTGTTGTTTTAAGACAGTTACAAAAAATTGTGAACCCATCCTTTAAAGCTGATCAAAACTTTTGCGTAAAATTTCCATTCACACTCTGACTTTAAGAGGAGATTTTACCTAAAGTAACTGATACACTTTTACTTGCTTGTGCTAGTAATTCAGTAATTTAATGGTACATAATAATATTATAGTTATTACAATTATTAAGATAATAAAGACCATTTAATGAAAATTTGTGGAAACTAATGAAATCTAGAGATGCTGCACTAAGGAAGGCAATTAAAAGTAGAAGAGACACTGACATGCTGATTTATAAAGGTTTAAGGAACAAAGAGCTAAGAGAAGCTAAATCTCGTTTTTATCTCAATATTTTAAGTGAGGCAAAAGGCAACAGTAAATTGTTCCTGAAAAACATCAATAATCTCACAAGGAGGGACCCAAAATTTTTAAGAGATTTTAAACTCAAAGTACAAGGAAAGTTAATTGCAGATCTTACTGTTTCATCCTGGAGAAACAGCCATAAAACCTCTTAAGTCCTTATACAAACAAAGTATTAAAAACTCTGGACAAAAAAAAATGCATTTCCATCACTGTAGGGTTCTGGAGAAATACAATTTACTGAGCTTTGACAATTTTAGATTATTCTCAAATTTGTGCCTAGTTTATAAAATGTTAAATGGTTTGGCCTCCTCCACTATGTGACTTTGTGTTCACTCGCTCAGTAAGTTCTGTTAGATCCTCCAGAATATCCTCTAGATGATTGGACCATTTCATCACACTGCATTTGGACAGTCAGCTTTCTCTGTGAAAGCCACGACTCAGTCGAATGTCCTACCTGATGATATGAAGAACTGTAGTTCAATCAGTACATTCAAAACCAAATTTAAAAAAAAACTGCTAAAAACTACTCAGCTCTGTAACCACTGAATCTAAACTTCATCTATGGTCTTCTCATTAGCGCAGGTAGTCTTGCTTTTAATTTAATTGTCTAATATCTAATAGACATTGTGGATGTAAGTGATGTAGCTGTTGTGTGTAGCTTTGTGTTTTGTATTTTGGTATGGTGTGTTCTGTGTGTTTTTTGCTTTGTACTGCTTGCTGTTTTATGTTTTGATTGCAGATGTAAATTAGCTTTGAGCTAACTCTGGTGCAGTGCATCTTTTATGTTTAAAACTGTACACTGTCAATAAATAAAATTCAAATATGATGATGGTGAAAGTGATGATAACTACTGTTACACAGTATCAGGTGTGGACAGACCTTTCTATTGACTGGTAGTATTTATACATATTTATTATTACTGTTTTTATTGTATTTAATTTTTTCTATTAAACTTTAATTTTTTACTTGTTTAAACTGACTTCTCATTTCTGTTTTAACTTGTCAAGAACTTTGAGCTGCATTTTGTACATGAAAGGAGCTTCATGAAAAAAGTTTATTATTCTTATTCTTTTTCATATTATTACAATATGAAATTAAAAATATTTTTGTAAATATTGTATCTTTGTTGTCCAATTTCCTGATATTTATACATATATTGCACATTTTGCTTTTTAATATTGCTCCCACATAAAGTCCCACTTAAAAACAAACTCATTGGGCCATATTTACTGAGAAAGTGGAACATTTGTACTAAAATGTTCATCACAGCCTGAAGAAAATGTACTAAAGCAGCAGCTCAGCGTGTGTGACAGTCACACCTCTCACCTACATACTGTCATTGTCAAAAATGTAAAATCAAAGAGAGACAGAGTAGATAGTAGAGAAAAGTGAATTCACATAGCTGTATACCTTGTATTTCATTTTGCTTAAATCTGCCATGTTGTTCAGGATCGTCACATCCTCCATGTTGTCTATCATGGCCAGGTCAGTGTAACTGTCTCTGCAGTAACTCTGCGCTTCAGTCATGGTCTTTGGCTCATAAACAAAGTGGTACTGACGTTGAGCGTATGATGAGACGGCACACAGCACTGTGATGACAGACATGCACAATGATTAGATCTGGCCTAAAATTGACTTTTCATTTCAGTGTATTCATGTGTGTCATTGTTTTTGGCAGTAAAAATTATGGATGTGAACTTCCAATATGGATGTGATGAACATAAAAAACTATAAACTATAAAAACTATCATTTTGCATTTCATATATATAAATATATAAATATAAATATACATATATAAAAAAACACTTGCCTGATGCAGCTGTGATGCTGAGAAGAACTTTCTCCATCATCGTCTGTTTCTTTCTGCTTCTCTCTTTTAGTCTGTGACCGTTGATATGCAGTTGTAGATTATACATTAACCTTTTACAGTACCTCACCTTTATTAGCTTCATGCAAAATGGTTATTCATGTTTATTACTTTCCTATGAGGTTCTGCAGTTTCACACTGGCCGATTATGTAGGTTTTCTGATGCTGTACTGAATATCAGGTCAAGAATGATCCTCTTCTCCAAAACAGTTTGATATTGGTTTGCTTGTTCCACTATTATGGAGGTTTCTTAATGACTTCAGCCACATAAAGCCAAGAAAATCAAGTTTCAAGGTTCATGGTTAAAGCTCAAGGGTAATATACTGTCATTTGCATGCTTACACATGAAACGAAATTTGTACTCAGGTCCAGCAGCATACAATGCAATAAGTCTAAAAATAATCTATAATAATTAGTCCTATACCAAGAATAAATAACAATAATAAGCATATCTAATAAATACAGCAGTGCAGTGGATTAAAAAAAGCTGAGCAGCATGATAAACAGGAGCGTTAAAAACAGAGCAGCATGTTAAATTAAGCAGCACAGCAGGCAAAATGGTGAGAGTGCATCTAATGAGGCATGGAGTTCACCAGTCTAACAGCCTCTGGGTAGAAGCTGCGTTTGAGCCTAGTTGTTCTGGTCTTAATGCTCCGCAGCCTTTTGCCCAAGGGGAGGGAGTCAAACAGTCCATGGGTCGCGTGGGTAGGGCCCCCCATGATACGGGCTGCACTGCTCCTGCACCTGCTGATATAGATAACAGTTAGATTTTTATTCATCAACACTGTAACACTGAAAACAGTGATCAAACATTAACATGAACAGTGTCTCTAGTCTCTAGAATATCAGAAAATAATAATTAGATACACAGGTTACTCTCTACATATGTAGCGTATTTAAAATGTTGTGGGTAAATTGAGCCACTGACTCAACTTGCCTCAACATCACTGGCATGATTTATCCCACATCCACCATTTTGACAAAACTGTTTCACACAGTGGGTCAGATCCACAAGTTTATGACCTTGTTTTGTAGCTTACACTGATTTAAATTAACATGTAATAATGTCCAAAACATACAGTGCTGCCTGAAAGGTTGTGAACACTTTTGAATTTTCTCTATTTGTGCATAAATTTGACCTATAACATGATCAGATTTTTACACAAGTCCAAAAACTAGAGAAAGGGTACCCAGTTAAACAAATGAGACAGTAAGTCGTCCTGGTCTAGAGGCAGCAAAGAAGGTCCAAACCATGATGCTACCACCATCATGTTTCACAGATGGGATAAGGTTCTTATGCCGGAATGCAGTGTTTGCTCATCACCAAACATAATGCTTCTCATTGAAGCCAAAAAGATCGATTTTGGTCTCATCCATCCACAGAACATTTTTCTAATCACATTCTGGACTATCCACGTGGTCTTGAGCAAACTGTAGGCGACCAGCTGCAAATTCCTCCACACTTGTTCATTCTGCGGGGGAGCCAGAGCCACATGCCCACACAACCCGACAAAGCAACAGCTGTAGTCAGCCCAATCGGAGCGGCAACCAGGAAGTACTCTGGGAAAAAGAGGCTCATCATCAACCTCTCATCCACCCACGGTTCCACTGTTCCAAGCATTAACAGCCTGATTCCCAGCCTGGAGTTTTCCATGCAATACGCCACCATAGACCACGCTATTTGCCTCATCCACCTCGCAGGCCAGGGAGCATGGTTGTCCAAGGCGGACATCACAAGTGCTTTCAAAGTCCTCCCCATCCACCCCGACTACTGGCACCTCTTCGGGGTCTCCTGGAAGGGCGCATACTATTTTGCCACGTGTCTAACCTTCGGCTGCTAGCCCAAAAGAAAAAAAAATAAATAAATTGTCCGAAGCCCTCTGCTGGATTCTTTCCAACAATTATAAACTCCCGTACGTCATCCACCTACTTGATGACTTCCTCACGGTCACGCCACCGTCTTCGACCCCGTCATATGGTCTCACCACAATGATTTCCGCATTCACTGATCTCGGCGTTCTCCTGTCTCCAGAGAAAACAGAAGGCCCAAGCAAATCCTTGGAATTCCTCAGCATCACCCTCAACTCCATTACACTCCAAGCATCTCTGCCTACTGAGAAACTCCACCGCATTTCTCTGCTCATTCAAAACTTTCTCATGGCCAACACATGCACCAAACGTCAATTACTCTCTCTGCTGGGCCATTTCAACTACGCCACCCGCATCATCCCTCAGGGCTGATCGTTCTTGTCACACCCTCTCTCCATAGCCACCGCCGTCCCATCTGTCCACGACCACGTCACGCTAGACAGCAGCCGACGCCTCCCCTTCAGTCGGCTTTGGCAGTTACTACGGCGGCAGATGGTTCTCTGCTGAATGGCCACCCGACTCCTCTTCCCTGGCCCCTTCCTCCACCATTTCGGAAATGTACCCGATTATCATTGCTGCCATCCTTTGGGGGCATGAATGGTCCAAAAAGACCATCGCCATCCACTCTGACAACAGCGCCGTCGTCGACATCCTCAACAAAGGCCGGTCACACAAACTGGACATCATGCAGTTCGTGCGCAAGCTCACATTGGTTTCAGCCCAGCACCAGTTCATCATCCGAGAACTCCACATTCCAGGCCACAAAAACGCAATCGCTGATTCACTCTCTCGTTTCCTGTTTCAGAAATTCAGACAACTAGCTCCAGCCTCCAACCCTCTTCCAACTCCAGTCCCACCGTTTTCAGCCACAATCTACAACTGAACCTGCAACTGGAACAACTGGCCCTCGAACACTATCTTCGTACCTCACCGGCTGGAATTCCTTTAAAGCCTTTCACATCTCCCACGGACTCCCATTCCCTTCACTGGACATTCTTAACCTCTCCTGCTTCATTACATTCTCCCACACGCAACTCAAGATCAAGTCTTCCACCATACAGACTTACCTCAGTGGAATCAATTTCTTTGTTAAATTGATTTCCGGAGCACAATGCCCAGCCTTGTCCCACTCTCATATTAATATGTTAATTAAAGGTCTCCGCAAGGCGGAACTGCACCCCGCACCAAAACGTTCACCCCTCACGTCGGACCTTCTGGTCCGATGCATTCACACACTCTGCACAGACTACTTGTCTCCCCACATAGACAAAACCCTAGAGTCCATGTTTTTACTAGCCTTTTTTGGCTTCCTATGCTGCTCAGAAATCACAGCTCCTTCCTACTCCTTTGATCCATCACTACACGCCACATTGTCCGACATCTCTTTCCACTCTTCAGACACACTCATCTACCACCTCAAACGCAGCAAGACTAACCAGTCGGGTCAACCTCAACCCATCTACCTTTTCCGCCTAGATTCATACATAAGTCCTTACGAACCCATCCACGAGTACATCAACACAAGACTAGCCAACTGAGCTTCCCCTCAAGACCCTCTGTTCATCACGGAAACAGGAAGGGTAGCAACACGTTTTTGGTTCCATCACCACATGCGCTCAGTACTTGCCAGATCCGGAATACCCCCAGACCAGTTCTCAGGACACTCATTCTGCATTGGAGCCGCTTCCACCGCCTCTAGACAAGGCATTCCCGACAACGTCATCAAAATCCTCGGCCGTTGGTCATCCCCCGCCTATCATACCTACATCCATCACGACCTGGATAACAATAAGAAATCCCATTCTCGCCTCTCTGGTTGAAGTCTCTTTGGGGGCCTCATACAGATGCCGGATCATCGAGACAGCACCCCCACCCTGAGTCTCAACCCCCTGTTCCCACTTACCTCCCCGACGTCGACGCCTCTCATCTATCATATCATATTCTAGGAGGAGTGGTCTTGGTTAGTGAAATGAAGTTTATAGACTTATAAACAAAGTTCAGGAACCAAAGACCACGCCTTGTACGCAACCCATTTCCGCACCACAGAGTATTTAAACACACCATATCCACTCCTATTCCCTTTGTCTCAGCTTGCAAGTCCCTCCCACCCGACCCCTCCACTAACTTTCCTCTCTTCTCTGCTCGAACACAGGAACAGGGGGCCTCGTACAGATGCCAGATCATCGAGACAGCACCCCCACTCTGAGTCTCAACCCCCTGTTCCCACTTACCTCCCCGACGTCGATGCCTCTCCTCCTTTCATCTATCACTCCCCTATCCACTCCCTCCTTCCCCTCCTTCCCGCCTGCTCTTCTTTCTCCCCATCCCTCGACCCTCATCCCCTCGACCCCTGCCCCCTCATCCCGCACCCCACGACCTCGACCCTCACCCCCGCATCCTCACACCCCCGACCCTCTCCCTTCCCCCATCCATCCTTCCCTCTCCAACCATCCCTCTAACTATCCTTCCTCCTTTTCACCCTGCCTTCCATCACACTCCCAACAAACCATTAAATCCATATTCTAGAAGGAGTGGTCTTGGTTAGTGAAATACAAGTTTAAAATATAGAATAATCATTTTTGAAACTGTAAAGTGAGCAAGGCTTTAAAATAAAAAACTGAGACAAACAATTAAGCAACGTGTCATCTTTTTATGTTTGCTGCTAATTGCGTTAATTATAATCTACCAGCTAACGTTCATTACTGGAAAATGTGGATGTTGAGCTAAGCTAACGTTAAACTGTTAACATTAACTACGTTGACATTAACGTTACAATACAGCTTTACGTCATTAAATGAATATTTGAACTCTATTAAAATATTCAACAGTTCAAAGTGTTACTGACCAGTCTTACTGTTAGAATCTGTTCTTGTTAAATGAGCTCACCTGATGAATGACTGAAACTCAGAGCGTTGTGGCTCCTCTGTGTCCATGGCAACAGCAAGACATGATGATGTCACATGCATTGCCTTCACGGGCTCTCGCAGATGAGTTAACTTTTAAAATCATAAAAATTCTGCTTTGTCCAAGCTGCTTAAATGTGGCATCACGGGTTGTAGATCATTGTTAGAATCACGGAGACACCTGTCAGTCACGTGTACAGCTCCACTGGAATGTCAAAGTTAATCTCGGTTTTGTGAGGCTAACAGGTCACTGAACACATCATCATATAGAGCATAAGACTGTCTGCATTACAAGCTCCATGGAGCAAAGTTCAATATGACTTTTATGTGTATATATATTTTAGCAGTGGTGGAAGAAGTATTCACATCCTTAATGTAAAAATATCCGTTACTAGTAAAAGTCCTGCATGAAAAACCTACCGTACATAAAATTATATGGCCTGTCAAGGCAGATGGCGTCCACCTAGAGTCCGGTTCTGCTTGAGGTTTCTTCTCGTTAAAGGCGAGTGTTCTTTCCTTGCTGCTGTCACAAAGTGCTGCTCATGGGTTAATGTTGGGTCTCTGTAAATTAAAGAGTTCAATGTAGACCTGCTCTATGTGGAAAGTGCCCTGAGATAACTTCTGTCTTCAACACTAAGGCATAATGTGGCTTTATGATCAAGGGTTGATGTCGAATACCATTAAAATTAAAATATAATTTCTTTACTGAAGTTGAATTAGCTTCCCCTTAGCATTGCAATACGTTAGCATCAAGTCAAACACTTCGACTCACTCTTGCTGAATAATTTTCATTATTATATATATATTTGATAATTTATAGGTATTATTATTATTATTATTATTATTATTATTATTATTATTATTATCTTATGCTTCATCATGTATACTCCAGATTTTAGTTACCAATAAATATCTTAATTTATCCTAAAAGTGGTTGGTTGTATTCTTTGAGCAACAGTTGACAGAGCTTCTTACACTCTGGCGATAGAAAGCAATTCCAAAAGAGTATGTCTCTCACAAGTGGCTCAAGACTCAAACTGAGGGATTCACAGCATCATAGCGCAGAGTCTGCTCTCCTGAGGGTGACAAATGACTCGCTCCTGTCCCTAGACTCAGGAAATCACACTCTTTTAATTGTTTTAGATCTATCTGCTGCCTTCGGCACAGTTGACCACTCCGTCCTCTTGGACCACCTTCAGTATGTTGTTGGCATTCAGGGGCCCTTCTGTGGTTTGCCTCCTACCTCCAGGACAGATCAGCATCTATTAAAATTGATAATGTGTCCTCTTCCTCTGCATCTATCACATGTGGAGTACTACAAGGTTCCATATTAGGCCATATTCTATTTCCCATTTACATACTTCCTCTGGGGTCTATTTATAGAAAAGTAATATATCTCTTACCATTGCTATGCAGATGACACCCAGCTGTACCTCCCCCTCAGTCCTGCTGATCCGAGCTGTTTTAACTCCTGCTGAGCTGTGTTGGGCCTCAAACCATGAGGTCACACAGAGAGGGCCTCCATGTAACCTGTGAGGCCTGACCACAAGGTGCTTTTTTCCTTTGTTTCCCCTGAGACAAAGGAATAGCGCCAAAATGCTGCTTACAGACAATGGGAGTCCATTGCAAACTCCATTTCCAAGGATGCTTTGCGATTTTCACACCTCAGCAGGGAGCAGTCAACATACAGTCGCACTGATGACACAGCCGTGACATCACCGCCCCTTTAAAAACTGAACACGCCCTGAAGCACATGCCTTTCCCATGTCACTGAGCTAGGGGTAACTTCTGTTCCTCTGTGAGTCAGCTTGACTAAAGGGGATACCCCACGCACGTGTTTCCCCTCATCGAAGACTCCCCTCGCTGGACGAGACGAGACTTCGCCCGTGTTCACCTGAACACATTCCCGGATCCGAGAGAGACCGCTGATGCAACCAGCGTCTTCAAATTCCCTCGAGAAGGAAGAAACTTCTTCACCGAGTCGACTCTGCTGTTCTCTCTGGCATGCCGCTGACAGCCAGCTGCCGTGCTTTTCGCAGACCGTGCGAGAACGGCCACCGTCTGCAACCGAGCGAAGGACTAAGCCGGACATAAAGACGGATTATACACACACCCTGCTCGCTTTCTGAAGCGACCAAGTAAGAGGCATGAGTCTGGGCAGAGGCAGTGTTAGTTGTGTGTTCCTATCAGCATCAGTTGCTGTTGTTTAGCATTTAGCTCTTAGCTTTTGCTATTGTTTTGTTGTGTGAGTTGACGGACCGCCGAGTCCATTTTTCCTGCTTTACTCTTAGGAGTATTTTAAGTTTGCTGCCTGTTTAGTTGTGTTCACCACGCTAGACTATTTTGGTTTTGTCCCGCTCGGGACTACTGCTGTGTTTGTGCCATCGTGAGGGAGAAAGTAAGTTGCTTCGTCGATCAGAAACCAGACAACGTGCGTTACAGACTGCCGTCCGTACGCACACTGTCTGTGGACAAAGGAACCGCTTCTCTTCCTCTCACGATCCCTTTCTTTCCTTCTTCCCTCTCTCTTCTGACTAACACATACACGCGCGCACACACACACATACACATTCTAGGTGAACTCCCATTTACGAGACTACCTGGTTTGGTTATTGGTCCCGGTTTCCGGGTGGTGCCCTGTATTTGTTAATTCATATTAATAATTCTATTAATTGTTATAATTAGTTAATTATCTTTGATAATTGACAATTATTGCAAATAATCAACTGTGTTCCTCACAGATCCAACAGTTGGTGCCCAAATTATTGATTAAGGTTAACAATATCTTATTTTCATAATTCATAATTATCTATGATAATTATGAATTATTGTTAATAACCAAATGCACTACTGCCCGTCCCAACAGCTGCATTGAGGATGTAAAATCCTGGATGGCAAAAAGCTTCCTGCAGCTTAACCAGGATAAAACTGACGCCCTAATTTTCAGCCTTTTGCAAAACCTCAGTAAATACTCTTGTGCCTCTGAAACTGAATGTTAACTTCCACTCAAGAAATCTCAGCATTATCTCTGATTCTGGTTTAAAATTTGATGAACAAATGAAGTCCATTGTCAGCAGCAGCTTCTTCCATCTTAGATCATTTACAAAACTAAAATCATTTCTGTCTTTTAAGGATTTAGAGACCATGGTAGATGCTTTTATCTCCTCCTGCACTGACTGCTGTAATTCTCTGTACATAGATAGTACATGGTCAGTCAGCTGGTTCAAAATCCTGCAGTGAGACTCCTCACTGGTACCAAAAACAGAGACCTCATCACTTCTCTACTACTTAGCTAACAAAGCAAATTTGAAGGATCTTTTAATAGCCAGTATGAACAGATGGGATGATTACAACAAGGAAAACCTCTTTCACTGTTCATATGGACACCTGACTGCTGGTTTAAGACACACTGGAAACATTGTGAATCATCCTTTAAAGGCTAACTGAATCATGGCTTACCTTTGTAGCAAACAAATGCTTTCTTCACATCACAGGTCCAGTCCTCACATTGTCCAGAACGGCCAAAGTTTGCTGCCACACAATTCTTATTGCCGTCATTAGGTTCCGATGGAGACCAGTACCTAAAGGAGGAGTTGCTTCCATCAGACCACTTCCAGGAGTCTCTGAAGAGGCCGATCCAGACTTTTTGTCCTGCAGGTATTAGATCCTTCACCTTCTGGTTCTCTTCTTCATTTCTCACACTGGCCAGGTCTGTGTAGTGCTCTCTGCAGTGGCTCTGGGCCTCAGTCCATGTCATGATAGTGTTGATGAGGACAAATGTCACATTTGACCCTGAAAATAGACCACAGTGAAGAACTGTGTAGAAGTGACATACAGTTTTCCCGGGTCTTGGTAGCCTACAGCTACAGACATTTGTTGCATGTCGTTCCCCTCTTACTACCCCTGTTTCCTGTCTGTTACTTACATTAGTGAATAATGAATAATGCCAGTTTCTGTAGCAGTTTCTGTGTCATTATAAATCCACTGAGAACCACTTCAATAAAAGAATGGATTCATTAAGCAAATAATTAAAGACACTGAAATTTTAAGAAATGTTAATGAGTATTTTTAACAGCCTCTTCACATGTCTACACTTCACTCTTTAGATGTTCTGCATCCAGTGGTGGAAACTAACTGAATACATTCACTTAAGTACTGTACAAGTACAATTTTGAGGTGATGATTGTGTTTATTACTATTTTTGAATGATAAATCTCAGTATGGAGCTGCATACATATGAATATGCAAGCACACATTCATCCATAAAGACACATCAGAGCCACTTTGCCTCCTTTTCTTACCCCTTTCGACTGAGGCAGTGACGTGGGATAAACTTGTGTTAATGGTGGAGCTGAATGGGTCAACAGGCTTCATATAAACTGGCTTCATGACTCAACTTCACACCTTGAAAAGAACACAGGGATCACATTTATGTGCTTTTTATGTAAGTAACTATTTAGGCCCAAATCTGTAGGAAACTGAAGAGTAACTTCAGAAGAACAAACCATTAGTTATAACTCTCACCTCTGACATCAGAGCAGACTGCACGAAAGGATGCGATACAATCCTCATTGTTCCATTGTCCACCATCATACATCTGTGTGCAGTGTTCTGCACTGCGATAGTTGTCTGGTTGCCCAGGGTGCCATTTTCTGAACTCAGCCTCCCCGGGTTTATAGAAATGTCTGTCTGACAGCGACCACCTCCAGCTGTTCACGTCATTGTACAGTCCTATCCAGAATCCCTGAAAGATTTTATTGTTTTATACAGCATTTGTCCTTGTTCAGCTTACAGGATGGTTCACAATGTTTCCAGTGTGTTAAACCAGCAGTCAGGAGTCCATATGAACAGTGAAAGAGGTTTTCCTCGCTGTAATCATTCCTCCTGTTCATACTGGCTATTAAAAGATCCTTCAAATGTGCTTTCAATGTAAGTGATAGAGGCCAAAATCCACAGTGTGTCCACACAGTCATTTAAAAGTCTGTGTGAAGCTTCTATTCAGCTTCAGCAGTCTGAGTTAGTCATATCAAGTGGATATCTGACACATTTACAGTCTTTTTAGCATCAAATTCCCTCTTTGTGTTTCCTCGGACAGTGTTTCCCTGTTGAGCTGCAGGTGGAAGTATAGTAACAAAAAGAGGGACTTTGGCACTAAAAAGACTGTAACGTTGAAAGATATCTACTTGATGTGACTCATTTGGACGCTGAAGCTTCATATTAGCTTCAGATAAACTTTGAAATACATTTTTGCACAGAAGGAGGACTGTGGATTTTGTCCTCCATCACTTCCATTGTAAGGTCATTATGAAGGGATCTTCTAATGGTCAGTATGAAGAGGAGGAATGATTACAGCAAGAAAAACATGTTTCACTGTTTATTTGGGCTCCTGACTGTTGTTTTAAGACAGTTATAAAAAAAAATTGTGAACCCGTCCTTTAAAGCTGATCAATACTTTTGCATAAAATTTCCATTCACACTCTGACTTTAAGAGGAGATTTTACCTAAAGTAACTGATACACTTTTACTTGCTTGTGCTAGTAATTCAGTAATTTAATGGTACATAATAATATAATAATTATTACAATTATTAAGATATTGATGGTGGTGAAAGTGATGATAATTACTGTTATACAGCACCAGGTTTGGACACACCTTCCTATTGATTGGTACTATTTATACATATTCATTATTACTGTTTTTATTTAATTCAATTTCTTATTAAACTTTAAATTCTTCTTTGTTTAAATTGTCTGCTCTTTCTCATTTTAACTTGTCAAGAACTTAAAATAAAAAATATGCATTTTCTACACGAAAGGACCTTCATGAAAAAAGTTTATTATTCTTATTCTTTTTCATATTATTACAAAATGAAATGAAATTAAATATCAGTAAATTGTTGTCCAATTTCCTGATATTTATAGATATATTGCACATTTTGCTTTTTAATATTGCTCCCACATAAAGTCCCACTTAAAAACAAACGCATTGGGCCATATTTACTGAGAAAGTGGAACATTTGTACTAAAATGTTCATCACAGCCTGAAGAAAATGTACTAAAGCAGCAGCTCAGCGTGTGTGACAGTCACACCTCTCACCTACATACTGTCATTGTCAAAAATGTAAATGAAAGAGAGACAGAGTAGATAGTAGAGAAAAGTGAATTCACATAGCTGTATTCCGGGTAGACCATTTTGCTTAAATCTGCCGTGTTGTTCAGGATCGTCACATCCTCCATGTTGTCTATCGTGGCCAGGTCAGTGTAATTGTCTCTGCAGTAACCCTGTGCTTCAGTCATGGTCTTTGGCTCATAAACAAAGTGGTACTGACGTTGAGCGTATGATGAGACGGCACACAGCACTGTGATGACAGACATGCACAATGATTAGATCTGGCCTAAAAATGACTTTTCATTTCAATGTATTCAGGTGTGTCATTGTTTTTGGCAGTACAAATTATGACCATAAAAAAACTCAAACTATCATTTTTCATTGAGTTAGAATGTCAGTTAATGGAAAAGCATTGTAAAAGTAAAGTAATCATGTTTAAACTTTTCACAGTACATATTATAATCATCCATGAGCACACATACAGCTGTGCTCGTAAGTTTACATACCTCGGCAGAATTTCTGAAATATTGGCCATTTTTTGGAAACTATGACTGATCATGCTGAAAACTTTTATTCAGGGATAGTGATCAGTTGAAGCTATTTATTTTCACATCTGTGTGTGCCCTTTTTAAATCATAATGATAACTGAAATCACCCAAATGACCCTCACCAAAAGTTTACACATGCTTGAATGTTTGGCCTGATAATTTAGACACAAGTTGACACACACAGGTTTAAATGGCTATGAAGGGTACATTTAGTTTCTGTGTATAAATAGTCAATGAGTTTCTCAGCTCTTGAGAGACCCCTGCACACTTCATCCAGGGCTGCTCTGACTTTACTGGATATTGAGCCATGGGGAAAGCAAAAGCACTGTCAAATGACCTGCGAGAAAAGGTATTTGAACTTTATAAATCAGGAAAAGGATATAAAAAGATATCCAAAGATTTGAAAATGCCAACCAGTAGTGTTCAAGCTCTGATAAAGAAGTGGAAAATGAAGGGTTCTGTTGATACCAAGCTATGGCCAGATAGACCTACAAAGATTTCAGCTACAACTGCCAGGAAAATTGTTTAGGTTGCAAAGAAAAACCCTCATGCAACCTCAGCTGAAATACAGGCTTCCCTGCAAAAATGTGGTGTGGCTGTTTCAAGTTGCGCAACAAGGATGTACTTGAACAAAAATAGGCTGCATGGTCGAGTTGCCAGAAAAAAGCCGTTACTGCGCCAACACCACAAAACTGCCCACTTACAATCTGCCAAACAGCACAGAGACAAACCTCAACACTTCTGGAACAAAGTTATTCGGAGTGATGAGACCAAAACTGAACTTTATGGTTACAAGCATAAACACTGTGAATGGTCCACATCTTACAAATTCTGCCAGGGTATGTAAACTTATGAGCACAACTGTAATATTAATAATAATATGGATTAATGATTTTATATTTTTTATATATATACATATATATATATATATACACACACACACACACACACACACATATAAACACTTGCCTGATACAGCTGTGATGCTGAGAAGAACTTTTTTTTCCTGCTTTTCTCTGCCAGTCTGTGACTGTTGATATGCAGCTGTAGATGATGATCAAACTCTTATAGTGCTTACCTTTCATTGGCTTCATGCAAAGTGGTCATGGTGTTTGTTATTTTCCTATCAGGCCTTCAGTTTCTCACTGGCTGATTATGTAGGTTTTCTGATGCTGTACTGAATATCAGGTCAAGAATGATCCTCTTTTCAACAACACGTTTTAATCTTGGTTTGTTTGTTCTAGTATGATGGAGGTTTCTTACTGACTGCAGCCACATAAAGCCAAGAAAATCTGTGATGAATGATTATTATTCATCTTAAGGCAGTGATGTATAGTATATATATGTATATGTATTATGTTCATTATCAATTAATTGATTAGTGTTTGGTCCATTAGATATCAGAAAATTGTGAAAAATGTTGATCAGTGTTTCCCAAAGCCCAAGATGACGTCCACAAATGCCTTGTTTTGTCCACAACTCAAAGATATTCAGTTTACTGTCAGAAACCAGAAAATATTCACGTATAAGAAGCTGGAATCAGAGAATTTGGACTTTTTTTTCTTAAATGACTCAAACAATTAATCGATTATCAAAACAATTAATTCATTAGTTGGCAACAAATGGATTAATTGACTAATCACTGCAGCCCCAGTGATGTGTTCATTTAACATCTGTTACAGCCCATCTCAGGGTTGGAAATGAGGGGAGACCACTCAGAAGTTGTAACTCAATAGGTTTGTTTTACTTAAAAGGATTGGCTCACATTTTTTCAAGTTGGTCTTAAAGGAAACATATTCTGCACATTTCCAGCTCTATATTTATATTCTGGGGCTTTACTGGAATAAAAACTCCTTATTTATCTTCTACTGGTCTTTTATGCAGCCCCTCAGTTCAGCCTCTGTCTGAAACAGGCCGTTTTAGCTCCCGTCTCTTTAAGGCCCCGCCTCCTGATGAGCCCACTCTGTTCTGATTGGTCAGCTTCAGGAAGCTTCCTCCGGCTCCGGAGGCTACGTAAACAAACTATAGTAGCAGGATTTCACTTCTTTTTTTCCTTCTTTACTCCAAATGTCAACTTCTCAAATCCATCCGAACATCTTGGTGCTGAATAACATCTGAAATATGAGAGTGGACAATGTGAACAAATGGACAGCCGTTTGTGGGCATGTGCGAACAATCTGACATCATCACGACAAGGAAGAAGAACTAACTTTGCAAACAAAGCCCTTCAGAGCAAGTTGAAGCCCTGACTTTTGACTTGCAGGCTGCATTTCTATCTACGTTCACCTCAACTTTTGAAACTTTGACCATATTTAACATCCAATATCAGAAAAATTCAATTCAATTTTGTTTATAAAGTGCCAAATCATAACAGAAGTTATCTGAGGGCACTTTACACATAGAGCAGGTCTAGAGCGTACTCTTTAATTTAGAGAGACTCAACATTCCTCTATGAGCAGCGCTTGGTGACAGCAGCGAGGAAAAACTCCCCTTTAACAGGAAGAAACCTCAAGCAGAACCGGACTCTAGGTGGACGCCATCTGTTGGGTTGAGATAGAAAGAAAGAAGGAGAGACACAGAGAAGCATAATAACAACAATAATAACAACAACAACAACAATAATAATAATAATAATAGAAATATGAGTAATAATAATAGCAGTAGTGGTGGGCGTCACGCTGGACAGCTGTTGGTCTGCAGCCGAAGGTTTCCTGTGAGACGAGAAGCACAAAAAACTCCCAGTAAGAAACCAAGTTAGTAACACATATTAATGGAACATGAATGCGTACAGATGGAGAGGAGGAGGAGGAGAGAGGAGCTCAGTGCATCATGGGAAGTCCCCCAGCAGTCTAGGCCTATAGCAGCATAACTAAGGGCTGATCCAAGGCGAGCCTGGTCGGCCCTAACTATAAGCTTTATCAAAAAGGAAAGTTTTAAGCCTACTCTTAAACATAGAGAGGGTGTCTGCACCCCGGACCGCCAATGCAGCGAAGCTAAAATGGGAGAAATGTGATCTCTTTTTCTAGTTTTTGTTAGTACACGTGCAGCTGCATTCTGGACCAGCTGGAGAACACATATCAATATTATGTACAAGCAAGTGGGTGAAAAAATATATACTTATATATAGAAACAACAAAAGAAACAACAACATACAATGTCTATAAACAGGTGGAACTGTTTCTGTAATCTGTAAACAGGAGTGCAAATGTGTGAATATGTATGAGTGAAAAAGTCATAAATTACTTTAGAATCAGAATCAGATTTTTTTTTTTTTTTTTTTACTTTACCAAGTAGCAAGTACAAGGAATTCACTGTGGTCCAGATATCAACGGAAAAAGCAATAAATATGAACATTAACCATTAACATAAACACAAATATAGCAGGGTAAGAAAGAGAGGGACAGGGTCGCGTATGTATAAACACCAATGTAGATATAAATAACATTTTTAGTGTAAATAAACTGTGTGTGTGTGTGTGTGTGTGTGTGTGTGTGTGTGTGAGTGTGTGTTAACAGAACATATATGTACAGATGTGTAGGTGAGGGGGAGTTGGTGAGTTTATACCTTTAATAAGGAATGATAATATTTCTCCCATATAAATGAGATAATATGACTGTAAATTGAGTGAAAAAATAAAATAAACGAGAAAAGAACCTGTTTTTTGGTGTTATTTTAAGGTTTTGACGGATTTTTTTCCTGAGCACTCGCTGACGTTGCTGAACGGTTTGTTCTTGAACGCAGCTCAGATGACATAACGCGTCAGCGCACCGTATCGCGCATGCGCTCATCGTTCACTTCCTGCTTCCTGACAGCTGAAGAACACTTAGAAACACACCTGTGCTGCAGAGTTTCCTTCAGGTCTGTGTGTGTTTTCTGTCCACCTGTCCGTGTCTCTGTTATGCGCGCTCCCGTGTGTGTCGCGCTGCTGGTTTTGCTGCTGAACGATGCAGCGACTCATCAGTTCAGTGAGGAGGAGATGTCTGATATCAGGTAACACACACACACACACACACACTCACACACACACACACACACACACACACACAAACACACACTCTCTCATGTTTGGATCCAAACCAACAATGAACTGATCTACTAACCAGTATTATGTGTGAATCAAAGCTGATATATCTGATTAAAAACACGTCAGTGAGTCTCACCGCTGCACTGGGTCACATGTTCCTTCATCATGAAGAGTTTGGTCACGTTAGTTTGTTTAGAAACGGCTCGAAACACTAATAACAGCATCGCGTTTTCAATTTCCGGATAACATATTTGAAGAATGTGATCAGGAGGACGTCAAACAACTTCAGTTTACTGTCATCGAGGACTAAAGAAACTAGAAAATATTTACATTTAAGAAGCTGGAATCAGAGACTTTCAGACAGTTGTCTTAAAAAAATAACTTGAAACAATTTATTGATTATCAAAGTAGTTAGTGATTATTTCTCTGTTAATTGTATTTAACCAATTTGTTGATCAACAGAAAATAAATCAACTATTTTAATAATTGATTAATAAGAAAAAAAAGTCTTCTTAAACGTGAATATTTTCTGGTTTCTTAAGTCTCCATGACAGTAAACTGAATATCTTTGAGTTGTGGAGAGACATCATCTTGGACTTTGGGAAACATTGATCCACATTTTTCACCATTTTCTAATATCTTATAAACTAAATGATTTACTGATTATTGAGAAAATAATCGACAGATTAATTGATTATGAATATCATTAGTTGTAGCTGCAGTCTCTCATCACTGATAATAAAACTTCTTTACATTCTGTATGAAATGTTTCAGACAGCGCATCAAAGACATGTTCTACCACGCCTACAACAGTTACCTCGACAACGCCTTCCCCTACGATGAGCTCCGCCCACTCACCTGTGATGGACAAGACACCTGGGGCAGGTAAGATGACATCATCATTGTACATTTAAAGATCCCCTCCAGACATGTTTTAAGAAATCTATAAATTAGGCTGCAATTAACAATGATTTTCATTATTAATTAAACAAACCATTTACACAGATTTGGTGCAAAATTTAACTACTTAAGAATCGATAAAAATGGCTAAAAAAAATCCCTCTAAAATACCACATAAAGACTCAAAGACCTCGAGGAACCACAGAATGATTCATGCTATGATGACATTTGGAGATTTCTGTAAGAATTACATTTTTCAGTGATTGGATTGCAAACACTTTTGTTCTAGAAATTGCACAGAAACCCCCTTATTGTAAATATAGTTAGGAAAGTCAAACATCCTCTGAATGCATTCGGTCTCTAGTTTGTGGTTGTAAAGTTTCATGAGGCTTTGATTATCCTCGAGGTCACAATAAGTCATTTCATACAGTGAGGTCAAGTTTCAAAAAATGGTTTCACTATAATAAAATGGCTACTATGATCACTAACATCATCACACATGAATACAGTTGGGCTCATTGAATCCACAACAGTCTCAGCTTTCCAGTCAGACCAAAATTTACACAAGTCCAAGAATGTTTAGGGACCCCAGTACGCAGAAATATTCAAATACACCATTTTTAGAATAGGTGCAAACAACACATTTATACTGCATGAAAAAACTGATTGGGATTAGCATGAAGTGTTTATGTCTGTAAAGGGCAGACTGGTGGATACCAATAGAACCTGTTTTCATTCAGATATCCTGAGGTCAGAGGTTTAGGGACCCCTTAGCCCCCCTTTAGCCTAACTTTAGAGCATTATTTTGTCTCCTTCCCGACAAGCTAGCATGCCATTGATGGTACAACGGATGCTTTAGTTTGTTTAGTTTCATATGATATCAGAATCCTCAGTCTAGCTTTAAAACTGAGACCCCTCCAGGTTTATAGTTGTGAACGTGCAAGTCCTCTACCATCCAGCACCCTCTGCACCACTACCTCCCCCGGCCTTGTTTGATTATGCCTTTTAATATATCTCTCTCTCCTTTCTCCACAGTTTCTCGCTCACCCTGATTGATGCTCTCGACACTCTTCTGGTAAGATCAGAAAAAAGAATTTTGCAAAATTTTCAGGCTGAAATATGTCAAAACAAGGGTGAAAATGAGAATTTAATCAATAGTTGAAGGGAGCTTTAATATATCTTTGATGACATCTGATTATTATCAGAGAGAAAAGTTAATTTCCTGTGTTGAATATAAACAGATAGTTAGTTGTGGAGCGGTGATGCCTTCAGGTGTAGTGAAACCTTCAGCAGTGACAGAAATTTAAAAAATGTGTCTCTGCAGGTGCTGGGAAACCGAACCGAGTTCCAGCGTGTGGCGTCGCTCCTCCAAGACACCGTGGACTTTGACATCGACGTCAACGCATCCGTGTTTGAAACCAACATCAGAGGTAGAAGAAGTGATTAACAAACTGGCAGCACTTTACATTCCAGCTCGGGAATAACATGGTAGTAGTGGTGTAATATTTTGATAATAATGTAATATAATGGCAATTATGTAGTAATAATAGCTTGATATTAATAATGGTTACAACTAGGTAATATTAGACTTACATTTTTGTAATAAGGTAAAAGGGTCCAAAAACAAAACACATCTAAAGATAATAATGAGGCAGAACTATTTAATAATAGCACAGGAAAAGTTTGGTTACCTGCTTATAATAAAGTTATATCATATTCTTATTTAAAACCGGTAGTATGGTGACATTAATGGGGTAATAGCCTGATAGTAATGAGGTAATATGGTTCATATTTTCAAAATATTATGGGCTACTGTCAGTATGATACCTTCCAAATCACATGACAATTCTTGGAAGTCAAAATTGATGATTACCAGATTATAGTGGTGAGATTCCTCCACCTGGTTATTACTGTGTAATAGCCATAAACCAGTGCTGCAAAATGCATAACTACATGTTTCTACTCGAAGGACGATTCACAGTTTTCAGGTGCGTGTTAAACCAGCAGTAAGGTGTCCATAGTAACAGTGAAAGAGGTTTTCCTCGCTGTAATCATTCCTCCTGTTAATACTGGATATTAAAAGATCCTTCAAATGTGCTTTCAATGTTAGTGATGGAGACCAAAATCCACAGTGTGTCCACACAGTCATTTAAAAGTCTGTGTGAAGCTTCTATTCAGCTTCAGCAGTCTGAGTTAGTCATATCAAGTGGATATCTGAAACATTTACAGTCTTTTTAGCATCAAATTCCCTCTTTGTGTTTCCTCGGACAGTGTTTCCCTGTTGAGCTGCAGGTGGAAGTATAGTAACAAAAAGAGGAACTTTGGCACTAAAAAGACTGTAACGTTGAAAGATATCTACTTGATTCATATTAGCTTCAGATAAACTTTGAAATACATTTTTTGCACAGAAGGAGGACTGTGGATTTTGTCCTCCATCACTTCCATTGTAAGGTCATCATGAAGGGATCTTCTAATGGTCAGTATGAACAGGAGGAATGATTACAGCAAGAAAAACATGTTTCACTGTTTATTTGGGCTCCTGACTGTTGGTTTAAGATGGACTTGATAAACTGTGAACTCGTCCTTTAAGTCTGCGTTCACATTGTATGAGAGTTGATGTAATTACAAGATTCCAAGTTGTAATTACATCAGAGAAACTCTGACTTTTCCACTCACTTACTGTGTGTGTGTGTGTGTGTGTGTGTGTGTGTGTGTGTGTGTGTGTGTGTAGTGGTGGGTGGTCTGCTGTCAGCTCACTTGTTGGCAGGGAGGGCGGGGATGGAGCTGGAGCCCGGTTGGCCCTGTTCAGGACCGCTGCTGAGGATGGCCGAGGACGCCGCTAGGAAACTGCTGCCTGGTATAAACACACACACAGAATTTAAATTTAAACTCCTGCCATGGTAACGGTCTTGTACTGTACAAACCAAACTAAATGCAAATTTCTGCAAATTGAAACAGCTGTCAGAGATGGCACTTTGATCAAAAACAAACTGAGATAAACCGAAAACACAGACGGGAGGGCAAACAAGAGAAGCACATGACCTTTGACGACCTTTGATGAGCCGAGAGGAGGTTATTGTTCTGAGAGCAAAGAAACATTGTCCGTTCCTAAATTCACCATCAGGAGACAGTGTACTGAAAAAAACAGAAGGCAAAAACAGCCCAGTAGTCAAATTTGTGTGAATGATGCAAACCAAACATTAACTTCAAATATACAAGTGTACACTAGTGAAACACTGTCTGTGTTAATCTGAAGTCTTTTGTTGCTTAATTATAAGATTAACAACCACGTCAGAATAAAACAGTTCATGTAAACAACCAGAGTTAACTGCAGAAATAATTTAATTCCTTTCAAACAAGTTTTCATAAATCTTTCATATCCTGTTTTCCAGATGAAAATATGTCATATAAACTCTCCTTCAGATTACTTTCATTTTTAAAATATTATCTGTACTGTCTTTGCAGATAATTTTCTATTTTTCTAGTTTCAGTGACAAATCATGTCGAGTGTCTCAGTTTCTTGTTTGAATACCTGATTTATATCTGATCAAACTGTGACATGAATACAAATCTAAACAGTAATAATAATAATAATAATGATAATCTTTATTTATAAAAATCTGCAGTAGAAAAGCAGCAGAATAAAACAGACCAATAAAAACCATAAAACCTATTCAGTGTAAGATAAAACATTTCAAAAGAATTAAAAACAGAAATTAAAGACAGTTCAAAAATTTACAAACTCAAGTAAAATCAGGAAAGGCTCTCTGATAAAAGACGCTGACCTCTGACCTCTGACCTCAGAGTACGTAGCGGCTCCTCAGAGACACAACAGCCTTAAAATCAATGAATCATTCAGACTTTGAGCAGCACCTTTCATACAGGTGAGAGCAAAGTGCCTCACAGATGACCGACAAGCCGATAATCTGACAGAAAGAACATAAACAATCTGAGACTAAAGCACATGAGAAATAAAACTCTGATTTAAAAACTGTAATAATAATAATAATAATAATAATGATAATAATAATAATCATGAATAAAGGGAAATAAAAACTCAGATTACAAAACAAGATAAATAAAATCAGTAAGAGGGGAAAAAATGAAAAAGAAAACAAAATTTTACAGCATGAATACAATAAATTAAGTGAATAAAATAAAGTAAATAATGTCTGTAAATCACTTTTAGTCCAAAGCTAAAGAGGTTAAAGATGTTTAAAGCCACTTCCAGCTGCTTGGAGCATTAAAGCTAACAGCTGCCTCTCCGGAGGCTTCAGTCCTGCACGTTGGAACAACTTAAACAATAAAAAAAGTAATCATCTTAAAATCCACCCTAACACATAGTGGGAGCAGGCGTGAAGAGGCTGAAACACGTCTCTTGGTTCTGGTGAAAAGCAGAGTGAGTGCTGTACCGTCTGGTTTCGGTTCAGACGAGTAAACAGGATGTTGCGGTAACCCAGGCGTGATGCGGTGACCCTTAGATCCCAGTGTGCTGTGGTGTCTCAGCTCTAAAATGTTGTATAAATGGCTCCAGCGTTCCAGACTCCCACCGGCATGCCGTACGGTACGGTGAACCTGCTGCGTGGCGTCAGCCCCACCGAGACGCCCGTCACCTGCACCGCCGGCGTGGGAACCTTCATCCTGGAGTTCGCCACGCTGAGTCGACTAACTGGAGACGCGACGTTTGAGAACGCAGCTCGCCGAGCCCTGAGGGCCCTGTGGAAGACCAGATCGGACATCGGACTGGTAATGAGTCTGTTTCTGTTGTATTGTATTTATTGGGACCATGTACGGTGTTTAACATAGTGTTTCATCTGCAGTCACAATTAAAACATATAACAGCACAATAACAAACAGCACAAAGCAAAAAACACACATAATACAAAATACAAAGCTACACACAATAACACATCACACACACCCACAATGTCAACTAGAAATTAATAATGTAAGCTTGTCAAATTAAAAGCAAAATTATTTGTGCTCATTAGAAGACCATGAGATGAAATTTAGATTCAGAAGTTACAGAGCTGAGTAGTTTTTAGCAGATTTTTAATTTGATTTTGAACGTACTGATTCAAAACTGCAGCTCTTTAGTTCAGTAACCATGTAAACATCAACATCTCCACACAGAAAGCTTCATCCTGTGTAAGAAATCTGTCTTTTTAGTTTTCATTTTATATATTTAAACAGTGAGGAAAAGCACATAAATGCCAATGAAGGTCTTTAAATGTTTTTGAGGCTCTACTGAGCAAAACTGCAGATTTAGGTTTCAGGTTTTCTGTCCTGCAGCAGCAAGAAAGGTAAAAGCAGAAACAGTCTGAAGAAAACTTAAAAGGAAATGATTAGTTGACTAATAGATTAGTCAGTCGAAAGAAAGTGAACCTGCAACTATTCTGATAATTAATTCATTGTTTCAGTTAGTTTACAAGCAAAAATGCCAAATGTTCTTTAGTTCAAGCTTCTCAAATCTGACAATTTGCTGTTTTTTCTTTGTCATACAGTATATAACAGAAAATATATATCTTAAGCTCTTGGACTGTTAGTTAGGCAAACAAGCGAACTGAAGACATCATCATCATCATTGGCTCTTAGACATTGTGAACTACAATTTCTCACAATTTTTAAAATGATTTAATTGACTGATTGATTAATCCAGAAAACAGTCCGCAGGTTAATCGATGATGAAAACAGCTTGACAACATCCAGAAGATAAATAATCAGTTACAGTTGGTGGAAAAATCTGTCTGTGATTTGGTTCAGTTTGTAGGTTTCAGCTCGTCCTCAGGTTTGTCCCCAACTTTACCTCTCTGTCTGTCTGTCTGTCTATCCGTCTGTCTGTCTGTCTTTCTGTCTGTCTGTCTGTCTGTCCATCTGTCTGTCTGTCTGTCTGTCCCTCTGTCCGTCTGTCCGTCTATCTGTGCAGGTGGGGAACCACATTGACATCCTCTCTAAGAAGTGGGTGGCCCAGGATGCCGGTATCGGAGCGGGAGTGGACTCCTACTTTGAGTATCTAGTGAAAGGAGCCATCATGCTGCAGGACGAGGAGCTGCTCAACATGTTCCTGGGTAATCTTAACAACAGTCTCCTCCACCACCTCAGATAAACTGTTAAAGGGTTCATATTCAGCTTTTTATGGTTTTCTATTATTTATATCCTGTTCTGATGTTGGATGTTAAACAGGGTCAAAGTTCAGAAACTTGAGGTGAACGTATGTAGAAATGCTGCCTGCAAGTCAAACGTCAGGGGTTCAACCTCCTATGAACCTTTTGTTTGCAACGTTATCTCTACTTCCTCCTCGTGATGACATCAGATTGTTTGCACATGCCCACAAACAGTCTGTTCACATATATCAGATGTGAATCAGCTCCAACATGTACGGATGGATTTGAGAAGTTGACATTTGGAGTAAAGAAAGAGAAAAAGAAGTAAAATCATGCTACTAGTTTGTTTACGAGGAAGCTTCATGCAAAGATATTCCTGTAGAGACCCAGAATATAAATATAGACCTGGAAATGCGCACAGTATATCCTTGGGAAAATATGAACAAACCTAAGTGAAACAAGTGGGTACAAGTATTGAGTGGTCTCCCCTCTTTGTCCAACCCTGAGACGGGCTGTAACAGATGCTAAAGAAATACATCACTGCCTTAAAATGAATAATAATCATTCATCACAGATTTTCTTGGCTTTATGTGGCTGCAGTCAGTAAGAAACCTCCATCATACTGGAACAAACAAACCAAGATTAAAACGTGTTGTTGAAAAGAGGATCAATCTTGACCTGATATTCAGTACAGCATCAACAAACCTACATAATCAGCCAGTGTGAAACTGAAGAGTCTGATAGGAAAATAATAAACACCATGACCACTTTGCATGAAGCCAATGAAAGTGAGGTATGTATAACCAAAAAATATGGAGATGTGGAAGATATAACCAAACATCCATAAAACAGTCAGATAAAGAAGGAAAAACAAACTCTGTCAAACTATTATGGCAGACGCATATAATGAAGCCTCTATGAATTAAAATAGATGTTATTGTGTTTCTCAGACTATGATCGAGCCATTCAGAACTACACCCGGTTTGACGACTGGTACCTGTGGGTGCAGATGCACAAAGGAACTGTCTCCATGCCGGTTTTCCAGTCTCTGGAGGCCTTCTGGCCTGGCCTGCAGGTATATAGAACTGCAGAGGTGGAAGAAGTATTCAGATCCTTTACTGCAGTAAAAATACCAATAAAGCAATGAAAAAATACTCCATTACAAGTGAAAGTCCTGAACGAAAAATCCTACTACAGTAAAAGTACATATGTATTATGAGCTTGATGTAGTTAAAGTATTGCAGTAGAAGTACATAAGTATTATGAGCTTGATGTAGTTAAAGTATTGCAGTAAAAGTACATAAGTATTATGAGTTTGATGTAGTTAAAGTATTGCAGTAAAAGTACATAAGTATTATGAGCTTGATGTAGTTAAAGTAGTGCAGTAAAAGTACATAAGTATTATGAGCTTGATGTAGTTAAAGTATTGCAGTAAAAGTACATAAGTATTATGAGCTTGATGTAGTTAAAGTATTGCAGTAAAAGTACATAAGTATTATGAGCTTGATGTAGTTAAAGTATTGCAGTAAAAGTACATAAGTATTATGAGCTTGATGTAGTTAAAGTATTGCAGTAAAAGTACATAAGTATTATGAGCTTGATGTAGTTAAAGTATTGCAGTAAAAGTAGTGGTTTGGTCCCTCTGACTGATATATTATTATATATGACATCATTAGATTATTAATAGTGAAGCATCAGTGTTAGAGCAGCATGTTACTGTTGTAGCTGCTGGAGGTGGAGCTAGTTTACACTACTTTATATACAGTTAGCTAGTTTAGTCCAGTGGTTCCCAACCTAGGGGTCGGGCCCCTCCAAAGGGTCAGCAGATAAATCTGAGGGGTGGTGAGATGATTAATGGGAGAGGAAAGAAGAAAAAACAAAGTTCTGATACACAAATCTGTTTTCAGTTTTTGGACTTTTTCTCTAATCTTTGATTTTTGCTGAAATATTGGATCATTTGAACATTTATTGAAATGAAAGCATGTAAGAAGTTTAGAGGGAAAAATCACTATTTGGTGGAGCTGTTAACAACTCATAGACATGTGAAATGTGACCCCGACTACACACTGCTTTTTGTAAGACGTCAAAAGCCAAAAAGGTTGGAAACCACTGGTTTCATCTTTAACAATGTGTTGTATTTTAAAAGCTTGTTATATTATCCATTGTGTCAAATCTTCATCTGAAAAGTAACTAAAGCTGTCAAATAAATGTAGTGGAGTAGAAAGTACAATATTTCCCTCTGACATGTAGAAAGTAGCATCACATGGAAATACTCAAGTAAAGTACAAGTACCTCAAAACTGTACTAGAGTACAGTACTTGAGTAAATGTACTTAGTTGCTTTCCAGACTCATAAACACACATAAACATAAACACATCTGTTCTTGACTTCAGGCTGTTTCTTTGATATTTTAAAGAACCTTGTTTAGGAATTGTTGTCATTATGTTAATTTCCTTTTGGTGTTTCAGTCTCTGCTCGGGAACCTGGACAGCGCAGCAAGAACATTTCAGAACTATTACTCAGTGTGGAGGCAGTTTGGAGGTCTGCCCGAGTTTTACAGCATCCCTCAGGGTTACACTGTGGACAAGAGAGAGGGATACCCGCTCAGACCAGGTCAGTCCACTAAACCACTACCCAGCAACCACAAGAAGAGACTTTAACATTTCAGCTTAGAGGACGTGATGCTAAAATTTAAACACATTTGTTTGGTTTAGTAATACTGAGGTTTTACACAAATGATCTAAAAGCTACAGTTTGTTTGTTTGTTTGTTAAGATCCCCATCAGCTTCTGCATAGCAGCAGCTATTCTTCCTGCAGGTCCACAGTTTACAAGGTGACAGTACAAAACAATACACTAACATAACACAATGACAATCAACACAGTTTAAACAACACAAACAGAAAAAAAATAAAAAAGCTCTGAATCTATCATGATCTAACACAGATGGATAGATAGATGGATGGATGGATGGATAAAATGAGTCAGTCAGATACAGACGTCAAAATTGATGGAACTAATGTTCTCTGTGGGTTAAAATTCCTTCTTCCTTAAAGTCCTTCAGACCAGATTTAAAAAAGGCTTTAATTTTGGTTTTATAATCTTATTTTTTAACAGTGTGACGTTGCTTTTTTATAAATTTATGTGCTGTATGCATATTATTAAGAATTAATCAAAAACACAAATATGATGTGCAAAGTTTGCAAGTTCCAGGCTGACAGAACTCTGATCACATTGTTTTATAGATCTTTTATTGAAAATGTTCTTACATTTTCTTTTATCTGTTGGTTCGGCTCTCTTAATGTTAAAATAAATCATTAAACGGGGTCAAAGTAAGCAGTAAAATCACTAATCTGCCTGATAAAAAGACAGTTATTAAAGAAAGCACCGTTGATCCTGTCAGACAGATCCCATCCTGCATCCAGACTCCATGTTTTTCCCTCTGGCTCCCTTTCAAACGGCCGCTAACAGATACAAACACTCTTTTTTTTTACCCTGCGCTGTTACTCTGGTAAATTCAGAGAGGAAAAGATCTTCTCAGCATTTTACATGAAATTCTTGCATTTGCATCTGAACTGTTTTGACTTGTAAATGTTTTTTACCTTGTATTTATTCTATGTTTGATTTTGTCTTTGTTTCTTGTGTCCTACTGCAATTTCCCTGTGGGGACAATAAAGTTATTGAATTGACTGAATCTGTGCAAATGAATTAACTCAAACTGAAGTTCACCAGGTTAAGTGATGGACCAGCTGACCACTACACCAGCTAACTAATCAGTTCTTGCTGACTAGCTATCTGATGAACCAACCATTGTGAACTCAATTTATGACTCTATTTATGAGTAACAAATAAATGTTGTTTTCCATGTGTTTGTATTTCCTCCAGAGTTAATAGAGAGCGCCATGTACCTGTTCAGGGCGACAGGTGACCACATCTACCTGCAACTGGGCCTCGACGCCCTGGAGTCCATAGAGAGGATCGCAAAGACCCCCTGTGGATACGCCAGTGTAAGTCTACCTGTCTGTCTGTCAAGTAAAAGATAATTAAATTCACCAACAAAGTTCCATTTCAACATGTTCCTCTGAGACACAGAGACCACACTTCAGTCTGAAGCTGATTTGTTTGTTGTCTAAATTCTGTGAAAACATCGACTGTATATAAAGATGGACGACATGACAGCTCGCCAAACGTGAAGCCAAAACATCTGGATCGCCCCCTGGTGGCGGGCTGCAGTATAGGTCATAAATCCCCCTCCGTGTTAGCAGATGGGACATGCACTAAACTAAAAAGTCAAATAAATTTTTCCCAAAGATGGTCATTTTAGGTCCAAGTGCTCATTTTTCTGATAAGTTTGTTTTTAATTAGTTATTTGAAGATATAAAAAGGGTTTTGAAGTCATGATTGACAGCTGTGACAGCCGCTCTCAAACCTCCGTCAGGCGGTGGGGCGGCTGAGGGGGCGAGTCCTGCGGGCCTGACTCTACTGCGCAGACTCCAGTTCCAAATGACGTCACACAAGCAAGATGGCCGCTGCAGGAAAGGAGATATTTTGGCTTCACTTTTGCATAGTGGCAGGAAGTGGAGACATGTCGTCCATCTTTATATACTGTCAATGTGTAAAACTGAAAGCACGGTTAGCAACACCATTGTGAGCATGTTAGCTTGCTGATGTTAGTATTCTTCTCAAAGTACCACTGTGCCTTAGTGTTGTTCATTAAAGGTCCAACAGACGACATTCAGCCCCTCTAGATGTCAGCAAACTACTATTTGCTATGTAAAGGTAAAGTGGAGTAATGGCGTCCTGACAGAGAGTGAAGTCACACTCCCTCTGTGTGTGTTGTTATTCGAGCTGCTCTGTTCTGTGTTTGAAGCCGCTCCAGCTGTGTGTGCATGTGAGTCCCTCCCATCTATTTCCAACATGGCGGCCACATCACAAACTTTCTCATATTACAGCTAAACAGTTCACAAACATATCTTTCTGAAAACATTTGAGGCAGAAATAGGCAACGCAGTAACAGAATATTGATCCATATTTGAGCAGCTCTGCCTGGTCAGACAGTTGGATCTGAGTTGCGTCAGCTGTCTGTGCAGGGGCTGCTTTTTTTTCCAACTTTATTGAGTAAACAATGTACATGTTTTGGTTTGAGATGATGGTGCTAGAGTGACATCTAGTGGGACTGAATGTCATATACTTTTAAAGCCTGCCATGCTGTAGACCAGCAGTTACATATTTACCTTGTTCAAATGGCTTCAATTATCAAAATTGTTGAAAATAAATTCTTCTCAACACAATTGTTTCAGTGCAAACAAAACATACTGCATTTATAATAATTCCAAAGTCTCCTTATTTTTTAAACTTTTTTTGTCTTGTTTGACAACAAATAAACAATAAAATATAACTTTTAAACAAATAATAGAAGCATTGGCAGAGCTGATCTTTCACTGTGTTTAAATGAAGTATTCCTGATGTTCCTGCAGGTTAAAGACCTGCGAGATCACCAGCTGGACAATAGGATGGAGTCCTTCTTTCTCGCTGAAACCGTCAAGTACCTTTACCTGCTGTTTGACCCCACCCACTTCCTGCACGGCGGCGGGGCAGAGGGAGACGGGTCCTGGGAGGAGGGCGGGGAGGGGGGGCAGTGTGTTTTAGGGGCAGGGGGGTTCATCTTCAACACAGAGGCTCACCCTCTTGACCCGGCGGCGCTCTACTGCTGCAGCCGTCATGCCCAGGACCGACAGGAGCTCCGCGACATCCTGCTCAGCCTATCACAGCCTCGGGAAAAGTCAGTCAGCCAATCAAAAGCGCCCGCCAAACAGACTGAAGACCCTCTGCCCGGCCAATCAGACAGCATTGCTCTGAAACCGGGTGAGAAGAAGACCGCCTCCCTACTGTCCTGTCCTGTTCAGCCATTCAGTGCTCGACTCTCCATCCTGGGTCAAGTTTTCACTGATAACACCTGAAACCTGAGCTCAACTGATCTCACTTCCTGTCGCTAAAACTCTGACGCGGTGGGTTCATCTTTGACACCCGGCGTCATGGTGACTGGCAGGTGAAGAAGTCAGTTTCAAGACCTTTTTAAAATGTCAGCTGGACAAGAACTAAAGCAAACCAGAACATCTGAAAATCACAACTGAAGTTTTAAAGTTTAGACATGACAGCAGCACAGATTCCATCCAAACTAAAGCCAGTTTAAGTTGAGTTTGGGGGAAAAGATCATTCCTACACAGATATCATCATCCATAGAAAGACTCTTTTTTTACTGTTCGGCTGTCTGACCTTTGTGCTGTGTTGACTCTGTTGCTCTATTTAAACTGAAAGTAAAAATATATTTTTATTTATTAGAGATGTTGTGTGATTTCACGTTTGTCATGTTTTCATGTGTTTATTACTGGTATGAAGCTTTTGCCTTCATACTGGTGTGGGTGTCTACATTGAGCTTAGAGTTCTTTCCATCACAGACAACAAAAAACAATAAAAAGTTGAACATTATCACATGACTCATTCAGTCCCATACTTAGATCATGTATGATAGCCAACGATTCACTAAGGAAGACTATGAGACCTGTTTGAAAGCTTAGAAAAAGCTAATAAGTGGAGCTTGAGTTGAGATAATTTTGTCACACATGGCTCCTCTATCCAAGATTGAACTTCCATGCTCAAATGGTGAATTTAATAGCTACAGTTTCTTTCTTTTTTTAAATTGAAATTTGAAATTTAAATTGTCAGTCTGCAATCAATAACAGAAACAACTAGAAATGCATTTCCTGTGTAAAATGCATGTGAATGCTGACAGCTGAAATAAATCGCAAAGCATTACTGAAAATACTACAGACAATACATACAATTCAGTATGGAAGAGTTATGGCCCGTTAAGTGCATTAGGCCATGCCTTCAACAGTTTGGTAACCAATTACAGACAAACTGTAAGTGATACCCAAAAACAAACTCATAAGTTTTGTTCGGGGTCATCTGAATATGTTATGTACTAAGTTTGGTGAAGATTAGATGATAAATGTGCCAACAGAAGCAAAAAACACATTTACCGAAAAATCAAAAATGGTGGAAATTTTTTTAGGCAGAAATGGTCGTGGCCTATGTCAGTCTAATCGTCTAAGGAACACACTTCAAATGTTGTTTTGATAGGCCGTGTGGTTCATGAGTTATTAGCCAAACGCAAAATATATAATAACTGACCACATGGTGGCACTGTTGATCCCATGTTTTAATATGTCAAGCATTTCCACATGGGACACCTGTCCATAAGGGCGAATACTTACAGGCCCATCTCCAAGTTACCCTTTGTGGCCAAAATTGTAGAAAAAATGGTTGCTAAGCAGCTCACAACTGCAATAGATGAGCATAATATCTTTGATAAATTTTCAGTCTAAGTTGCACTAAACAGAAATAGCCCTTCTCAGAGTCTTGAACAATAAGTTGATGCATGGTGATGCAGGAGAATGTTCAGTGTTGGTTCTGTTGGATCTCAGTGCTGTTGCGATACCGTGGACCACCATATCTTGGTTGATAGACTTGAGCACTGGGTCTCTTGGTCTCAGCCCTGCAGTGGTTCCCCTCCTACATCTCTGATAGGAGTTTTACAGTTTCTGTTGGCAGCTTAGCCTCCTCATCTGAAACTCTGTATTTAGGTGTGCCCCAAGGTTCAGTCCTTGGTCCTATTCCATTTGCCTTATATATGCTTCCCCTTGGACAGATAATAAGGCTTTTTAAATGTATCTCCTATCACTGCTACACAGATGATATTCAATTATACGTCTCATTTAAACCTCAAAACATAGCCAAATTGTCAGTTTTAAATAACTTTAAAAAGACTGGATGGCAGATCGTTTCTTACAGCTAAATGCAGAAAAAACTGAAATCCGTATTTCTGTCCCTTCCAGTGTTGTTCCTAAGGTAAGGGATAGTCTTGGGTCTCTTACCTCATTGATTAATTCATTCATAACAAATCTAGGTGTCACTATGGACCAGGCTCTGACTCTGGACCAACATGTCAAGTGTCTGATTTGCTCTTGTTTTTTCTAGCTGAGATACATTGCAAAGCGAAGGCCCATTGTGTCTCAGGCGGAGATGGAAATGTTAATTCATGTTTTTATATCGTCCTGTCTTGACTGTTGTAAGTGGTATAAAGTGCTGCTGCTGAACTCTTGACCAGGTTCTCCAAAAGGTCTCATGTGACACAGATTCTGATTGCACGTCACTGGCTCCCCATCAAATTCAGAATCCAATTCAAAGTTCTTGTGATCACCTATAGGGGTCTGCATGGTCAGGCACCTGCCTACATTGTTACCAGCAGGTCTTTACGATCTTCTGATCCGGGTTTGCTGGTTGTTCCTAGAATGAGGTTTAAAACTAAAGGAAACTGCGCTTCTAAGGTTGTGGCTCCTAAACTTTGGAACTCTCTCCCATTGGATTTAAGGTCTGTGGACACCTTTAAAAAGCAGCTCAAGACCTATTTGTTCAGACTTGCCTTGACAATTAATTTTTCTACTTTCTATTTATTATGTTTTATTTTAATGCATTTTATGTCTGTCTGTATGTTTTTTCTTTATCACCTCTGTGAAGCACTTTGTGGGGTCTCTCTGCTCTTCAAAGGTGCTATATAAATAAAATTACTTACTTACTTCAGCACTTTTAGTTTTTGACCTATCAACTTTCAAACCATAGACTCCCATAGACTTTCCATTATACATTTTAATATTTTAAATTAAATAAAAATAGTAATAATAATAAAAATAAATATTTATATAAATAAAAATTATATAAAATCAATGGAATATGCTAGAAAGAAGAAAAGTATTAACATAAACATCCTTAAAGAGCTGAACATTTTGATGTTTGAATAGTTTTTTTCGGTGAAAGTATGGAGAAGTAGAAAGCTTGCAAAAAACATACAGAAGAATGATAGATTTGATAGATTTAATAGAAAGATTTGAAGAACAGAATTCACAGTAATTAGGTTATATATATATGTATATATAGAAATTCATATACACACATACATGCTCAGATAAAAAAGGGAATTACTCAAATACCACAGTTGATGGCATCAGACTGAGTAAGGATCACCTTGGGATCCCTCCTGGTGGATCATTAGGTGCTCCCAGACCAGGAGAGATATGTAATCCCTCCAGCATGTTCTGGATTTGCCCCAGAGTCTCCTACCAATTGGACATGCCCAGAGGCATCTCTTTGATTAATGATGACTAATCTGCTCAAACTAAAGGATCACATTCAGGTTCGTCCAGATTTCAGACATGTTTGCTGGGTGAACTTGATAAAAACATGATGAAAGGAAACAGAAGCAGCAACAAGCAGAGCATCGTCGTGTTCAGAGCTTCACAGTTGTCATCCACAGACGCAATTAGAGCATGTCACTTGCTAAAACAGTGTTTTCGGTCTTTCAGCCAAGTACATCACATCATAACACACACCCAGCTGTACCCACAGGCTAACGTGTGTCCCATCTTTCTTTGACATCCATATTGCTATTATTTAATTCATGTAGTAGTGCTTTATAAACATTTGATACAACCCCTTTTTTGTCAATCCTCTGTAAATGACATTCACAGTTCCTCTAGCCTGTATGGTGTTTTACAAATATTCTTGCATTCCTTATGTTTGAGGGTAATGTCTTAGTTATAAGAATTTTAAAAAGTCATAGGCTGGTAGATTAAATTCCTGTGTAAATTGTTCAAATGACTTAATAGTTTGTCCATTGAACACTTGTGCGATATATATCAACCCCGTTTGTTCATTTGTTATATCCTGCATCCGTAATAGAAATAAGAATTATGGGTTTGTTGCTATTTTAGTGGCCCTACAAATGGAGTTTGACAGTCTTAATTTCTTCTGTACTACTGACCATATTTTCATCATTCCCATGATTCAGTCATTATCAATCTTCAGTTTCTTCAGTGCTGTTCAGTCAAGAATGGAAGTGGTTCCAAAGGTACATTTTGACATGAATTTTTGCTCCATTGCCACCAAAACCGCATCTTTCTCTTTAGTTATCTACATACTTTTAGCTGTAAGTTGTGCTACCCAATAGTAATATTTTAAATTAGGTAAATTTCATCCTCCCTTCTCTTTCATGCAATGAAATGTCTTATATTTAATTCTAGTTTTTTTATTTTGCCATAGGAATTGAGACACAGAGAAGCAGAATAACAACAATAATAACAATAACAATTAAAGCTGCAAGCAGCGTTGAACGGGCCTTCGCGCCCTTGCGCACATTGGGCCGCGGCGCAGTCAGCTGAACTTCTGGGAACCAAGAAAACGTTTGGAGATGATCAGTGTGAGAGTCTTTTGACACACAATACTAACCAGTGTCTCTCTGTGAGCCCACCCCTCTGTTCACAGACAATTATGAATTATGAAAACAAAATATTGTTAACCTTAATCAATAATTCAGGTACCAACTGTAGGATCTGCGAGGAACACAGTTGATTATTTGCTATAATTATCAATTATCAATAATTAATTATAACAATTAACAGAATTATTAATATGAACTAACAAATACGAAGCACCACCCCGAAACCGGGACCAATAACCGAACAAGGTAGTCTCATAAATGGGAGTTCACCTAGAATGTTAATATCTGAGAGATAAACATTCAAGGGTGAACAAAGAAGGGTTGAATTCGAGGTCTGACTCTTTCAATCAGCCACTTTTCATAATATGTTACACAATAATGACAAAAGAACTTCTCTTTAAAGATATAACAGTGTTTATTCAACTTAGCAAAATTAACAAAGTTAACAAATGCTTCACTCAATAAATTATTCAATCTAATTCTACCAAACAAAACACAAACAGCTTTGCACAGGGTTGGACACTTGCAGGGGAATGCGTTTATGTATGTATGTATATGTATATGTATATGTATGTATGTATGTATATATATATATATATATATATATATATATATATATATATATATATATATATATGTGTGTGTGTGTGTGTGTGTGTGTGTGTGTGTGTGTGTGTGTACGGCGGTGTCTTGGCTAGACAAAAACAAGGTGACTGGTGGTCGGCGTCTTGCCCTCACCCAATTCCGTGAAAAACACACGTGTCTGATGACGGATAAGGAAAGACAACGCAAAGCTTTGTCCGATGTTATCTGACCATCAGATGTGTAAAAAGATGTCGGTGCGTGTGTCTGTGCGCGCGTGTGAGTGTGTGTGTTAGTCGCAAGAGAGGGAGGAGGGAAAGCGATCGTGAGAGGGAGAGAAGCTTTTGTCCACAGAGAGCGCACGTACAGACGGCAGTCTGTAACGCACGTTGTCTGGTTTCTGATCGACAAATCAATTTACTTTCTCACTCACGGTGGCACAAACACAGCAGTAGTCCCGACCGGGAAAAACACAAAATAGTCTAGCGTGGTGAACACAACTAACAGGCAGCAAACTTAAAATACTCCTCACAGTAAAGCAGAGAAAAATGGACTCGGCGGTCCGTCAACTCACACAACAAGAACAATAGCAATAAAGCTAAAAAGCTAAATGCTAAACAACAGCAACTGATGCTGAAAAGAACACACAACTAACACTGCCTATGCCCAGACTTATGCCTCTTACTTGGTCGCTTCAGAAAGCGAGCAGGGTGTGTGTGTGTGTGTGTGTGTAGTCCGTCTTAATGTCCAACTTTGCTCTTGGCTCGGAGGCAGACGGTTCTCGCACGGTCGGCGAGAACACGGCAGCTGGCTCTGAGTGGAGTGGCGGAGAGAACAGCAGAGACGACTCGGGGAAGACGCGCAGGGCAGAGCCGGTCCACGTTATCCCGAAGTAACTTCATTTCTTCTTTCTCGGGGGAATTTGAGGACGCTGGTTGCAGCAGCGGTCTCTCTCGGATCCAGGAATGTGTTCGGGTGAACACGGGCAAAGTCTCGTCTCGTCCGACGAGGGGAGTCTTCGATGAGGGGAAAACATGTTCGTGGGGTAGTTAAGCTCACTCACAGGGGAACAGGAGTTACCCCTAGCTCAGTGACATGGGAAAGACGTGTATTTTGGGCGTGCTCGCTTATAAAGGGGTGGTGATGTCATGGCTGCGTCATCAGGACGCTCCGCTGTGCAGGAGCGTCTCCGCCAATGAGGGACCGATGTTGACTGCTCCCTGCTGAAGTGTGAAAATCGCAAAGCATCCTTGGAAATGGAGTTTGCTCCACCCTCATGGCAGGTCCATTACAGTTTTAATACGGAGCTCCGGAACTCCAGCCTTCCTGAGTTTTCCCCTCATATAGGCTATAGTTTTTCTTAATCATTACTACAATATATGATTACATGTGTAATAGTCTCCTCAGCCAAGTTAGAAAAAATATGTGCATGTATGAACAACAGCAATTGGAGAAGATGACAGTCAAAAAGTAATCATGTTAAATAATCATGATCTCAATATTGAACAAAAATGATTGTGATTATAATTTTTGCCATAATCAAGCACCCCTAAAAACAGCAAATTGTGATTTACACACACACACACACACACACACACACACAGAGAGAGAGAGAGAGAGCGAGAGAGAGAGTTTAAATATGTATGTGATCAATTGTAAATATGTTATAATGAATTGTTTTCTTTAAGAAACTGTTACTTGAACATTTTTCAGTGTGCTCCTACAGTTATATGTATGCTCCTAATTTCTTTCATTTAGGAGCACATGTACTTCTTGAAAAAAAAGTAAGGATTGAACACTGCTGTCACATGTGTAGAAGCACTAAGTAAATGGAGTGTGGTGCAGTCCAAGGGCTTCTGTCACAGGCAGTAGATGTTTACTTTACCCATCCCCCCCTCCCATTCTCTCTCTCCCTCTCAGTTGGAAGGAAAGATTTCAAAGTGATCTTCTTGTGAAATATCCTCATAAATCCCATAACTTTGGCCAAATCCTACATAAAAATCACATTTTTTTGTAGGAATTTTCGTCGCGAATCCATTGATACAGGTTTGAACGTGGTCGGACTTATAGTTTAGACGCCAGATGCCCCAGTTTGGCACAAAGTCCATGCACAGAGATTGCCATAAGTATGTGTTATATTTTGTATTTTGTGTTTTTTAGGACCCCCTTGAAAATGAGATGCTACATCTCAAGGGGCTATCTTATTCATAAATTCAAATTCAAAATTCAAATAAATTCAAAATCAAAGCAAAGGTTCTTATACTTTTGCCTCACACAAATTTGTAAGATTGGATAATTTTCCTCAATAAATAAATGAAAACATTTTTTTGTCTCATCTGTTTAATTGGGTTCCCTTTATCTAGGTTTAGGATTTAAGGTCATATTTATGCAGAAATATAGAAAATTCTAAAGGGTTCACAAACTTTCAAGCAGCACTGTAAATGTTAGTGTCTCTTAGATATTGACATTTTTAAAGTGAACACCCTCTTTTAACTGCTTTCACTTTTGGTTGTTGGTCCGTGATCTCAGGGTGGTTCCCCGTTGTTATTAATTTACGTTAATAACTTTATTGATTTTTAATCATTAATAATTATTTTTGATCATTCTTAATCATTGCTAATAACAAAAACGGCTCCTACTAAGTTCCAACCTGTATATACATATATATACATACATGAGAAATGAGAGGAGGGGAAGGGAAACAGAGACAGGGAAGGTGAGACCAACTTCCAATGAAGTTGGTGTAACTTACAATTTCCAATTAAGTCGATTGAGTGATGAAAATACACCAACTTTAAATGAAGTTAGACCCATATTTCACGGGTAACCAGTGGAGGGAGATCATTACAGGATCAGCTCTCTTTTTTGTTCCAGTCGAGGCTGTCTGATGCATTTTAGAGAGGAAAGGAACACATTGTTTTTTCTTGCCAAGTCTCGGTAAGAGCCAGGAAATCTCTCGCTGACATATTCTTCCTGTTCTCAACAAAGGCTTCACTGAACAATTTCATGTTGCTTCCTTCAGTTTGTTTGATTTATGATTTGAAAATATATTAGTAACACTGGATTTTACATCCCCATATTTATCATTTATAAGCAGTTTATAGATATTTAATAAATGGTTATAACTCCTGTTGGCACCCAGAAGTGTTTGCTGCTGTATAAACAGATAATGAATGACAATATAGTAAAACTCAGTTGTAATAATATAAAATATATCTTCATGGGAGAAGTTATAATAAGTACTGGGCATTAATAAAATGCTCTTATACCTTATAACTATATATTCAATGTTTATATGGTGATCATAAATATTAAATGGGGTAAAGTGATTATCCTTATCTTCAGTCAGATTCACAGCAGCTTCATCAGGAAACCACTGATCTACATAAATAAATATTACACTTGTGTTCATAACTGTAAGGCTGTGTGTATGTATTTATTTAATCTTCATTGCTGGATATCTCCAGGGATATTATACATTATGTAAAGATTTTTGTATTTTGTATTTGTATGAGGTCAATATATTGTGCTGTGAGATGCTGGTGTGTTAACATACTGGAATGTTTGGTTTATTGGTGTTTAATGTGTCTGAATAATTCCATAGAGGTCATATAGGTCATATAATGGATTGAAAATAAAATGATTCATTCATTAATGTACCTTTAACAATCATCATCATCACTTTTTACACAAGAGAGAGAGAGGGACGGAGACAGGAGAGACAAAGAGAGGGAAGGTGGGACCAACTTCCAGTGAAGTTCATGTAACTTACAATTTCCCATGAAGTGAACTGTTAGACCCATATTTCACTGATAACCAGTGGAGGGAGGTCAGTGCAGGGTCGTCTCTCTTTTTTTGTTCCAGTCAGGAATGTCGCTGCTGCATTTTGAACCACTTTCAGAAAAGACAGGAAGGACTGACTCACTCCCAATTTAAAGGAGTTGCAGTAATCGAGACATGAGGTTATAAAAGCATGTAAAACTGTCTCCAGATCGCCAAAAGAAAGAAAAGGTTTTAAGAGAGAGATAGAAAAAGGAAGGAGTGTTAACTTAAAGCATCGTCAGCTTCCTGATTGATCAGACAGACATATAGAGGCAGTTCTCTGACAGTTTGATGATTTTCTGCATCAGGATCAAACTCAGAATGAATATCCACCATGTTCTGTTCTTCTGCTTCTTATCAGGTGAGGACTGATTACCTGACTGTGTCTGTAAAGCTGCAGCACAAACTGCTTCTGGACATTCATTGTGTTAATTTCAACAAATGTCAGATTTGTATCACACAAGTTTTCATGTTGCTGTCATGTTAATTAGTTTTCCTGTTGTTCTCTAAATTATTCTGTTACTAATTACAACATCTCTATAATCTAATCTTGTAATTCAACTAAACTAAATGTAATTTAACAAAACATATGAACCATCCATCCATGAATATTTGTTGCTCATTAATGTGTTTGATATTAGAAATTATGAAACAAAAACATTGAAAAACAGACGTTACACAGAGACACTGTGACTACAACTGCAGCTACAAGTAGAACAACAGCAACTGCTGTACAGTCAGTGAAAACTTTGCTAATGGCTGCCTCTGTATCATCTCTGCTTCTCTGTGAACTGATGGATTAGCCCTCATTAATCTGTAGTCTGTTTACAGTAAGTCTACAATACACAAAGTATTGATCATCAGTATTCACTGTTCATCTTTCCAACAGCACTGCAGGATGGAAACACTGGACTCATCAATGCAATAAACCTTATTGCTGGAGCTGAAGGAGGACATGGTTCAGTGAGTTACCACTTCACTTCATCTGGAAGCACCAAGTTCTTCTGTAAAGGAGAATGTAAAGAAGACGACATTCTCATTAAAACAGATGGTGTCACAGCTCAGAGTGGCAGATACAGCATCAGATATAAAGACGAATCTTCTGGAAGAAGAATTGTGACTGTGACCATCACACAGCTGACCAAGTCAGACTCAGGACAGTACAGATTTGGTTTGGGTGGATCTTTGGTCTCAGATTCTTATTTTGACTTTGAGCTCACAGTTACAGATGGTGAGTTTCTACTGAAAGTCATAAAACCTGATATATTTACTATGTTCATCCCATTTAATGATTTTGAAGCATAAGAATAAATGAAGTCAGATAGAATCTAATTAAATTGTGGGAAGAATGTGAGATGTTTATGATATATTGACTCAGTGTATCAATGTTGGATGAAATCATTACTCCAGCACTCAGACTGGTTGAACTGGGCAGCTCCCAGTGTGACTCTGTGGATCTGTGTAAATGTGAAGCAGGAAATATTGTGATCAGACTGCAGCATCTCACAGGAAGTACAGACAGTAACTGTTGATTGTTCATCTTTTCAGCAGCAACGTTGGGTCAAAACACTCATTTCATCCGTACAGAAACTGAGGGAGGAAATATGACAAGAGGATGCTTCAATACTGTCTATGGAAGCAGGAAGTTCTTCTGTAAGGATGAATGTAAAAAAGAAGAAGACATCCTGGTTGAAACAGAAAAATTACAGAGTGGATGGAAATGACATGACAGAAACAAAAATCTTATTTTTCGGGTTACAGTAAGAAGTTGATTTGTGACAACAAGAGGAGTGCTGAGGTTGGCAGAGTCATACTAGTTGTCCAACCTGGGACCTTTTCTATATTTCTATTAACATTAGGTAACATAGAGAAGAACGGTTCCTCAGGTTCCTTAATGTTCAAGACATCATACTCTAAAATATTTCTAAAGATGAAACTCATTTGTAGAGTCACAAAGTAATCGGATGTAAAATGTGTTGCCTTTATAATGTTAGTTTTTAAATTTACAACAATCAGTTTGTACGATTTTTAATAACCTTTTCAGACATTTGTGCTTTTATGTTTAATGTCAGACAACCAACCTGTGGATGTTATTTTCTTACTCTTCTGTAATCAAAATTCAAATAACAATAATTTCTTGTGATTAATAGATCAAACCCACTTCAAATATTCTTAATCATTTACTTCATTAACATATTTAATGTTGCGTATTTCTTGTGTATGTGATGGATGCTGTCAATATGATCTTTCTGTCTAGAGCAGCATCTCATTTCTCTGCATTATTGATTCAGTATCTGATTGTTTCAATATGTTTTCATTGTTCACGGCTACAACCACTTCAAAACCAAACCGGACTCTCCGACCTTTTCCAACATCAGTCCCATCAGCCTCCACACCAACAACAACACAGAGTTTAATCTCCAGTTCAGGAAGCTTCACACCTTCATCATCTTTTCCTGAATCCACAGAGCAGTTTACAGGTACAGGACAGTTCATGTCTGTCCATCGGTCCATCACTGTCTCTCTGCAACAAAACGTCCTCTTAAAACAGTCAAATTCAGCATAACAACGTTGTCTAATAAGAATATAAAGATGGTCCAACCTGTGTTTCAGCACATAAGACAGTTCAGCACCTAGAAGAAAACATTTCACATTTAATTTTACAATAAATTTCTTTTTTGTCTTCACACCTAATGTTTAAACATATTCTACGTTTCTTATGATGTAAGATAATTATTAACATGTGATGTCAGCACATGACAAGTCAAGAAACATTCAGAAGAAAGTCTTCGGGATTTTTTTTCAACAGGAGGACCAGGTGAGGACTGATTACCTGACTGTGTCTGTAAAGCTGCAGCACAAACTGCTTCTGGACATTCATTGTGTTCATTTTAACAAATGTCAGATTTGTATCACAAGTTTTCACGTTGCTGTCATGTTGATTTGTTTTCCTGTCGTTCTCTAAATTATTCTGTTACTAGTTGCTGCTGCAACATCTCTATAATGTAATCTTGTAATTTAACTAAACTAAATGTAATCTAATTTAACAAAACATATGAACCATCCATCCATGAATATTTGTTGCTCATTAATGTGTTTGATATTAGAAATTATAAAACAAAAACACTGAAAAACAGACATTACACAGAGACACTGTGACTACAACTGCAGTTACAAGTAGAACAACAGCAACTGCTGTACAGTCAGTGAAAACTTTGCTAATGGCTGCCTCTGTATCATCTCTGCTTCTCTGTGAACTGATGGATTAGCCCTCATTAATCTGCAGTCTGTTTACAGTAAGTCTACAATACACAAAGTATTGATCATCAGTATTCACTGTTCATCTTTCCAACAGCACTGCAGGATGGAAACACTGGACTCATCAATGCAATAAACCCTTATGCTGGAGCTGAAGGAGGAAGTGGTTAGATACATTGCTATTTGACTTCATCTGGAAGCACCAAGTTCTTCTGTAAAGGAGAATGTAAAGAAGAAAACATTCTCATTAAAACAGATGATGTCACGGATCAGAGTAGCAGATACAGCATCAAATATAAAGACGGATCTTCTGGAAGAAGAATTGTGATTGTGACCATCACACAGCTGACCAAGTCAGACTCAGGACGGTACAGATGTGGTTTGGGTGGATCTTCGGTCCCAGATGCTTACTGGGACTTTGTCATCACAATTACAGATGGTGAGTTTCTACTGAAAGTCATTAAACCTGATATATTTACTATGTTCATCCCATTTAATGATTTTGAAGCTTAAGAATAAATGAAGCCAGATAGAATCTAATTAAATTGTTGAAGAATGTGAGACGTTTATGATATATTGACTCAGTGTATCAATGTTGGATGAAATCATTACTCCAGCAGTCAGACTGGTCGAACTGGGCAGCTCCCAGTGTGACTCTGTGGATCTGTGTAAATGTGAAGCAGGAAATATTGTGATCAGACTGCAGCATCTCACAGGAAGTACAGACAGTAACTGTTGATTGTTCATCTTTTCAGCTGCAACGTTGGGTCAAAACACTCGTTTCATCCGCACAGAAACTGAGGGAGGAAATGTGACAAGAGGATGCACTGATACTGTCAATGGAAGCAGGAAGTTCTTCTGTAAGGATGAATGTAAAAAAGAAGAAGACATCCTGGTTGAAACAGAAGAGAACAGAGCTCAGAATGGCAGATACAGCATTGAATATAGAAAAGGATCTGTATTTGGACTGTATGTGACCATCACACAGCTGAAGAAGTCAGACACAGGACGGTACAGGTGTGGTTACGGCAGAGCTTTGTCTCCAAATTCAAATGACACGTTCCCGATCTTTTTTGTAGATGATGAGTTTTATATTTAATTTTTGTCCTCATTCTGTTCAGTGCATATCAGTTGTTAAATGTTTAAAATGATGAGAACTTGGTGCACTCCTGTAGCCTTCTGGTTGAAACGCATGTCACATAACCACCTTCATTTCCTGTCATATCTACAAAGACCCTATAATAAAGGCATAAAAGAATCTTTAATAAAAAAATTACAGAGTGGATATAAATGACATGACAGAAAGAAATATCTTATTTTTCGGGTTACAGTCAGAAGTTGATTTGTGACAACGAGAGGAGTGCTGAGGTTGGCAGAGTCATACTAGTTGTCCAACCTGGGACCTTTTCTATATTTCTATTAACATTAGGTAACATAGAGAAGAACGGTTCCTCAGGTTCCTTAATGTTCAAGACATCATACTCTAAAATGTTTCTAAAGATGAAACTCATTTGTAGAGTCACAAAGTAATCGGATGTAAAATGTTTTGCCTTTATAATGTTAGTTTTTAAATTTACAACAATCAGTTTGTACGATTTTTAAAAACCTTTTCAGACATTTGTGCTTTTATGTTTAATGTCAGAAAACCAACCTGTGGATGTTATTTTCTTACTCTTCTGTAATCAAAAAACAAATAACAATAATTTCTTGTGATTAATAGATCAAACCCACTTCAAATATTCTTAATCATTTACTTCATTAACATATTTAATGTCGCATTTTACTTGTGTATGTGATGGATGCTGTCAATATGATCTTTCTGTCTAGAGCAGCATCTCATTTCTCTGCATTATTGATTCAGTATCTGATTGTTTCAATGTGTTTTCATTGTTCACAGCTACAACCACTTCAGAACCAAACTGGATCACACCTTCATCATCTTTCCCTGAAACCTCAGAGCAGTTTACAGGTACAGGACAGTTCATGTCTGTCCATCTGTCCATCACTGTCTCTCTGCAACAAAACGTCCTCTTAAAACAGTAAAATTCAGCATATATATTCGGTGTTACTCACCAAAGCATGCTGAGTGTATCCTTTAGGTCCAACATAAGTGTTGACAGTCAAATTCAGCATAACAACATTGTTTTTGTTGGTGCATTGCTGCGTTTCAGGGCAGGTTCCTGCATCCTGTAGATCAATGGGATGATGTGAAACCACTGGCAGGATTGTGTATCACGTCAAACACGTGTGCACGATGGAGATCCACATGTAAAAACAAGCTACTTGTGGTCAAAAACTCCACAGGGAACCTTTACGCTTCTAATACAAGACAAAAGATACCAGTCTTTTAAACTACTACATGTCTCTCTCTCTTCCTTCCCAGCCGTCTCTGATGTCTCTCGTCCACATGCCTTCTTGCCTCTGGCTGTATGTGTGCCTGTGATTGTTGTGGTGTTGGCTGTTGTTCTGCTGCTCCTCTACAAATTGAAGAAGAGGAGGAACTCTGGTTTGAACACCAGAGGAACCTCAGACAGCAGAAACATGGAGGTGACTTCCTTTAACTCTGTATGTCTCATGTTAACTCTTACTGTTGGCATTTATACATTTTATTTTTGTAGTTTGGAATAAAAAAATCTCATGTCTGCAACTACTTCACTAGTATGAACAAAACTATAATTAAATAAAATCATAATTATTGTGAATAGACCTCTGGCCTGTCCAGTTGTTATCACTAAAATATCAGAAAACAATTGTCTAAGAAGAACACAATATCTGGTCTGTTACTCTGGTTACTGCTATATTAGGTTTGATGTCATTCCTGTTTTATTTTCAGTTATGTGTCACCTATGAGAACCATTCTGTCAGCGATGAGAAGTGTCCTCCAGTCTCCACATATGAAGACAACATCTACCAGAGCCTGGATCCAGACAGCAGGGATCTGGACCAAACCTACTCTGCACTCACAGCAAACACATGATGATGTTTGGATTTGGATCTGGATTCTGTACTGTGCAGGTTAACATGTGCTGCAAGGTTCCAGTTTGTTCCACTTTCTTTCTTTCTTTTTTTAATCAGCCAATATTAACTATAAACATGCTATTATTCACCTCTATGCTGATGACACACAACTGATCATGTTTCTTCTTACTTGCTTATTCTGAAATGTTCATTCTGTCTTCATAAATGTAGATGTTGTTTGATATTGTTCTTCTACACTTTGAGCCAACTCTGTCTCCTAGAAATTACATTCATATTCAACTCAGTTGTAACAGCAAATATGTTTTATTAGAAAAGTAATGCTGCTAAATCACATTTTCTCTCAACATGATGCAAAATTTTGTTAATTAATGTGTTTAAGTTGCAAAAATGTTGATACTGAACGTATGAGTGAAATGTTCAGACAATGTACCTAGTCTTTTTTTTCACCAGATTATGTGATGTTGCAGTAAAATATCTGCTGGTAGAAACTCACAGTATAAAAGTGTTTGTGGTTGTGTTCAGACTCTGGCAGCACTTGGTTCAGGTCAAAGAAAGATCCTGGTCTCTGTTTAATACAGAAAAAAGTCTGCAGTGACTTGAAGCTCAACATGTTTATGAACATTTAAGCCACAGCAGCATCTTTCACTAACCTGAACCAAACCTGAACACACACAGGACTCAGGATGTGAACCCAGGTCTCTGCTGTCAGAGTCCTGCATCTTGTAGCCCCCCATCCACCCCGACGTCCTCCCTCCCACTGCAGAGACACATAGAAATGTAGCTTCATTCATTACTGTGAACATCATCCAGGCAAAGATTATGTTTGATAACACAACATTACTGTGAAACAGTTTTATCGTATATGAAGGTCATTTCTAGAATTCACAAGTCTGATGGCTTCTGGAAAAAAACTTCCTTCTGTTTGTTTTACATGCAGGAGATATAAAACACATTCCTGATGGCATCAGGTTAAAGTAGTCGTGAAGGACATCATGTGTGTGGTTGCTGATAATCTTCTCTGCTTTGTTGAGGACTTGTTCAGTATTAAGCTGTAACAGGGATCTTTGTGTTTTGCCAATAATTTTAGAGCTGAAGTTAACAACATGTTGCAATCAACTCTTGTCCTTTTGACAAATGTAAACCAGCAGTTAAAATACTTTCAATAAAAGGATACCTTCAATAAAACGTTGTCAATATTCTCCAATAAACTCTAAAGGAGTTTAGTTTACAGCACAGACGCTGCTGAGCCTTTTTCACAATAACATCTGTACTGTCACTAAATCTCAATCTGTCATCAAACACAGTTCCCAAGTATTTGTAGATCTGGACGAGTTCAACACTTACTGAAGCCAAGAATGATTGTTGGAACTGTCTGTGTGTTGTGGTGAGATCACCATTTCTTTAGTTTGGGACACATTTAAATCTAAAAAAGATCTCATCTCCTCATCACGATGAATCTGAACCTCTTTAGATAGGAAGTGACTGCTGCTCCAGCAGCAATATTGTAAGAAGGTCTGTCCACCATAGTGAGTTAATTTACAGCCAGTCTGTGTAAAATTTAAAAGTGTCTGACTCTGGTGCCTCCTAGTGGTAGTATTAAAAAGACACTTAACACACAGAGAGCTTCAACATTTGATTCAAATTGTTCTGAACGCTGCAGCTTCTTAATCTGAGCTGCTACCTTTTCCTGTTTGACATCACATGTTGCATCACATGTTTTCTGGACTGTAATCATTATGTGTCACTTTATGATGTGATATTTATGAGGAGCTTTTTTCTAAAATGGAGCACAGCTTTCAGGCAGAGCACTGAAATCGGCTTGTTTCAGCTGTTTTCATTATGCTTCACAGGGCAGCTGTGACTGTGGAGGTAGAGCAGGTCGTCCACTAATCAGCGGTCAGTGTTCATGTCTGACATTTTCAGAGTTCTAATAAATGCTCATGGTAGGTGTGTTTCTTAGGCAAGTACAGTCTACATAAATATAACCTACCATAAATCTCAAATGCAGCTGTTCACATCATACATTTCTTAATTTACAAATAAGAAATGTGCAATATATTTTAAAGTTCATGAGAAACCTTGAGAAGCAAATTGATGGGAGCAAACACATTCTTTGGTGTGGGAAACAAAGGGTTAAACACCTTCATATAAAATATGTCCTCATAGGAGAAGTAATAATTAATACTGAGCATTAATAAAATGCCCTTATACCTTATAACTATATATTCAGTGTTTATATTGTGCTCATAAATGGGGTAAAGTGATTATCCTTATATTCAGTCAGATTTGTCAAAGAGGATTCACAGCAGCTTCAATATGAAACCACTGATCTACACAAATTAATATTACACTTATGTTCATATATATGAGGCTGTGTGTATATATATTTAATCTTCATTGTTGGATATCTCCTGGGATATTATACAGTATGTAAAGATCTGTATGAAGTAAAAAGTATTGTGCTGTGAGATGCTGGTGTGTTTACATACTGGAATGTTTGGTTTGTTGGTGTTTAATGTGTCTGAATAACGTGTCACATAACTGGTCCAAAATAAAACTATTCATTCATTCATGTACCTTTAACCATCATCATCATCATCATCATCATCATCATCGTCATGTTGTAAACACACAGAGAAACAGTCAAGTCAAATTAATTTATAGAGCACATTTAAAAACAACAGTTGACCAAAGACACAGAAAAATGTAAAAACACAGTTGAAGAATCAAAACAAAGCCAGATAAATAAAGTAAAGTAAGTAAAGTAAATTCTAATAAATAAAATTAACAATTTTAATATGCTATAAAAAAATTAGGGGGACTCAAAAGTGATTCTATAAAGGAGAGTCTGTAGCTGGGATTTAAAAGTGGTGATAGATGGGGAGGATCTGATGGTGAGGGGCAAACTGTTCCACGGTCTGGGAACAGCGATGCAAAAAGCTTGGTCACTTCTGGATTTTGACCAGGAACGTGGAACTTAGAGGAATAACTGATCAGAGGATCTGAGGGGTCTTAATGTAGAATATGGACTGAAGACATTATAGAGGTACGCTGGTGCCAAACCATTCAGGGCTTAAAATCAGTCCTGTATTTCGCTGGTATCCAGTGGAGGGAGGCCAGTACAGTGGTGATGTGCTCTCTCTATTTAGTGAGAGTAAATAGTGCATTTTAGTGCATAAAAGCATGAAAAACTGTTTTCAGATTGTCCAAAGAAAGAAAAGGTAATTACTCCGTAGTTACAGTGTAATCTTTTTTCATTAACGGTGTACCAGTACAGTACGTACATATATGTAGGTACAGGGGAACAAGATGTGACGTCATTAAAATGTTGAAAGTCTCCTCCCTGGCTTTGTTTTCGTCTAGCATTATGGCTCCTCAAGGTGCAAGCTTACCCTTTTTTCAGCTCTGTACACAGTCTCCTTTCATCAAATAAATATATAACTACAGATAAAACATGAGGTATGAATCAGAACGCATATATATGGTTCATATGTTCTCCTGACTGCAAACTGTGTAGTTAATTTAGTTTGTTCTTCCATGTTTTGAGGAAAGTAAAATTCAAACAACTTGTTTTCTCATTGTCCTCTGTAGTTACAGAGTAAGTTATGTTGGTTATTCACCCCTTGTTACGTGTAGTTACAGGGTAAGTACAGTGTATGCGGGCTGTAATCTAAAGCACTGTTAGTTCTCCCCTTGTTACATTTAGTTACAGGGTAACTATAGGGTATGCGGGCTCAGCTTTTGTAATATGGCATATTATGTAAACTATACAACTATATGTATCAACAACATATAGAATGTCCATATTGGGATCCCAATTTTGTCCTCTGTAGTTACAGAGTAAGTTATGTTGGTTATTCAACCCTTGTTACGTGTAGTTACAGGGTAAGTACAGAGTATGTGGGCTGTAATCTAAAGCACTGTTAGTTCTCCCCTTGTTACATTTAGTTACAGGGTAACTATAGGGTATGCGGGCTCAGCTTTTGTTATATAGCATATTATGTAAACTATACAACTATATGCATCAACAACGTATAGAATGTCCATATTAGGATTCCAATATCGTAAAAGCTCATGGTTGTATTGATTCATCCAGATATCATAAACTTCTTTTCAAACGAATGCTGGTTTCTTCTTCAGTGTTTTGTACACTGCTTCAAATATTTCTTGAGATATACCAATAGAAGCAAAGAGTCAACAGTGAACTTGAACAGTTCTTTCACTTGTTTCATAATAGCTGCTGCATGCTCTCTTTGCATTTCTTGTTTTTGATAGACAATCCTTACTTTTATCACACCGGTCATTATTGCATTTCTTATCTTGTTTGTCATCAGGATTACTTCTTGTGATAAATGTCTTGTTGCTTTGTGGGCGTGGAAATTTGAATCTGCAATTTGTTCCCTTCTTTTTGCATGTTTTGAGTGCCTTTTGCTGTGTTGTTTTACAATGGACACAGTTTCATACATTTACTGATCTGTCTCTGGTGGCATTTCACATGTCACACATTGATCCATGAATGCTACATACTTCATCATCTTGGTCAATTTGAAGTGTATTCTCAACCCAGAACAAACAATGGGTTTGTGGACTTCCATGCTATTGAAATTCAATACGATAGAAGTAATCAACTATTTTACCAATTGGCTGAGCTGGCGACATGATAGGAAACAGTGGAACCATCAAACATTCTTGCAGCTGTCACAGGATTCCTTTTTAACATGTCCAATGTGTCAGACAAGTCCAGGTCATCAATGCATTTTTGGGCGTCTTGTTTCATTATACTTTGTTGAAGTTCTGTCCATCACAAATCAGCAGACGAGAATGAGCAAAACCATCTTGGAATACCCAGTTGTCTCACCATAACAAATAAGTCCTTTTGTACAGATTGCCAACAAGCAGGTGTACCTCATATAGATTTCAGAAATTAATATCCTTCATCAAAGTTTAAAATGCTTCTTAGTGAATCTTTGTTTGTTAACATTTCAGAGGTGGGAAACATTTTGCTTTGTTGGTTTCAGTTAATAACCTCACAGGATTGTTGCCTTCTGCTGGTGCGACATATACGATGTCATCAAAGTGCAGATCCAGAACTTCTTGTGCAATATCAACTGGTTGCAAATGTGACCATGAACATGTCATGTTGCTGTCTTTCATGTAATGATTCATCAGTGGATTCATCTTCTAATTGCATGTTAGCACTTTGGACTTTGTCTTTACACATATTTGGATATATTATCATCATCATCATCATCATCATCATCATCATCGGCATCTTCCTCACATTTGTTTGATTTGCATGTTTATACCATTTGTTGCATTCTTTCAAATATGCCAGTGCTCCCTGTATTTTATCTGTGTGAGTATACTGATATTCATAATGTCCTTTGTAAGTTAAGTTTCTTTTCAGTTTGACATAAATCATAAGATCATGATTATCTGGTCTTGGAAGATCATCAGTCACACTTGTAATATTGGATGGCGCACATGTAACTGGTCCATAAACACCATTTTGTCCACCTTTTGGCAAAGCAAGCACTTTCATGAATGGAATGTACATTGCAATCAAGTGTTGTTATATGAGTGAACCATTTAGCTGAGGTGGACTAGGATCTAAAGCCAAATTGTTCATAATGTTTTCTTCAGGAATTTTACCAACAAGAATTTTTCAATGACAAGTGAAACAAATCCATAACTCACTAATGGGTCCCTTTTTGAAAATACAGCTTTGAAGATAAATATCAATACGTTTGTGAAAATATGTTTCAATTATACATTTACTACATACCATTTCAAGGGCATTTACCACCAACAGTGACCCCTTCTAGACATTTACATGTACTTTCACTCCAGTGACTTCAAAGCACTTGTTCCATTCAGAGTTCACATTTGCTGTCAGCTGACAGGCAAGATCACTCAAATGTTTATGTGCATCAGTAAAACCTGAGTGTTGAATCACCAAAACTTTGTCAGTCAACAAAACAAGCAGGCCTTGGCTGTTGCAGGCATGGGGATCAAACACAGTAAAGTAGTTGTCCTGTCTGACAACCACACATGTATTACTTCTGATCATTACAAAACATACATCATGGTTAATCCAGGCTCTTTGATAGCTAAGTATAAAGGCACTTCTTTGTGGAATATGAATCATCTATGTGATGAGTACTCTTAACTGGATCTCTGTCCAAACACTCACTTCTTAGTATATTTGTGGCATCACATATCTTGCATTTACTTCTCAATACTTGACTGTACAGTGGCTTATCAGTAGCACTATTTGTTTTCACTGTAGCACCACCTTGTGGCTGGGTACTAGGGCTACACAAGATTACTTTCATGGACACATCATGACCTGCAGGGCATTAACCACTAACTGTCACCACATACTTTGTGTTTATCCCTACGTATTTTACTGCACAAAGGCTTGTAAGTATCACTGTGTGACTTCAGTGGAGCATCACCTGCAGCAGGCCTTGGCTGTTGCAGGCATGAGGATCAGACACAGTAAAGTAGTTGCCCTGTCTGATAACCACACATGTATTACCTCTGATCATTACAAAACATGCATCATGGTTAATCCAGGCTCTTTGATGGCAAAGTATAAAGGCATCTGTATATCCATTAGCTCTGCATCTGGTTCCTCAATTATATCAATACATCCAGTTTACCTTGAATCAACCTTGACTACAAAAGTTGTGCCATTCATGGTGTGCCAATATTCTGGCAGCTCAGCAACAAACATGTATCCATTCGCACCAGTGATTTTACCTGCACGTTTAAGGTTACTGTATATTTTATTCCCTTCAAACAACAGTGTCAACATCATTAACATTATCCTCAGGCAAGGTCAGTGTGTTTTTTTCATTAAACATTACTGCTGCTAATCTGTTTACAACATATTGCTTTTTTGCATTGACACCAAACTGGGCATGACCCTGAAACAAAGAACCATGTAGAAAAGATCTGGCATGAACACTTGTAGACTCTTCAGTTATAGCTGGAACAGCCTGATGATAGGTGTCTTGCAGCTCACACTCAGTCACTGACACGGCATGGGGAAAGTGGAGTTGCACTTCAGAGAAAGACATTCACAATCACTTTTTATTAGCATTATAAGCATTTCAAAGCAGGTTCAGGAGCATTTTTACAGCAGTTTTTTCAGGAACAAGGTAATTTCTTTCAAGGTATTTTCGCTCATTTTTGGTGTTTGGGTGTTTTTTTCTTGATTTTGAGCAGATCAAAGGGATGATCCTTGAGAGTGACAGACAAGGGAGAGACAGAAGGATTAGAGAGGACAGAGAGGTGAGACATGATAGCCTTCTGGGGTCTTCTGGCATTTGCCCCAGCCAGCAGCCCACTTCTCCTTCATCACCTTGGCTCTCTTGCGGGGTCATGGCATCTCAACAACTACAGAGACAGAGAAACATTTGCATTCAAGCAAAAACAAAAAAATGCTACTCATAAATACAAACCAAACACCAAAGAACATATATGGATATAAGAGGAATCAAACTCATCAGCTTCTCTACCTGAACATAGAGTTAAAAACTTAATTTGATATAATTAAAGAATTAAATAATTTCTTTGATAAGTTATGTTATACAACTAAAACAATGAAGTGTAATTACTAAAAAGACGTGATGTCTCACATAAAAATATTGTTTTGCAACTGTACATATTAAACAAAGTGTTGGTATATGTCCACAAAAGGCCACTGTGCTGTTACTTTGGTAATTTCAGAGAGGAAAAGGTCATCTCAGCACCTTTACATGAAATTCTTGTATTTGCAAATGAACTGTTTTAACTTGTAAATGCTTTTTATCTTGTATGTCTTCTATGTTTGGCGTTGCCTTTGTTTCTTGTGTCCTACCACAATATCAAAATTGTTTAAAGTATGTTTTTCTTAATCAAATTGTTTCTGTGTAAATAGAACATATTACATTTATAATACTTCTAATGTCTCCTTATTCTTTACTTTTTTGTATTGTTTGAAATTAAACAAACAATAAAATATAACTTTTAAACAAATAAAAGAAACGATGGTAGAGCTGATCTTTGACTGTTTAAATAAAGTATTCCTGATGTTCCTGAAGGTTAAAGACCTGCAAGATCACTTGCTGGACAACAGGAAGGAGTCCTTCTTTCTCACTGAAACAGTCAAGTGCCTTTACCTGCTGTTTGACCCTGCCCACATTTTGCATGGCAGAGGGCCGAAGGGTGATGGGTCCTGGGAGGAGGGTGGTGCCAGTGGGGAGGTTCATCTTCAACATGAAGGCTCACCCTCTTGACCCAGTGGTGCTGTATTGCTGCAACTATCACTCCCAGGACCGTCAGGAGCTCTGTGACATCCTGCTCAGTCTGTCAAAGCCTTCGGAAAAGTCAGCCAGCCAATCAAAAGCGCCCACCAAACCCTCTACCCGGCCAATCAGACAAGCATCACTCTGTAAAAGGGAGAGAAGAAGACCGCCCTCCTACTGTCCTGCCCCATTCAACCGTTCAGCGCTCGACTCTCCATCCTGGGACAAGTTTTCATCAATAACACCTGAATTTAGTTCCTAGATGTTACCCCCCGAGTCCCTTGTCCTCCCGGACTATTACACGCCTGCTCTTAGTGTGATCTTGGTGTGATCTCACAACAGCTGAGGGTGGAGGGTGTGGGTGGGAGATGGTGAGAGAGCTGTCTGTATCTGTGTATTTGTAGTCTATGTTTGTTATGTAACAATGTCTTTGTAAGTATGTGTTATATTTTGTATTTTGTGTTTTTTAGGACCCCCTTGAAAATGAGATGCTACATCTCAAGGGGCTATCTTATTCATAAATTCAAATTCAAAATTCAAATAAATTCAAAATCAAAGCAAAGGTTCTTATACTTTTGCCTCACACAAATTTGTAAGATTGGATAATTTTCCTCAATAAATAAATTTTCTTTGTCTCATCTGTTGAATTGGGTTCCCTTTATCTAGTTTTAGGATTTAAGGTCTTATTTATGCAGAAATATAGAAAATTCTAAAGGGTTCACAAACTTTCAAGCAGCACTGTAAATGTTAGTGTCTCTTAGATATTGACATTTTTAAAGTGAACACCGTCTTTTAATTGCTTTCACTTTTGGTTGTTGGTCCCTGATCTCAGGGTGGTTCCCCGTTGTTATTAATTTACGTTAATAACTTTATTGATTTTTAATCATTAATAATTATTTTTGATCATTCTTAATCATTGCTAATAACAAAAACGGCTCCTACTAAGTTCCAACCTGTATATACATATATATACATACATGAGAAATGAGAGGAGGGGAAGGGAAACAGAGACAGGGAAGGTGAGACCAACTTCCAATGAAGTTGGTGTAACTTACAATTTCCAATTAAGTCGATTGAGTGATGAAAATACACCAACTTTAAATGAAGTTAGACCCATATTTCACGGGTAACCAGTGGAGGGAGATCATTACAGGATCAGCTCTCTTTTTTGTTCCAGTCGAGGCTGTCTGATGCATTTTAGAGAGGAAAGGAACACACTGTTTTTTCTTGCCAAGTCTCACTAAGAGCCAGGAAATCACTCGCTGACAAATTCTTCCTTTTCTGAACAAAGGCTTCACTGAACAATTTCATGTTGCTTCCTTCAGTTTGTTTGATTTATGATTTGAAAATATATTGTTAACACTGGATTTTACATCCCCCTGTTGGCACCCAGAAGTGTTTGCTGCTGTATAAACAGATAATGAATGACAATATAGTAAAACTCAGTTGTAATAATATAAAATACATCTTCATAGGAGAAGTTATAATAAGTACTGGGCATTAATAAAATACTCTTATACCTATAACTATATATTCAATGTTTATATGGTGATCATAAATGTTAAATGGGGTAAAGTGATTATCCTTATCTTCAGTCAGATTCACAGCAGCTTCATCAGGAAACCACTGATCTACATAAATTAATATTACACTTGTGTTCATAACTGTGAGGCTGTGTGTATGTATTTATTTAATCTTCATTGCTGGATATCTCCAGGGATATTATACCTTATGTAAAGATTTTTGTATTTTGTATTTGTATGAGGTCAATATATTGTGCTGTGAGATGCTGGTGTGTTTACATACTGGAATGTTTGGTTTGTTGGTGTTTAATGTGTCTAAATAATTCCATAGAGGTCATATAATGGATTGAAAATAAAATGATTAATTCATTAATATACCTTTAACAATCATCATCATCACTTTTTACATAAGAGAGAGAGAGGGACGGAGACAGGAGAGACAGAGAGGGAAGGTGGGACCAACTTCCAGTGAAGTTCATGTAACTTACAATTTCCCATGAAGTGAACTGTTAGACCCATATTTCACTGGTAACCAGTGGAGGGAGGTCAGTGCAGGGTGGTTTCTCTTTTTTTGTTCCAGTCAGGAATGTCGCTGCTGCATTTTGAACCACTTTCAGAAAAGACAGGAAGGACTGACTCACTCCCAATTTAAGGGAGTTGCAGTAATCGAGACATGAGGTTATAAAAGCATGTAAAACTGTCTCCAGATCGCCAAAAGAAAGAAAAGGTTTTAAGAGACAGATAGAAAAAGGAATGAGTGTTAACTTAAAGCATCTTCAGCTTCCTGATTGATCAGACAGACATATAGAGGCAGTTCTCTGACAGTTTGATGATTTTCTGCATCAGGATCAAACTCAGAATGAATATCCACCATGTTCTGTTCTTCTGCTTCTTATCAGGTGAGGACTGATTACCTGACTGTGTCTGTAAAGCTGCAGCACAAACTGCTTCTGGACATTCATTGTGTTCATTTTAACAAATGTCAGATTTGTATCACACAAGTTTTCATGTTGCTGTCATGTTAATTAGTTTTCCTGTCGTTCTCTAAATTATTCTGTTACTAATTACAACATCTCTATAATGTAATCTTGTAATTTAAATAAACTAAATGTAATCTAATTTAACAAAACATATGAACCATCCATCCATGAATATTTGTTGCTCATTAATGTGTTTGATATTAGAAATTATGAAACAAAAACATTGAAAAACAGACGTTACACAGAGACACTGTGACTACAACTGCAGCTACAAGTAGAACAACAGCAACTGCTGTACAGTCAGTGAAAACTTTGCTAATGGCTGCCTCTGTATCATCTCTGCTTCTCTGTGAACTGATGGATTAGCCCTCATTAATCTGCAGTCTGTTTACAGTAAGTCTACAATACACAAAGTATTGATCATCAGTATTCACTGTTCATCTTTCCAACAGCACTGCAGGATGGAAACACTGGACTCATCAATGCAATAGACCTTTTCGCTGGAGCTGAAGGAGGAAATGGTTCATGGAGTTGCCACTTCACTTCATCTGGAAGCACCAAGTTCTTCTGTAAAGGAGAATGTAAAGAAGAAGACATTCTCATTAAAACAGATAATGTCACGGATCAGAGTGGCAGATACAGCATCAAATATAAAGACGGATCTTCTGGAAGAAGAACTGTGACTGTGACCATCACACAGCTGACCAAGTCAGACTCAGGACGGTACAGATGTGGTTTGGGTGGATCTTCGGTCCCAGATGATTACTCTGACTTTGACATCACAATTACAGATGGTGAGTTTCTACTGAAAGTCATAAAACCTGATATATTTACTATGTTCATCCCATTTAATGATTTTGAAGCATAAGAATAAATGAAGTCAGATAGAATCCAATTAAATTGTGGGAAGAATGTGAGACGTTTATGATATATTTACTCAGTGTATCAATGTTGGATGAAATCATTACTCCAGTAGTCAGACTGTGGTTGAACTGGGCAGCTCCCAGTGTGACTCTGTGGATCTGTGTAAATGTGAAGCAGGAAATATTGTGATCAGACTGCAGCATCTTACAGGAAGTATAGACAGTAACTGTTGATTGTTCATCTTTTCAGAAGCAACGTTGGGTCAAAACACTCGTTTCATCCGTGCAGTAACTGTGGGAGGAAATATCACAAGAAGATGCCACAATACTGTCAATGGAAGCAGGAAGTTCTTCTGTAAGGATGAATGTAAAAAAGAAGAAGACATCCTGGTTAAAACAGAAGAGAACAGAGCTCAGAATGGCAGATACAGCATTGAATATAGAGAAGGATCTGAATATGGACTGTATGTGACCATCACACAGCTGAAGAAGTCAGACACAGGACGGTACAGGTGTGGTTACGGCAGAGCTTTGTCTCCAGATTCATCCAACACGTTACTGATCTTTGTTGTAGATGGTGAGTTTTATATTTAATTTTTGTCCTCATTCTGTTCAGTGCATATCAGTTGTTAAATGTTTAAAATGATGAGAACTTGGTGCACTCCTGTAGCCTTCTGGTTGAAACGCATGTCACATAACCACAGTGTCCGCGGTTTGAATCCAGCAGCGGACCTTTGTTGCATGTCACCCCCCCATCTTGCCCCCTTCATTTCCTCATATCTACAAAGTCCCTATAATAAAGGCGTAAAAGAATTTTTAATAAAAAAATTAAAGAGTGGATGGAAATGACATGACAGAAACAAATATCTTATTTTTTGGGTTACAGCCAGAATTTGATTTGTGACAACAAGAGGAGTGCTGAGGTTGGCAGAGTCATACTAGTTGTCCAACCTGGGACCTTTTCTGTATTTCTATTAACATTAGGTAACATAGAGAAGAACGGTTCCTCAGGTTCCTTAATGTTCAAGACATCATACTCTAAAATGTTTCTAAAGATGAAACTCATTTGTAGAGTCACAAAGTAATCTGATGTAAAATGTGTTGCCTTTATAATGTTAGTTTTTAAATTTACAACAATCAGTTTGTACGATTTTTAAAAACCTTTTCAGACATTTGTGCTTTTATGTTTAATGTCAGAAAACCAACCTGTGGATGTTATTTTCTTACTCTTTTATAATCAAAAAACAAATAACAATAATTTCTTGTGATTAACAGAACAAACCCACTTCAAATATTCTTAATCATTTACTTCATTAACATATTTAATGCTGCGTATTTCTTGTGTATGTGATGGATGCTGTCAATATGATCTTTCTGTCTAGAGCAGCATCTCATTTCTCTGCATTATTGATTCAGTATCTGATTGTTTCAATGTGTTTTCATTGTTCACAGCTCCAACCACTTCAAAACCAAACTGGACTCTCCGACCTTTTCCAACATCAGTCCCATCAGCCTCCACACCAACAACAACACAGAGTTTAATCTCCAGTTCAGGAAGCTTCACACCTTCATCATCTTTCCCTGAAACCACAGAGCAGTTTACTGGTACAGGACAGTTCATGTCTGTCCATCTGTCCATCACTGTCTCTCTGCAACAAAACGTCCTCTTAAAACAGTCAAATTCAGCATAACAACGTTGTCTAATAAGAATAACAAGATGGTCCAACATGTGTTTCGGCACATAAGCCAGTTCAGCACCTAGAAGAAAACATTTCAATTTCAATTTTACAATAAAATTCCTTGTTATCTTCACGTCTAATGTTTAAACGCATTCTACGTTTCTTATGATGTAAGATGATTATTAACATGTGATGTCAGCACATGACAAGTCAAGAAAAATTCAGAAGAAAGTCTTTGGGATTTTTTTTCAACAGGAAGATCAGGTGAGGACTGATTACCTGACTGTGTCTGTAAAGCTGCAGCACAAACTGCTTCTGGACATTCATTGTGTTCATTTTAACAAATGTCAGATTTGTATCAAGTTTTCATGTTGCTGTCATGTAAATTAGTTTTCCTGTCGTTCTCTAAAATATTCTGTTACTAGTTGCTGCTGCAACATCTCTATAATGTAATCTTGTAATTTAACTAAACTAAATGTAATGTAATTTAACAAAACATATGAACCATCCATCCATGAATATTTGTTGCCCATTAATATGTTTGATATTAGAAATTATGAAACAAAAACATTGAAAAACAGACGTTACACAGAGACACTGTGACTACAACTGCAGCTACAAGTAGAACAACAGCAACTGCTGTACAGTCAGTGAAAACTTTGCTAATGGCTGCCTCTGTATCATCTCTGCTTCTCTGTGAACTGATGGATTAGCCCTCATTAATCTGCAGTCTGTTTACAGTAAGTCTACAATACACAAAGTATTGATCATCAGTATTCACTGTTCATCTTTCCAACAGCACTGCAGGATGGAAACACTGGACTCATCAATGCAATACTTGTTTTTGCTGGAGCTGAAGGAGGAAGTGGATCAATACATTGCTATTTGAATTCATCTGGAAGCACCATGTTCTTCTGTAAAGGAGAATGTAAAGAAGAAGACATTCTCATTAAAACAGATGATGTCACAGCTCAAAGTGGCAGATACAGCATCAAATATAAAGACGGATCTTCTGGAAGAACAATTGTGATTGCGACCATCACACAGCTGACCAAGTCAGACTCAGGACGGTACAGATGTGGTTTGGGTGGATCTTTGGTCCCAGATGATTACTCTGACTTTAACATCATAGTTACAGATGGTGAGTTTCTACTGAAAGTCATAAAACCTGATATATTTACTATGTTCATCCCATTTAATGATTCTGAAGCTTAAGAATAAATGAAGTCACATAGAATCTAATTAAATTGTTGAAGAATGTGAGACGTTTATGATATATTGACTCAGTGTATCAATGTTGGATGAAATCATTACTCCAGTAGTCAGACTGTGGTTGAACTGGGCAGCTCCCAGTGTGACTCTGTGGATCTGTGTAAATGTGAAGCAGGAAATATTGTGATCAGACTGCAGCATCTTACAGGAAGTACAGACAGTAACTGTTGATTGTTCATCTTTTCAGCTGCAACGTTGGATAACAACACTAGTTTCATCCATACAGAAACTGTGGGAGGAAATATGACAAGAGGATGCACAGATACTGTCTATGGAAGCAGGAAGTTCTTCTGTAAGGATGAATGTAACAAAGAAGAAGACATCTTGGTTGAAACAGAAGAGAACAGAGCTCAGAATGGCAGATACAGCATTGAATATAGAAAAGGATCTGTATTTGGACTGTATGTCACCATCACACAGCTGAAGAAGTCAGACACAGGACGGTACAGGTGTGGTTACGGCAGAGCTTTGTCTCCAAATTCAAATGACACGTTCCCGATCTTTGTTGTAGATGGTGAGTTTTATATTTAATTTTTGTCCACATTCTGTTCAGTGCATATCAGTTGTTAAATGTTTAAAATGATGAGAACTTGGTGCACTCCTGTAGCCTTCTGGTCTAAACACATGTCACATAACCACCTTCATTTCCTGTCATATCTACAAAGACCCTATAATAAAGGCAAAAAAGAATCTTTAATAAAAAAATTACAGAGTGGATATAAATGACATGACAGAAAGAAATATCTTATTTTTCGGGTTACAGTCAGAAGTTGATTTGTGACAACAAGAGGAGTGCTGAGGTTGGCAGAGTCATACTAGTTGTCCAACCTGGGACCTTTTCTATATTTCTATTAACATTAGGTAACATAGAGAAGACCGGTTGCTCAGGTTCCTTAATGTTCAAGACATCATACTCTAAAATGTTTCTAAAGATGAAACTCATTTGTAGAGTCACAAAGTAATCGGATGTAAAATGTGTTGCCTATATATATAATAATGTTAGTTTTTAAATTTACAACAATCAGTTTGTACGATTTTTAAAAATCTTTTCAGACATTTGTGCTTTTATGTTTAATGTCAGAAAACCAACCTGTGGATGTTATTTTCTTACTCTTCTGTAATCAAAAAACAAATAACAATAATTTCTTGTGATTAATAGATCAAACCCACTTCAAATATTCTTAATCATTTACTTCATTAACATATTTAATGTCGCATTTTACTTGTGTATGTGATGGATGCTGTCAATATGATCTTTCTGTCTAGAGCAGCATCTCATTTCTCTGCATTATTGATTCAGTATCTGATTGTTTCAATGTGTTTTCATTGTTCACAGCTCCAACCACTTCAAACCCAAACCGGACTCTCCGACCTTTTCCAACATCAGTCCCATCAGCCTCCACACCAACAACAACACAGAGTTTAATCTCCAGTTCAGGAAGCTTCACACCTTCATCATCTTTCCCTGAAACCACAGAGCAGTTTACAGGTACAGGACAGTTCATGTCTGTCCATCTGTCCATCACTGTCTCTCTGCAACAAAACATCCTCTTAAAACAGTCAAATTCAGCATAACAACATTGTCTAATAAGAATAACAAGATGGTCCAACATGTGTTTCAGCACATGACAAGTCAAGAAACATTCAGACCAAAGTCTGGAAGGAAGATCTCATTTTTGATGAAGGTTTCCTGTGTAGTTTTCTTGTAAACAAGGTTATATTTATATTCAGTGTTACTCACCAAAACATGCTGAGTGTATCCTTTAGGTCCAACATAAGTGTTGAATATGTTTCCTCAATCATAAAATATTTGCAAAGCTGATTATTTAAAGTATTTTAAATCTTGCATTGCTCGCAGTCTTCTCTCCTGCTTTTGTTGGTGCATTGCTGCGTTTCAGGGCAGGTTCCTGCATCCTGTAGATCAATGGGATGATGTGAAACCACTGGCAGGATTGTGTATCACGTCAAACACGTGTGCACGATGTAGATCCACATGTAAAAACAAGCTACTTGTGGTCAAAAACTCCACAGGGAACCTTTACGCTTCTAATACAAGACAAAAGATCCCAGTCTTTTAAACTACTACATGTCTCTCTCTCTTCCTTCCCAGCCGTCTCTGATGTCTCTCGTCCACATGCCTTCTTGCCTCTGGCTGTATGTGTGCCTGTGATTGTTGTGGTGTTGGCTGTTGTTCTGCTGCTCCTCTACAAATTGAAGAAGAGGAGGAACTCTGGTTTGAACACCAGAGGAACCTCAGACAGCAGAAACATGGAGGTGACTTCCATTAACTCTGTATGTCTCATATTAACTCTTACTGTTGGCAGACATTTTATTTTTGCAGTTTGGAATAAAAAAATCTCATGTCTGCAACTACTTCACTAGTATGAACAAAACTATAATTAAATAAAATCATAATTATTGTTAATAGACCTCTGGCCTGTCCAGTTGTTATCCCTAAAATATCAGAAAACAATTGTCTAAGAAGAACACAATATCTGGTCTGTTACTCTGGTTACTGCTATATTAGGTTTGATGTCATTCCTGTTTTATTTTCAGTTATGTGTCACCTATGAGAACCATTCTGTCAGCGATGAGAAGTGTCCTCCAGTCTCCACATATGAAGACAACATCTACCAGAGCCTGGATCCAGACAGCAGGGATCTGGACCAAACCTACTCTACACTCACAGAAAACACATGATGATGTTTGGATTTGGATCTGGATTCTGTACTGTGCAGGTTAACATGTGCTGCAAGGTTCCAGTTTGTTCCACTTTCTTTCTTTCTTTTTTTAATCAGCCAATATTAACTATAAACATGCTATTATTCACCTCTATGCTGATGACACACAACTGATCATGTTTCTTCTTACTTGCTTATTCTGAAATGTTCATTCTGTCTTCATAAATGTTGATGTTGTTTGATATTGTTATTCTACACTTTGGGCCAACTCTGTCTCCTAGAAATTACATTCATATTCAACTCAATTGTAACAGCAAATATGTTTTATTAGAAAAGTAATGCTGCTGAATCACATTTTCTCTCAACATGATGAAAAATTTTGTTAATTAATGTGTTTAATTTGTAAAAATGTTGATACTGAACGTATGAGTGAAATGTTCAGACAATGTACCTAGTCTTTTTTTCCACCAAAATATCTGATGTTGCAGTAAAATATCTGCTGGTAGAAACTCCAGCAGTATGAAAGTGTTTGTGGTTGTGTTCAGACTCTGGCAGCACTTGGTTCAGGTCAAAGAAAGATCCTGGTCTCTGTTTAATACAGAAAAAAGTCTGCAGTGACTTGAAGCTCAACATGTTTATGAACATTTAAGCCACAGCAGCATCTGTCACTAACCTGAATCAAACCTGAATACACACAGGACTCAGGATGTGAACCCGGGTCTCTGCTGTCAGAGTCCTGCATCTTGTAGCCCCCCATCCACCCCGATGTCCTCCCTCCCACTGCAGAGACACATAGAAATGTAGCTTCATTCATTACTGTGAACATCATCCAGGCAGAGATTATGTTTGATAACACAACATTACTGTGAAACAGTTTTGTCGTATATGAAGGTCATTTCTAGAATTCACAAGTCTGATGGCTTCTGGAAAAAAACTTCCTTCTGTTTATTTTACATGCAGGAGATCTAAAACACATTCCTGATGGCATCAGGTTAAAGTTGTCATAGAGGACATCATGTGTGTGGTTGCTGATAATCTTCTCTGCTTTGTTGAGGACTTGTTCAGTATTAAGCTGTAACAGGGATCTTTGTGTTTTGCCAATAATTTTAGAGCTGAAGTTAACAACATGTTGCAATCCATTCTTGTCCTTTTGACAAATGTAAACCAGCAGTTAAAATACTTTCAATAAAAGGATACCTTCAATAAAACGTCAATATTCTCCGATCTACTCTAAATGAGTTTAGTTCGCAGCTTAGACGCTGCTGAGCCTTTTTCACAATAACATATGTACTGTCACTAAATCTCAATCTGTCATCAAACACAGTTCCCAAGTATTCGTAGATCTGGACGAGTTCAACACTTACTGAAGCCAAGAATGATTGTTGGAACTGTCTGTGTGTTGTGGTGAGATCACCATTTCTTCAGTTTGGGACACATTTAAATCTAAAAAAGATCTCATCTCCTCATCATGATGAATCTGAACCTCTTTAGATAGGAAGTGACTGCTGCTCCAACAGCAATATTGTAAGAAGGTCTGTCCACCATAGTGAGTTAATTTACAGCCAGTCTGTGTAAAATTTAAAAGTGTCTGACTCTGGTGCCTCCTAGTGGTAGTATTAAAAAGACACTTAACACACAGAGAGCTTCAACATTTGATTCAAATTGTTCTGAACGCTGCAGCTTCTTAATCTGAGCTGCTACCTTTTCCTGTTTGACATCACATGTTGCATCACATGTTTTCTGGACTGTAATCATTATGTGTCACTTTATAATGTGATATTTATGAGGAGCTTTTTTCAAAAATGGTGCACAGCTTTCAGGCAGAGCATTGAAGTTGGCTTGTTTCAGCTGTTTTCATTATGCTTCACAGGGCGGCTGTGACTGAGGAGGTAGAGCAGGTCGTCCACTAATCAGCGGTTAGTGTTCATGTCTGACATTTTCAGAGTTCTAATAAATGCTCATGGTAGGTGTATTTCTTAGGCAAGTAAAGTCTACATAAATATAACCAAACATAAATCTCAAACATAGCTGTTCACATCATACATTTCTTAATTTACAAAGAAGAAATGTGCAATACATTTTAAAGTTCATGAGAAACCTTGAGAAGCAAATTGATGGGAGCAAACACATTCTTTGGTGTGGGAAACAAAGGGTTAAACACCTTCATATAAAATATGTCCTCATAAGAGAAGTTACAATGAATACCGAGCATTAATAAAATGCCCTTATACCTTATACCTATATATTCAGTGTTAATATTATGCTCATAAATGGGGTAAAATGATTATCCTTATCTTCAGTAGGATTTGTCAAAGAGGATTCACAGCAGTTTCAATATGAACCCACTGATCTACACAAATTAATATTACACTTAAATTCATATCTGTGAGGCTGTGTGTATATATTTATTTAATCTTCATTGTTGGATATATCCTGGGATATTATACAGTATGTAAAGATCTGTATGAAGTAAAATGTATTGTGCTGTGAAATGCTGGTGTGTTTATACTGCAATGTTTGGTTTGTTGGTGTTTAATGTGTCTGAATAATGTGTCACATAACTGGTCCAAAATAAAACTATTCATTCATTCATGTACCTTTAACCGTCGTCATCATCATCATCATCATCATCATTGTTGGGCCTCAGACCATGAGGTCACACAGAGAAGGCCTACATGTAACCTGTGAGGCCTGACCACGAGGTGCTTGTTCCTTTGTTTCCCCCGAGACAAAAGAATAGCACCAAAAATGCTGCTTACAGACAATGGGAGTCCATTGCAAACTCCATTTCCAAGGATGCTTTGCGATTTTCATACCTCAGCAGGGAACAGTCAACATACAGCCTCATTGGCGGAGACGCTCCTGCACGGCGGTGCGTCCTGATGACGCAGCCGTGACATCACCGCACCTTTAATAACTGAACGTGCCCTGAAGCACACGCCTTTCCCGTGTCAGCTGACTAAAAGGGGTACCCCACGCATGTGTTTTCCCCTCATCGAAGACTCCCCTCGCCGGACGAGACGAGACTTCGCCCGTGTTCACCCGAACACATTCCTGGATCCGAGAGAGACCGCTGCTGCAACCAGCGTCCTCGAATTCCCTCGAGACGGAATAAACGCTTCTTCACCGAGTGGACTCTGCTGTTCTCTCCGCCGCGCCGCTGACGGCCAGCTGCCGTGCTTTTCGCCGACCGTGCAAGAACGGCCACTGTCTGCATCCGAGCCCAGGACAAAGCCGGACATAACGACGGACTACACACAAACCCTGCTCGCTTTCTGAAGCGACCAAGTAAGAGGCATACGTCTGGGCAGAGGCAGTGTTAGTTGTGTGTTCTTATCAGCATCAGTTGCTGTTGTTTAGCATTTAGCTCTTAGCTTTTGCTATTGTTTGTTGTGCTGTTGACAGACCGCCGAGTCCATTTTTCCTGCTTTACTCTGAGGAGTATTTTAAGTTTGCTGCCTGTTTAGTTGTGTTCACCACACTAGACTGTTTTGTGTTTGTCCCGCTCTGGACTACTGCTGTGTTTGTGCCATCGTGAGTCAGGAAGTAAGTTGCTTTGTCGGTCAGAAACCAGACAACGTGCGTTACAGACTGCCGTCCGTACGCGCACTGTCTGTGGACAAAGGAACCGCTTCTCTTCCTCTCACGATCGCTTTCTCTCCTTCTTCCCTCTCTCTTCTGACTAACACATACACGCTCGCACACACACACATACACGCACCGACATCTTTTGCACATCTGATGGTCAGATAACGTCGGACAAAGCTTCGCTTTGTCTTTCCTTATCCGCCATCAGACACGTGTGTTTTTCAGAGAAGTGGGTGAGTGCAAGACGCCGTCCACCAGGCGGCATCGTCTTGCTTCTGTCTAACTGAGACACTACCACATTTCTGCCATCCGGTTCTTGCGTGACGTGACTTCCTCCCATAATCACGTCCGCGTCGCAGACCGACGACTTAATCACGTCAGGCCCTGTCACCTGTTTGTGTTTTGTTTGGTAGGATTAGATTTTAGGATAGTTGTTTATTGAATGAAGCATTTGTTAACTTTGTTAATTTTACTAAGTTTAATAAACACTGTTATATCTTTAAAGAGAAGTTCTTCTGTCATTATTGTGTGTAATATTGTGAAAAGTGGCTGACTGAAGGAGTCAGAGCTTGAATTCACCCTTCTTTCTTCACCCTTGAATGTTGATATCTCTCAGATATTAACATTCTAGGTGAACTCCCATTTATGAGACTACCTTGTTTATATTTGTTATTTCATATTAATGATTCTATTAATTGTTATAATTAGTTAATTATCTTTGATAATTGATAATTATTGCAAATAATCAACTGTGTTCCTCACAGATCCAAAAGTTGGTGCCCGAATTATTGATTAAGGTTAACAATATCTTATTTTCATAATTCATAATTATCTATGATAATTATGAATTGTTGCTAATAACCAAATGCACTACTGCCCATCCCAACACAGGTGAAAGCAGCCCTTCCTCAGGAGAAGCCAGGCAACCTACATAACCTCGAGCCCGGAGACTGGGTTATGATAGACTAAAGGGGAAAACGTTGGAACCAGGCCAGGTGCAAAGGGCCGTACCATTTTCTCCTCACTACCGTCTCAGCAGTAAAGGTCACAGAGAGAACCACATGGGTGCACGCCAGCCACTGCAAACGGGTAAAGGTGCCACCACTCGTGATGGAGGCTCAAGGAGAGAGTCCCATACTGCTCACAGATGAGGAAGAGAAGTAACTGAAGGTGAGGGCCGCTCTCATTGAGGTTTAAAAACCTACCAAGAGCCATCGGCTGCCACATATCAGGGAGAAGAGGATCACACTCACTGTGGTTTCAAAACCTGCTGAGAGTCAATGGAGGCCACATGTCAGGGAAGTGACGACTTCTCACCTGCTGTTCACGAACACAGCAGCTGAAACATCCTCACTCGGTTAAGCTCCTGACTGAACGAGGTCCCCATATCCTTTACATGTTCCACTAAAATGATTGAACGAGCATCTCGGAGCCTGATAACTGAACAGAGAGAGGTGCCCCGAGCTCTGAGAGAACACCTTTATTACCTGCTGTACCTATTGTTACCTTCTGTAGAATAATTTAGAGAAAAATAAAGCACTGACTTGTTTTGAAGAACACCCGTTCACAGGAGTTTTTTTCAGTAACTGAGTTTAAAGAGGGGTATTTTACCATTTGGTACACACATACCCACATAGAATTGACAGAGTTACCAGAAGCCACACACACTCAAAAGACGGGATGCAATCTCTGCAAAGAACTGTGTTCCAGTTCCTCACAAAATTGGTGGTCAGAAAACACTTTTACTGGGAACAAGGACAATTTAAAGTCTGTGTACTCAAAGAAGAACTTAAAGGACTATTTCTGCTAAGAGGGTTAAAAAGATAGTGGAGTTAAATTAATTTTGCACACTTTTGACTATAGTGGAAAAGCTTCTATAAACTACTTTGACACCCCCCATAAAATGAACAACAGCGTGACATTTGGGCTCAACCAGGGACGGATTAACAGTGATTACTTAAAAATGGAAGCGAGGGTACAGTCGGTGGCAATGGCTTGAGCAGCTAGAGGGACTTCTCTGGGAAGTCCTACTTCTCCTCTTCAGCATAGGTGGCGCTGTTTCCCCCATACTCCTGGGAGGACCATGTAAGCCAATTACCAGAGTGTAAGAGCCCATAAATTCTCAAAACACACACATCCTAATCCTCCACACATGAACTTGAGTGCTAGAACAAAGCACCATTGTGACACAAAAGAAACATCACAAGAGACATTATCCCTGATCAAAAGATAATCAAAAGATGGAATCCATACCAACATGCGTCGTAAGTGCTAGTTACCTCTCTATGCTGGTGACCCTTTACTGTGTGCAAAATACATGGGTTGAAGACTCTACAATGTGATTCAACCTCAGACTGAGCTCCTTCAGCATTATGACGACATTTATGTTTAAAATGTATTGATTATTTTCATTATTTATTTGCTTATTTAAACATATATTAGGCCAAGACAGTGTTTTGCAATATTACTTTAGAGAACAGAACATAATGAAAACAATGTAACAGTGACTGTATGTTTGGAGTTGAACCTTGTATTAAAGTGTTTTCATTTTTACTATGTTTTCAAGTCAACAAAATTTTGCTGTCTTTACCTTATATTCTTAACGTTGATTATAGGCCTTAAAATGCCAGTTTTAAGTGCTTTAATTAGTGGGTAGCATTTTTTTGCTAATATCTCAGAGCTAATGTTACCATAACCAGAAGACCTGAGGTGAAAGTAAATTCAGATCTGCTTAAAATATTATGATTTATTCCTGATTAAAATTACTCAGTTGTTATTGATCAACTTTATTTCTTGTTTTTCTTTTTTATATTGTAATCATGTTTGCATCATCCATACTGGTCACCCTGCTTTATGTATATTAGTGCTTACTTTAGACAGATGTCTGAGTGCCTCAGGAGATATTTCCCCTCAACCAGCCTTTGAGGGTTTTTCTTTCTTGGTACTGATAGTTAGAATAGTTAGACATGGTGGTCTTTTACCCTTCTCTTTGTCAATTGAGGGAAGGGGGGTTTGGCCCATGTACCTGTGACCTCTGTCAGGAGTTTTCATTTCTTTTCAGGATTCTTTGAACCCGACCGATTGTTGGGTTGGACGGAGCCCACAGGACACAGTGCAGATAATTAAGCAACATAATATTGCGATTATACAACATTTATACATTGTTGGTACAACATTTACCAACAAAATAAAATATATAAATGGAATTTATTCATATTGTGAGGCAGTTTGCTCTAAAAATAAAAAACCTTTTGTCTGTGTTATCTCCATTTCCATGGAAATACATGGGGTATGACTAATACCTGGACAACAATCACTCACGTCAGTAGACTCCTATGTAATGAAACCTAGTTTACTACTCTAGCAAGTAGACCGACCCTTAGTAACGACCTAGCAACAGAGACGATTTCTAGTCCCTGCTGACTCAGCTAGCCAACTTCAGCTAATGTTTCCTGGAGATGACAGCATTTCCCAAACTGAATAAATACCACACATATAAACACAAAACTACTTTGCTAGCTCAATCTCATTGTAACTAAGATATTCGCTGAAAAAATTATTTTCCATGGAGAGATTTAGCTACTATGTCTGTAAACTTCACATATATGTTTAAGCTAGTAGCGCCGTAGCACCAGCACAGCTGATGCAGGATGCCGGAGTGGAAGCTGAGATATATTCTCAACTGATGGGAAAATGGCTAAGTTTTGCTGTGTATGGGGGTGCCAGGTAACGATGAAGAGTGAAGAAGGGTTCGGGTTTTGTGTGTGTGTGTGTGTGAGTGTGTGTGTGTGTGTCTAACTTGTCTCACAGTCTCAGAGTTCAATCCACTCGGCAAAGGGTCTGTTTTCCCCACAACCCCTAACCAGTCCAGTTCAATCCAGTTTCACAAACATAAAAGAAAGACAACTCAAAACAAACGAAAGACACTAGCAAAGCAACACAGTACATAAAATAAAGCCAGCAGAAACGTCAGATAGGTCGGACCACCGTGTTTAACTATATATCTTCAAACGTTACAATTACGGCTGAAAATGACAACAGAAAAAAACAAGTTTGCCAAGTTCACATATCTCCGCAATTCAAATCAACCACCAGTCGTCTACCCAGAGGTGACTGTTGTTGTTAGCTCAACGTCACGGTCTGTAGTTCTAATGAATGGCGGAGTAATATTTTTAGTGATGAGGCTTTTTTCATTTGAGCACGACTAGATGTGTTGTCATGCTGATTCGAGCACGTTGTAAATGTGTAGTTGACCAATCAGATTGCTTGGTCGGGTCTACATGTTGTTTAATTGATAATTTAAAGTTAGCATGGAATGCTAAAAGGGGGGGAGTGAAATCGAAGCTTATATTCTTATGTTTATTGTCTTTAAATTATGTTATATTGTTTTATGTTATACTGTCTCACTACTAAGTGAACCATATATTATAATAGTCTGTCTTATTCTGTGCTTTTCAAGAAAGCAGAGCTGGAGGGAAGAATATTTGCTATACCAGATTCAGGGAGCTGAGAGGCTCATGGACACAATCATCTTCAGTCCTGCACAAATGGACCGACCTGTACCCGGGTGCCTGATGTCACTGTTCCCTGTCCTGCTGCTGAAGCCCCTCCTCTGGCTACCGTCCCGATGACTCCTGGATGCGGCTCGGAGCTCAGCCTAAGGCCCCGGTCAGCTCCATGCCATCCCATCCGGAGCCCTGGTCCTTGGTGAGTGCTCATGGGGGAAAGGGAAGTGCTCCTCCCGTGTACCTCCACACTATAATGTCCCCCTCACCGGGTGCTTGTTCCCAGCCCTCTGCTCCATCTCCTTGGCTGTCCCATGGGTCCCAGAGCTCGCTGACACCTCAGATCTCTCCTACAGACCTACATAATGGGCCATTGTGAAACATTGCCTGATAAGAAAATAACAAACACCATGACCACTTTGCATGAAGCAAATGAAGGTGAAGTATTGTAAGAGATTAATATATCATCTATAACTGCATATCAACAGTCACAGACTAAAAGAGAGAAGCAGAAAGAAACAGACGATGATGGAGAAAGTTCTTCTCAGCATCACAGCTGCATCAGGCAAGTGTTTTTTATATATGTATATTTATATTTATATATTCATATATATATGAAATGCAAAATGATAGTAGTTTTTTATGTTCATCACATCCATATTGGAAGTTCACATCCATAATGTTTACTGCCAAAAACAATGACACACATGAATACATTGAAATGAAAAGTCATTTTTAGGCCAGATCTAATCATTGTGCATGTCTGTCATCACAGTGCTGTGTGCCGTCTCATCATACACTCAACGTCAGTGCCACTTTGTTTATGAGCCAAAGACCATGACTGAAGCACAGAGTTACTGCAGAGACAATCACACTGACCTGGCCACGATAGACAACATGGAGGATGTGACGATCCTGAACAACATGGCAGATTTAAGCAAAATGAAATACAAGGTATACAAAAATGTTAATTCACTTTTCTCTACTATCTACTCTGTCTCTCTTTCATTTACATTTTTGACAATGACAGTATGTAGGTGAGAGGTGTGACTGTCACACACGCTGAGCTGCTGCTTTAGTACATTTTCTTCAGGCTGTGATGAAAATTTTAGTACAAATGTTCCACTTTCTCAGTAAATATGGCCCAATGAGTTTGTTTTTAAGTGGGACTTTATGTGGGAGCAATATTAAAAAGCAAAGTGTGCAATATATTTATAAATATCAGGAAACTGGACAACAAAGACACAATATTTGCAAAAATGTTTTTAATTTCATATTGTAATAATATGAAAAGAATAAGAATAATACATTTTGTCATAAAGCTCCTTTGATGTACAGGAAAAAAGAGCAGACAACTTAAACAAAGAAGTAAGAATTTAAAGTTTAATAAGAAATTAAATTAAATAAAAACAGTAATAATGAATATGTATAAATAGTACCAATCAATAGGAAGGTGTGTCCAAACCTGGTACTGTGTAACAATAATTATCATCACTTTCACCACCATTATTATTTTAATAATTGTAATAACTATTATATTATTATGTACCATTAAATTACTGAATTTATAGCACAAGCAAGTAAAAATGTATCAGTTACTTTAGGTAAAATCTCCTCTTAAAAGTCAGAGTGTGAATGGAAATTTTATGCAAAAGTATTGATCAGCTTTAAAGGACGGATTCGCATTTTTTTATAACTGTCTTAAAACAACAGTCAGGAGCCCAAATAAACAGTGAAACATGTTTTTCTTGCTGTAATCATTCCTCCTCTTCATACTGACCATTAGAAGATCCCTTCATAATGACCTTACAATGGAAGTGATGGAGGACAAAATCCACAGTCCTCCTTCTGTGCAAAAATGTATTTAAAGTTTATCTGAAGCTAATATGAAGCTTCAGCATCCAAATGAGTCAAATCAAGTAGATATCTTTCAACGTTACAGTCTTTTTAGTGCCAAAGTTCCTCTTTTTGTTACTATACTTCCACCTGCAGCTCAACAGGGAAACACTGTCCGAGGAAACACAAAGAGGGAATTTGATGCTAAAAAGACTGTAAATGTGTCAGATATCCACTTGATATGACTAACTCAGACTGATGAAGCTGAATAGAAACTTCACACAGACTTTTAAATGACTGTGTGGACACACTGTGGATTTTGGCGTCCATCACTTGAAGGCACATTTGAAGGATCTTTTAATATCCACTATGAACAGGAGGAATGATTATAGCGAGTAAAACCTCTTTCACTGTTCATATGGAAACCCTGACTGCTGGTTTAACACACTGGAAACATTGTGAATTGTCCTGTAAGCTGAACAAAGACAAATGCTTTATAACACAATCAAATCTTGCTTTCAGGCAGCCTGGATAGGACTGTACGATGACGTGAACAGCTGGAGGTGGTCGCTGTCAGACAGACATTTCTATAAACCCGAGGAGGCTGAGTTCAGAAAATGGCACCCTGGGCAACCAGACAACTATCTCAGTGCAGAACACTGCACACAGATGTATGATGGTGGACAATGGAACGATGAGAAATGTACCAATTCCTTTCGTGCAGTCTGCTCTGATGTCAGAGGTGAGAGTTATAACTAATGGTTTGTTCTTCTGAAGTTACTCTTCAGTTTCCTCTTGATTTGGGCCTAAATAATCCGTTACATAAAAAGCACATAAATGTGAGCCCTGTGTTCAATTCAAGGTGTGAAGTTGAGTCATGAAGCCAGTTTATATGAAGCCTGTTGACCCATTCAGCTCCACCATTAACACAAGTTTATCCCACGTCACTGCCTCAGTCAAAAGGGGTAAGAAAAGGAGGCAAAGTGGCTCTGATGTGTCTTTATGGATGAATGTGTGCTTGCATATTCATATGTATGCAGCTCCATACTGAGATTTATCATTCAAAAATAGCAATAAACACAATCATCACCTCAAAATTGTACTTGTACAGTACTTAAGTGAATATATTTAGTTACTTTCCACCACTGGATATATACAGAACATCTAAAGAGTGAAGTGTAGACATGTGAAGAGGCTGTTAAAACTACTCAATATTTCTTAAGATGTCAGTGTCTTTAATTATTATTTGAATGAATCCATTCTTTTATTGAAGTGGTTCTCAGTGGATTTATAATGACACAGAAACTGCTACAGAAACTGGCATTATTCATTATTCACTAATGTAAAGTAACAGACAGGAAACAGGGGTAGTAAGAGGGGAACGACATGCAACAAATGTCTGTAGCTGTAGGCTACCAAGACCCGGGAAAACTGTATGTCACTTCTACACAGTTCTTCACTGTGGTCTATTTTCAGGGTCAAATGTGACATTTGTCCTCATCAACACTACCATGACATGGACTGAGGCCCAGAACCACTGCAGAGAGCACTACACAGACCTGGCCAGTGTGAGAAATGAAGAAGAGAACCAGAAGGTGAAGGATCTGATACCTGCAGGACAAAGAGTCTGGATCGGCCTCTTCAGAGACTCCTGGAAGTGGTCTGATGGAAGCAACTCCTCCTTTAGGTACTGGTCTCCATCGGAACCTAATGACGGCAATAAGAATTGTGTGGCAGCAGACTTTGGCCGTTCTGGACAATGGGAGGACTGGACCTGTGATGTGAAGAAAGCATTTGTTTGCTACAAAGGTAAGCCATGATTCAGTTAGCATTTAAAGGATGATTCACAATGTTTCCAGTGTGTCTTAAACCAGCAGTCAGGTGTCCATATGAACAGTGAAAGAGGTTTTCCTCGCTGTAATCATACCTCCTGTTCATACTGACTATTAAAAGATCCTTCAAATTTGCTTTGTTAGCTAAGTAGTAGAGAAGTGATGAGGTCTCTGTTTTTGGTACCAGTGAGGAGTCTGACTGCAGGATTTTGAACCAGCTGACTGACCATGTACTATCTATGTACAGAGAATTACAGCAGTAAGTGCAGGAGTAGATAAAAGCATCTACCATGGTCTCTAAATCCTTAACAGACAGAAATGATTTTAGTTTTATAAGTGATCTAAGATGGAAGAAGCTGCTGCTGACAACGGACTTCATTTGTTTATCATATTTTAAACCAGAATCAAAGATAATGCTGAGATTTCTTGAGTGGAAGTTAACATTCAATTTTAGAAACACAAGAGTATTTACTGAGGTTTTGCAAAAGTCTGAAAATTAGGGCCTCAGTTTTATCCTGGTTTAGCTGCAGGAAGCTTTTTGCCATCCAGGATTTTACATCCTCAATGCAGCTCAGCAGGAGTTAAAACAGCTCGGATCAGCAGGACTGAGGGGGAGGTACAGCTGGGTGTCATCTGCATAGCAATGGTAAGAGATATATTACTTTTTCTATAAATAGACCCCAGAGGAAGTATGTAAATGGGAAATAGAATAGGGCCTAATATGGAACCTTGTAGTACTCCACATGTGATAGATGCAGAGGAAGAGGACACATTATCAATTTTAATAGATGCTGATCTGTCCTGGAGGTAGGATATACATATATTATATATATATTTAATACCTATAAATTATCAAATATATATATAATAATGAAAATTATTCAGCAAGAGTGAGTCAAAGTGTTTGACTTGAGGCTAACGTATTGCAATGCTAAGGGGAAGCTAATTCAACTTCAGTAAAGAAATTATATGTTAATTTTAATGGTATTTGACATCAACCCTTGATCACAAAGCCACATTATGCCTTAGTGTTGAAGACAGAAGTTATCTCAGGGCACGTTCCACATAGAGCAGGTCTACACTGAACTCTTTAATTTACAGAGACCCAACATTAACCCATGAGCAGCACTTTGTGACAGCAGCAAGGAAAGAAAACTCCCCTTTAACGGGAAGAAACCTCAAGCAGAACCGGACTCTAGGTGGACGCCATCTGCCTTGACCGGTTGGGTTGAGACAGAAAGAAGGAGGGAGGGAGAGAGAGACACAAAGAAGCATAATAACAACAACAATAATAATAACACTGATAATAAGAATAGAGATGTGACTAATAATTATCATAACAATAATAGCAGGAGAAGATGTCGAGGCAGGACACCCACAGGACAACGCCACCATCCCTGCAACATCCCTGCAGCCATGGACCACAACTCAGACTCCAGATTTTCCTTCAAGACAAGAAAGCACAAAAACTCCGGAGAAGAAGCCAAGTTAGTGACATGTATTTACGGTACATCAATGTATACAGATGGAGACGAGGAGGACACATGGATGAACCTACTCGTATCCCTAGTCGCTGTGTGTGTGTGTGTGTGTGTGTGTGTGTGTGTGTGTGTGTGTGTGTGTGTGTGTGTGTGTGTGTGTGTGTGTGTGTGTTTCAGTTGAGTTTGGGACATTGATTTCTGTGCAGTTTATATGTTGGTGTGAAAAATGTGTCAATAAAACAACACTCAGAAGACAAAGTGAGCTGATGAAGCCTGTTTGTTTTTCAAAGCGCCTGCTTCAAAGTACGTGGTGCGAGTGAGTCTGAAGAAGAACTCCGCTCTGGATCTGAATGATCCTGCTGTGATGGAGAACATCTTGAAGCAGGTAGATCATGTTTGATCTCTTTAAAACATTTATGTGTCATCATTACTGAAAGCAGACTAGAGTCAAAAGAAGAAAGAATAAATCATCTGAAGTTAAACTGTAATAAATATGAATATTAAAGTGTGAAGCAGGTTGTTTCTAAAACAGAGATTCCAGATGAGGAAAATGTAACTGAACAAGAGCTTTTAGTGAAAAGTTTTCTCTGTGAACAGTGATGGAAAGTAACTAAGTACATTTACTCAAGTACTGTACTGTAGTACAGTTTTGAGGTACTTGTACTTTACTTGAGTATTTCCATGTGATGCTACTTTCTACATTTCAGAGGGAAATATTGTACTTTCTACTCCACTACATTTATTTGACAGCTTTAGTTACTTTTCAGATGAAGATTTGACACAATGGATAATATAACAAGCTTTTAAAATACAACACATTGTTAAAGATGAAACCAGTGGTTTCCAACCTTTTTGACTTTTGACGTCTTACAAAAAGCAGTGTGTAGTCGGGGTCACATTTCACATGTCTATGAGTTGTTAACAGCTCCACCAAATAATGATTTTTCCCTCTAAACTTCTCACATGCTTTCATTTCAATAAATGTTCAAATGATCCAATATTTCAGCAAAAATCAAAGATTAGAGAAAAAGTCCAAAAACTGAAAACAGATTTGTGTATCAGAACTTTGTTTTTTCTTCTTTCCTCTCCCATTAATCATCTCACCACCCCTCAGATTTATCTGCTGACCCTTTGGAGGGGCCCGACCCCTAGGTTGGGAACCACTGGACTAAACTAGCTAACTGTATATAAAGTAGTGTAAACTAGCTCCACCTCCAGCAGCTACAACAGTAACATGCTGCTCTAACACTGATGCTTCACTATTAATAATCTAATGATGTCATATATAATAATATATCAGTCAGAGGGACCAAACCACTACTTTTACTGCAATACTTTAACTACATCAAGCTCATAATACTTTATGTACTTTTACTGCAATACTTTAACTACATCAAGCTCATAATACTTATGTACTTTTACTGCAATACTTTAACTACATCAAGCTCATAATACTTATGTACTTTTACTGTAATAGGTTTTTCATGCAGGACTTTTACTTGTAATGGAGTATTTTGACACTGCTGTATTTTTACTTCAGTAAAGGGTCTGATCACTCCTTCCACCACTGTCTGTGACTGATATTCAGTACAGTAAATGTTTTTGTATCTCAGCTCAAACAGAGGCTAAAGCAGAAGGGGGTGAATGGAGACGTCAAACTGAGCTGGAGGAAGCAGTCCGATGGAAAAGTCTTCCACAAGGTCGAGAAGAAGACAAAGAAAGATGAGTTTTAATGTTGTGTAGAAGATGGTCCGTCTATTTCCATGAAAGATTTTTTCCTTCATCCTTTAAAAGTGTAAAATATATTTTCTTGTGGTCTTTAAATTACACAAATAATGATCATACTGTATGTATTTTTATGCTGTCACCTTATTAGAAATTATTTTATTGGTTAGTGCATAAAATAGTTATAGTTTCTGGACAACAATGTAGGAATAAGATATACCAGGCTTTGATACACACACAATACTTGTTAGTAGATCAGTTCATAGTTGGTTTGGATCCAAACATGAGATTTGTTGACAAGAAGAAAAATATAGAAAGTTGCCAGAATGATCCTTTAAAGGTTTGATCTGCACACAAAGACATTCATATATATACAAACACACTTTTACCTGCATATACTCGAATTATCCTGAAGTCTTTTATAATAATTGTATGTTTTGTATGCTAAAACAAAAAATTATTCCTAATAAGGTTTGATTTGACTTGCACACAAAGACATTCAGATATATACAAACACACTTTTACCTGCATATACTCGAATTATCCTGAATTCTTTTATAATAATTGTATGTTTTGTATGCTAAAACAAAAAAATATTCCTAATAAGGTTTGATTTGATTTGCACACATAGACATTCACATATATACAAACACTCTTTTACCTGCATATACTCAGCTGTGCATGAATTTTATTAAACAGATAGCAAGCTATAAGCATTCACAAACACATCTCATAAAATCTCAAAGACAAGATAAACAGAATTACATTAAATAAAAATATTATGTTGATACTACAAAATAAAAAGAAAGAAGAAGAAGAGGAAAGAAATATTATTTACTGTACATATTTCTTTTCTCTTCTTATAACCATCATTTCTCACTCCAGTTGTCCAACAGTCACCACTTTACTGGGAAGTTACTGATATGTGTGTTTAAGATGTTTTTTTAAAAGATGATGAATGAATTCAACAAAACATTAAAAACCTTATTTAAATGAGAATTTAACCACATTACTGGAACATAAAGGAAGATGAAGATGTTAAGACTCTATAGTAGAATATAAATGAATGAGTAGGACAAGTCTGTAATAAATTAGTAGGAATGATGTTGAATTATGAAGTAAATACATTTTCAGTTTATGTCAGAAAGTTGAAGATTCTACTTTATGTTTATTATTGAGGTCACAGTGGGTGGTGGTGTACTGGAGTATGTTAGATTGCACTGGTGTTCCTAATAAAATGCTCGCTGAGTGTATATAACTGTAAGAATGATCATCTTTTAAATTGTTCCATAAGTGATTAAAACAAGACAATCAATGTCAAAGTGTGTGTCAGCCTGGTTCAGAACAGCAGCTGCAGGTGTTTTCTTGATACTGTCACAAGAGATCATCAAAGTCAGACATTTTCAAATCTTCACATGTTGTAGGCACTTTAATGATCAGCAATTCACAGATTATTTATAAGCTATTTCTAAAATACAAAATGTTTGTTCAAACAATTGAAATGGAACAGTTTTTTCACTAAAGTAGATATTTGAAAGATGAATCATTTTAATTAATATTTCTGTCAATAGACTAAAGATATTTTGATTATTACATTTTCTCTTTTCTCTACTGTATCTTTGAATTTATTAATATTCATGCCAACATTTACATCAATGAAAATGTTCAATAATTGAGGAGTGAAGCTTTATTAATGTAATGGATATATTATTGCCTTGAAGTCAATAAAGATCATTAACTGCAGATTGTGGTCAGTAGTTGTCTGTGGATGTGGTCAAACAAAATTATAGCAAAAAGGGAAAATTACTGAACAAATGTGCAGAGTAAACAAATCATTCACCATAAACTGTTACTGTAATGAGTACTTTTACCTTAATACTTTAAGTACGTTTTGCTGATAATACTTAGGCCATATAATTTTATGTACGGTAGGTTTGTCATGCAGGACTTTTACTTGTAACGGAGTATTTTTACATTAAGGATGTGAATACTTCTTCCACCACTGCTAAAAATATATACACATAAAAGTCATATTGAATAACTTTGCTCCATGGAGCTTGTAATGCAGACAGCCTTATGCTCTATATGATGATGTGTTCAGTGACCTGTTAGCCTCACAAAACCGAGATTAACTTTCTAGACGACATTTCAGTGAAGCTGCACACGTGACTGGGCCAAACACTAATCGATTAATTGAGAAAATAATCAGCAGATTAATTAATAATGAAAATAATTGTTAGTTGCCGCTCTACCTGTGAGCATCCACGACTTACACAGACTGACACACTGGAGGGAACTACAGAGGCCAGGAGCTGTCAGGGGGCAGGATTTTGAGAAGTCTTTGTATGATTCATAATTTGTGCCTTCAAATTATTAATCATTCTTAAAACTACTCATTTGCAGTTTTGTTGTTTTTCTTAATAAATCCCATGGTTTGATTGTTTTAAAAGGTGTTAGAGTTTTACTTTGGGTAAATGGTGGATTGTTGTTCGCCCCATAATGCCAACCAAGGGTGGGACTTAACACCATCACAACAAAGCTTCGTTACGTCACATACGTATCCGGAGTGTGATGTGCACATGTGTGAGACTGCGAGTGTGTTGGTTGAATCATAGGGGTTGATGGCGGAGCGGGTGCTTGTCTATCTCCAATAATGTTTAAGGAACCTTTACATGCCAGCAACATCGGTGTCATGTGAACAGGTCGTCTCCAAAGCTGGAGAGGTAGTGAGCAAGAAGAGGAGCAGACTGAAGCCCAGTTCTGTGGAAATGACTGTTTTTGAATGAAAATATTTAAACCCCTGCCCATACAAATGAAAATCCCCCATGTGTCTTAATTTTATTTTTCAGTAGAACAATCATTTTCCTGATTACAGCAAAGTAATGCAGACAGTTTTATTCCTTTATGTCATCTCACTGCTTAAAGCCTCTTATAATATGAATCTGTTACAAAGCTTACTGTCCCTAATTCATCAGAGTTTATAAAAGTAATAAGGGGTTACTATAGACCTTGAATGACTAATTATCTCCATATATATTTATACATCCACACACTGAGACAGTTTTTGGTAAATAACTTTTATTGAATAAAATATGACAGAAAACATTAAACAGATGACAGCAGTGAGTTCACTTATATTTTGCCTGTTATGACGTCTCACCCTGAATCCTTACATATAAAAGCAACGTCAAAGTCGCCCAGCAGATGTCGCCATTTAAACTGTATCAAATGCTTGGAAACTGAACCATTTTCAACACAATTGCGTCATATGATTCACTGTTTCAGAAAGCCTCGTTCCTCCCATCACTAATCAACACTGCTGACTTATGAAATAGTGAAAGGAAACTTTAAAAAATTGAATTTCAGGAATACGGTGTGCTGTAAGGGACAAACAGTGATCATTGCTAAATTCTCAGGGAAATAGACAGCGCGACAGTGACACCCAGTGGCTCATTTAGGCTACTGCCTTATACTGGCAAACTAGGAGATCCGCATTTGCAAATGTGTACTCTGGATATTGCAATAAAACTCTGAAAGACAGCTTGCTCTCTGTGAATTCATCTGAAATTTCCACCACAATATCTGGTGACGAGGATGGGATCCCAGTAACGTGGGCCAGCGGCTCATCGGCTGAAGGGAAAACTGTGCACAGGCGGCCGGTCTGGGATCGGCTGACAAACTCCATACCTCCCCATCAAAAGGGTGAGAAGACGGATTGCTGGAGGCTGCTGAGTCCGACGCTGGCTCGCTGACAGGATCTCAGAGAAACATGAAATGAAATGAAGGAATTCACACAGAGGTTTGCTTCGAAGTGACGACCTACTGAAATTACTGAGTAATTCAGTCAAACACTGTAGTGAGGATCCCAAAGGAAGAGAACTCTCTGATTCTTAAATGATTTGTCGGTTCTTAAAATGATAATCGTTTGGAAAAGACCAAGCTGTCAAAGTGAGACATGTCTCAAAAAAAAGAAAAAGAAAAAGTATAAGAAGAAAAAATGGAAAATAAAAAGAAGACAAAAAAAACAGGAAAAAGTAGTAAAGTAGAATAAAATGTGCGTGTATGTGTGTGTGTGTGTGTGTGTGTGTGTGTGTGTGTGTGTGTGTGTGTGCAGTATATTGTCTTGTGTATAAGAAAAATAAAAAGGGAAATTCAGGCGTTCAGGTGCATTGTTTGTGCAGCACATTTCAACAACAAGGCAACTCAATGTGCTGTACTAAAACATTAAAAGTCTTGTGTCAAAGTGCAAAAGAACCAGTATAAAATGAAATTTAATACAATTAAAATAGTTATTAAAGAGTTAAGAGAATATAATAAAATAAGCTAAAGTAGAATAAGACAGATAAAATATGAGAATAAAAGTTATAATGCAAGTCTGCCTTGATTTAAGACAACAAAAAAAATATGAAAACAATGAGAAGCTGAGCTGCTTTCTGTGCAGCTGAGCACCTATCTATCTAATATCTGCAGTTATACACATTGGTGCAAGGGTGCACTATGAGTAAAATAGTAATAAAGGTGTGAAAAACTGCTGGTGTGAAGATGAAAAAGGTCCACCCATGGTCATAGTGAATTTGAAATTTGAGCAAAAAGGTTCAGTTTTCTGTCGAACGGAGGCTTTGGCCCAAGACGGGAGAAGAGAGAAGAGACTGGCTGATGTTTGAGTCGAGTCTTTTGTGTGCTCAACAGTGTGTTAAATATGATGCAATTCAGTGGGTTTGCTATGTTGTGACCGAATGTTTGCTTTTGCTGACGTGTGCGTCTCCCTCAGTGGTGAAAGTTGAAATAGCTGGTATAGACGAAGGCCGGACGCCCAACCCTGGACACACACTCGCACAGCGGCAGCAATACAGAATAGACACACACACGCAAGAGCAGCACACAGGCAGAGTAGACTTTGTCCAGGTTTTAAATAATGCAATGGATTTAGACACTTTGTTATGATTGATGTGTGGTTTTCAATGGAGTTTATGATCTATTATTGTTGATCGTGATAGACCATCATCTAACACAGTTTTTTACTTAATCAGGCAGCCTCATTGAGATTAAGATCTCTTTTCCAAAAAAGAGACCTGAGAACAAGAAACATTCATAAGACAGGAACACAATCAGTGGACAGAAATAACAGTAACCACACAATAAACAAGGAATTCATAAAAACAATTACAAGAATCAAAATTAAAAACATAATGACACTGAAATCTCCAAGGTGAATGTAAGACTCGAGTTTGAGGGCAGTTTGCAGTTCAGAAGCTGCATAGCACCTGAAACCGATTCTGCCAACATACATGAGGGATTTCTAAGGTTCAGCAGTTACTGGATGGTGTTCTGTAGTTATTAGATTTAAATTAGAGGAGAGATGTGAGGTAGTTTGGAAGCTTTATAGATGACAAGTTTACATTATTAATTTTTAGTTGATATTATAGGTGTGTATATATATGTATATATATATATATATATATATATATATATATATATATATACACACAAGGAGAGAGAGAGAGAGAGAGAGAGAGAGAGAGAGAGAGAGGCAGTGATCCTCCAAACACAGAGTGGGTTCAGACCATGGATACACAAAGACATGGTGCAAGTGGGTGAAGAACTGCCAAACCCACTAGTAGATACAAACACAATTAGGTCAAGAAGCCATTTGTTACGACCCTCTAAAAACAGCTCATCCACAGAAGGCCCAACATAATTAAAGAGTCAGGATAGTTCACAATAATTAAACCAATTTATTAACTAAAAACAACAACTACTAACAAAAGCTGGTGAACCGGCCAAAAAGAACAAAAAGAAGGGAAGACTGCCAGACCGACCTACAAAGGGTCCTAGGATCTGGGCTCTCCCCTCTAACCTAAATCTGCATAAAAACTAAACCTAACAGAAATAAAGCCGCGAAAACAACTACCGGACCCACCAAACAAACCAGAGACTAACAAAGGCAAAGCTAAAGCATAGCAAAACAAACACAAGAACAATCAACTGCTGCCAAGGCTGGAAAGTGGAGAAGAGAGAGTGCAAGCCACGTTCCTGCCCTCTTTATAGGTCCTCCCTCAGTCACCAGATCAGGGCCACCTGGGAGAAAGCACAACACATGATAAATAGAATATCACAGGTTATTCATATCCCATCCAACGGGGGGGGGGAGTATGTAACACCATTAAAATAGAAAAAAGAGAGAGATAATGATAACAAAAACACAGAAAAACCAGGTTTTGAGGTGTTTTGACATAAAGCCTAAAAAGCTAACACTAACACTAACACTAACTAAAAAGCTTATTATTAGTTAACTCAGGAACAACAGAATCAGTAATTAAGAGATGTGATTTCACTCCAGCTCCAAACATGAGTGGGAGAATACTGGTAACAATGGGAGCTAGTGGCAATGCTGTCAGAGAATGGTACACTGTTGCTTTACCAGTACAAGACAAAGATGGAAAGCGATCACTCTTGTCATCATGTTGTCCAGTAAACCCACATTGAACAAGACCTGGTGTGAAATTTGGGCATAGTGCACAGACAAGAGGGTGACAGTTAGCAAATTGACAGGTTTAGGTCATGTTATACAGCTCGTGAAATATCATCCTAGAACAGTGAGCACAGAGATAGCAAAATGAAGCAAGCACACAATTACAGTAGATATAAAAAAGTGCTCAATATGCAGCCCGTTCTCTCTCCCAACTCGTCACATATCGAAGCTTGGTCAGGATCCTGTGGTGTATCATGTCGATAAGTGGTTGTGAGGTTGACACTTGAAATGACCCTTCAAGGTAGTAGGCAAAAATAAATTAAATTTGTGGTTGACTTTTGGGACTACTATTTCTGCTATGAAGCAGGCTGAATTTCCAAATCCTCCAAAATTGAGTGGTGGGTACATTCATGCTGCGAGAGCAACGAGCATCACAGTAAAAGAATCGTACACCACGCCACTGTCTGGAATCACAGAAGATGAGGATAGAGAAAAAGGGTTAGTCACCAGAGTATCAGGCTTCCCAGGTCAATATGTGCAACTGGGGCGGGTCACGCCACTGCACATGTACCGATGGGACCTGCAACCCTCAGGGCCCAGCTCAGAACTGCTGGAAAAAGCATGCAGACTGAGGAAGTGCAGTACATAAAGCAGATAACATCATGCTGTACTACACACATTTCTTATGAACAGGATGAGACTGAGCTAGAGTGGTTCAGGAAAGGTTAAGAATAGACAGATGAGATGCGTGAGACAGGAGCAGAAGTGTCAGAAGAACAAAGACAAAAGCTTTTTAAGTATATGACTCAGCACTTCACATCTCCCTGAAGAAAAGAAAAGAGCAAAACAAAGTAGTGGGAAAACCTAAGACCATGAGTGAGGCTAATACTGAAGCACAGCAGTGGGGATAAACCAGGTAGACTTTTTTGATGTATTACAGTAATCATCTAGAGCATGCAGGACAGCGTGCAGTATGACATTCATTGGTAAAAGAGGTGTACACTTACAAACAGAAGGCCTGCACAGAAAAACAATGGTTCAGTTGACAGCTGACTCCCCTGAGCTGACAGATATTCCTACAACTCTCTGGGCTAAAAGTAAATATGATGTTGGTCTGATTAAGCATGTGCAACCAATTGAAATTGTACCCAAATCAGAATACAGCTCATGTAAAGATCAATATCCATTGAAACCAGAGACTATAGAGGGTGCAACACCAGTTTTTAACTCATTCTTGAAAGCAGGAATTATTGTTACATGTGAAACCTCACAGGTCAGAACACCAATATTTCCTGAGATGAGTTAACAGATTTGTACAAAGACCTGCAGGCGGTGAACACAGCAGTATATGCTCATGCACCTTATCTCATCACAGGTTCCATCAGATAGTTAGTGGTATTCTGTTGTTGATTTGGCTAATTCATTTCCAGTATTCTTGTGCACACAGATTTCCGGTGCTGGTTTTGCCTTCTCCTTTAAAGGAAAGACGAACACCTGGACCAGATCAGCCCAGTGTTATTGTGAAAGTCCGGCAATATTCTCTGCTGCATTAAATAAAACCTGGCAGGTTTGAGTCTGATGGAGGGGAGCGCTCTCTAACAGTATGATTGATGACTTAATGATCTACTCACCAACGGAAGAGGCCTGTGAAAATAAAGGCAGATTTACTGGATGCTGTATTGTTACCTGAAGAGCTGGCAATATGCAAATATGAGGCGCATACAAATAACACAGACTCCGTCTCAACAGGAAATACAAGAGAAGATGCAAAAGCAAAGCGTGCAGCGTAACCACTTCCTCTTTACAGGTGCTGACCTGATACAACTACACCTGGAACACCAACAGCTGATTCCAAAGGTTTACAGAGCAGAACAACACCAGAAGAAAAACAGGATGGTATTTGATAGGCCCAAATGATCTCTTTCCCTTCTATACACATGTTGACACACGTGTTGAAAGTGGGGAACACTGACAGACACGAAAGGCTTCTCAAACTACTCAATTTTTTTAAATAGTCTAATCTGTGCAAAACAGTAGTGCTGTGGCAAAGATGTTGATAAGAGAAACATTTCCAGATTAGGAATTCCAAGAAAAATCAGTAGAGATAATGGCACACATGTTGTGAATAAAGCAATCATTTTACTGTCTGAATATTTGGGAATTGACCTAAAACAATTCTGTGCCTACTATCCACAGAGTGGAGGGGCAGTAAGGAAATAAAAAAAACCTGACCAGATTAGCCGGTACAGGACTGAGCTGGACAAAGTCTCTCCGGCACAGAGGAATGTACTGATGAAATGCTGAGGTATTGTGCAAACTTGTCCTCTGTTCGTAGTGTAACAGACACACAGGTGAAAGCAGCCCTTCCTCAGGAGAAGCCAGGCAACCTTTATAACCTCGAGCCCGGAGACTGGGTTAGGATAGACCAAAGGGGAAAACGTTGGAACCAGGCCAGGTGCAAAGGGCCGTACCATTTTCTCCTCACTACCGTCTCAGCAGTAAAGGTCACAGAGAGAACCACATGGGTGCACGCCAGCCACTGCAAACGGGTAAAGGTGCCGCCACTCGTGATGGAGGCTCAAGGAGAGAGTCCCATACTGCTCACAGATGAGGAAGAGAAGTAACTGAAGGTGAGGGCCGCTCTCATTGAGGTTTAAAAACCTACCAAGAGCCATCGGCTGCCACATATCAGGGAGAAGAGGATCACACTCACTGTGGTTTCAAAACCTGCTGAGAGTCAATGGAGGCCACATGTCAGAGAAGTGACGACTTCTCACCTGCCGTTCACGAACACAGCAGCTGAAACATCCTCACTCGGTTAAGCTCCTGACAGAACGAGGTCCCCATATCCTTTACATGTTCCACTGAAATGATTGAACGAGCATCTCGGAGCCTGATAACTGAACAGAGAGAGGTGCCCCGAGCTCTGAGAGAACACCTTTATTACCTGCTGTACCTATTGATCAAGCAATGCTGTGATACTCCTGCATTCAAAGACTTGAATTATTACAGACCGTTCCTTGTGTGAAACTTGAATGTGACACTGTCATGGAAATTGTCTGAAAACACTAAACACACATATGAAATAATACACAAAACACTGCTGGGTTGAAGATTAGAAAAATATTATTGTACAATAAGACAATAAGAGACAGAACGCACAAAGATTTGCATCAGTTCGTCTCAACAAACAAAGAGCAAACCTAATCTATTACAGTTGCACAAGGAACAGAGAGATGATCTGTGATTGGTCAATATATCGGCTTATATGATTACAGCCAATGGCACACAGCCACGAGATATACATTTACATGCACATGTATGTTAGACAAGAGCCACATCTCCCAAGGACTCAGGAAACCAAGAGCCCCGAGCTATATGTGGCCTTTGACCCCTTAACATGTTCTGTTTACACAAAGACCCAGAATGTTACCTTATTTGGGCCTAAGCCAGGGTGGAAAGAAAGGAGTGGGCCTCCTAAGGTACGTTCTTTCTCTCAAGGACATACACATATTAACAAAGCATAGGAACAATGATATTTCTTCCAGAATTCTGTACATTAAATTGATAAGCCAATCCTTTGGTCTTTCATTGCCTTTACAACACATATATGACTTACCCATGGGGGTGCGAGTAATTGTGCACACCTTGTATACAGTGGTTTGTGTAAAGTGAGAATAATTTAGAGAAACATAAAGCACTGACTTGTTTTGAAGAACACCCGTTCACAGGAGTTTTTTTCAGTAACTGAGTTTAAAGAGGGGTATTTTACCATTTGGTACACACATACCCACATAGAATTGACAGAGTTACCAGAAGCCACACACACTCAAAAGACGGGATGCAATCTCTGCAAAGAACTGTGTTCCAGTTCCTCACAAAATTGGTGGTCAGAAAACACTTTTACTGGGAACAAGGACAATTTAAAGTCTGTGTACTCAAAGAAGAACTTAAAGGACTATTTCTGCTAAGAGGGTTAAAAAGATAGTGGAGTTAAATTAATTTTGCACACTTTTGACTATAGTGGAAAAGCTTCTATAAACTACTTTGACACCCCCCATAAAATGAACAACAGCGTTACATTTGGGCTCAACCAGGGACGGATTAACAGTGATTACTTAAAAATGGAAGCGAGGGTACAGTCGGTGGCAATGGCTTGAGCAGCTAGAGGGACTTCTCTGGGAAGTCCTACTTCTCCTCTTCAGCATAGGTGGCGCTGTTTCCCCCATACTCCTGGAAGGACCATGTAAGCCAATTACCAGAGTGTAAGAGCCCATAAATTCTCAAAACACACACATCCTAATCCTCCACACATGAACTTGAGTGCTAGAACAAAGCACCATTGTGACACAAAAGAAACATCACAAGAGACATTATCCCTGATCAAAAGATAATCAAAAGATGGATTCCATACCAACATGCGTCGTAAGTGCTAGTTACCTCTCTATGCTGGTGACCCTTTACTGTGTGCAAAATACATGGGTTGAAGACTCTACAATGTGATTCAACCTCAGACTGAGCTCCTTCAGCATTATGACGACATTTATGTTTAAAATGTATTGATTATTTTCATTATTTATTTGCTTATTTAAACATATATTAGGCCAAGACAGTGTTTTGCAATATTACTTTAGAGAACAGAACATAATGAAAACAATGTAACAGTGACTGTATGTTTGGAGTTGAACCTTGTATTAAAGTGTTTTCATTTTTACTATGTTTTCAAGTCAACAAAATTTTGCTGTCTTTACCTTATATTCTTAACGTTGATTATAGGCCTTAAAATGCCAGTTTTAAGTGCTTTAATTAGTGGGTAGCATTTTTTTGCTAATATCTCAGAGCTAATGTTACCATAACCAGAAGACCTGAGGTGAAAGTAAATTCAGATCTGCTTAAAATATTATGATTTATTCCTGATTAAAATTACTCAGTTGTTGTTGATCAACTTTATTTCTTGTTTTTCTTTTTTATATTGTAATCATGTTTGCATCATCCATACTGGTCACCCTGCTTTATGTATATTAGTGCTTACTTTAGACAGATGTCTGAGTGCCTCAGGAGATATTTCCCCTCAACCAGCCTTTGAGGGTTTTTCTTTCTTGGTACTGATAGTTAGAATAGTTAGACATGGTGGTCTTTTACCCTTCTCTTTGTCAATTGAGGGAAGGGGGGTTTGGCCCATGTACCTGTGACCTCTGTCAGGAGTTTTCATTTCTTTTCAGGATTCTTTGAACCCGACCGATTGTTGGGTTGGACGGAGCCCACAGGACACAGTGCAGATAATTAAGCAACATAATATTGCGATTATACAACATTTATACATTGTTGGTACAACATTTACCAACAAAATAAAATATATAAATGGAATTTATTCATATTGTGAGGCAGTTTGCTCTAAAAATAAAAAAACTTTTGTCTGTGTTATCTCCATTTCCATGGAAATACATGGGGTATGACTAATACCTGGACAACAATCACTCACGTCAGTAGACTCCTATTTAATGAAACCTAGTTTACTACTCTAGCAAGTAGACCGACCCTTAGTAACGACCTAGCAACAGAGACGATTTCTAGTCCCTGCTGACTCAGCTAGCCAACTTCAGCTAATGTTTCCTGGAGATCACAGCATTTCCCAAACTGAATAAATACCTCACATATAAACACAAAACTACTTTGCTAGCTCAATCTCATTGTAACCAGGTTATTCGCTGAAAAAATTATTTTCCATGGACAGATTTAGCTCCTATGTCTGTAAACTTCACATATATGTTTAAGCTAGTAGCGCCGTAGCACCAGCACAGCTGATACAGGATGCCGGAGTGGAAGCTGAGATATATTCTCAACTGATGGGAAAATGGCTAAGTTTTGCTGTGTATGGGGGTGCCAGGTAACGATGAAGAGTGAAGAAGGGTTCGGGTTTTGTGTGTGTGTGTGTGTGAGTGTGTGTGTGTGTGTCTAACTTGTCTCACAGTCTCAGAGTTCAATCCACTCGGCAAAGGGTCTGTTTTCCCCACAACCCCTAACCAGTCCAGTTCAATCCAGTTTCACAAACATAAAAGAAAGACAACTCAAAACAAACGAAAGACACTAGCAAAGCAACACAGTACATAAAATAAAGCCAGCAGAAACGTCAGATAGGTCGGACCACCGTGTTTAACTATATATCTTCAAACGTTACAGTTACGGCTGAAAATGACAACAGAAAAAAACAAGTTTGCCAAGTTCACATATCTCCGCAATTCAAATCAACCACCAGTCGTCTACCCAGAGGTGACTGTTGTTGTTAGCTCAACGTCACGGTCTGTAGTTCTAATGAATGGCGGAGTAATATTTTTAGTGATGAGGCTTTTTTCATTTGAGCACGACTAGATGTGTTGTCATGCTGATTCGAGCACGTTGTAAATGTGTAGTTGACCAATCAGATTGCTTGGTCGGGTCTACATGTTGTTTAATTGATGATTTAAAGTTAGCATGGAATGCTAAAAGGGGGGGAGTGAAATCGAAGCTTATATTCTTATGTTTATTGTCTTTAAATTATGTTATATTGTTTTATGTTATACTGTCTCACTACTAAGTGAACCATATATTATAATAGTCTGTCTTACTCTGTGCTTTTCAAGAAAGCAGAGCTGGAGGGAAGAATATTTGCTATACCAGATTCAGGGAGCTGAGAGGCTCATGGACACAATCATCTTCAGTCCTGCACAAATGGACCGACCTGTACCCGGGTGCCTGATGTCACTGTTCCCTGTCTTGCTGCTGAAGCCCCTCCTCTGGCTACCGTCCCGATGACTCCTGGATGCGGCTCGGAGCTCAGCCTAAGGCCCCGGTCAGCTCCATGCCATCCCATCCGGAGCCCTGGTCCTTGGTGAGTGCTCATGGGGGAAAGGGAAGTGCTCCTCCCGTGTACCTCCACACTATAATGTCCCCCTCACCGGGTGCTTGTTCCCAGCCCTCTGCTCCATCTCCTTGGCTGTCCCATGGGTCCCAGAGCTCGCTGACACCTCAGATCTCTCCTACAGACCTACATAATGGGCCATTGTGAAACATTGCCTGATAAGAAAATAACAAACACCATGACCACTTTGCATGAAGCAAATGAAGGTGAAGTATTGTAAGAGATTAATATATCATCTATAACTGCATATCAACAGTCACAGACTAAAAGAGAGAAGCAGAAAGAAACAGATGGAGAAAGTTCTTCTCAGCATCACAGCTGCATCAGGCAAGTGTTTTTTATATATGTATATTTATATTTATATATTCATATATATATGAAATGCAAAATGATAGTTTGAGTTTTTTATGTTCATCACATCCATATTGGAAGTTCACATCCATAATTTTTACTGCCAAAAACAATGACACACATGAATACATTGAAATGAAAAGTCATTTTTAGGCCAGATCTAATCATTGTGCATGTCTGTCATCACAGTGCTGTGTGCCGTCTCATCATACACTCAACGTCAGTACCACTTTGTTTATGAGCCAAAGACCATGACTGAAGCACAGAGTTACTGCAGAGACAATTACACTGACCTGGCCACGATAGACAACATGGAGGATGTGACGATCCTGAACAACACGGCAGATTTAAGCAAAATGGTCTACCCGGAATACAGCTATGTGAATTCACTTTTCTCTACTATCTACTCTGTCTCTCTTTCATTTACATTTTTGACAATGACAGTATGAAGGTGAGAGGTGTGACTGTCACACACGCTGAGCTGCTGCTTTAGTACATTTTCTTCACGCTGTGATGAACATTTTAGTACAAATGTTCCACTTTCTCAGTAAATATGGCCCAATGAGTTTGTTTTTAAGTGGGACTTTATGTGGGAGCAATATTAAAAAGCAAAATGTGCAATATATGTGTAAATATCAGGAAACTGGACAACAAAGACACAATATTTGCAAAAATGTTTTTGATATCATATTGTAATAATATGAAAAGAATAAGAAGAATAAACTTTTTTCATAAACCTCCTTTGAAGTACAGGAAAAAAGAGCAGACAACTTAAACAAAGAAGTAAGAATTTAAAGTTTAATAAGAAATTAAATTAAATAAAAACAGTAATAATGAATATGTATAAATAGTACCAATCAATAGGAAGGTGTGTCCAAACCTGGTACTGTGTAACAATAAATATCATCACTTTCACCACCATTATTATCTTAATAATTGTAATAATTATTATATTATTATGTACCATTAACTTACTGAATTACTAGCACAAGCAAGTAAAAGTGTATCAGTTACTTTAGGTAAAATCTCCTCTTAAAGTCAGAGTGTGAATGGAAATTTTATGCAAAAGTATTGATCAGCTTTAAAGGACGGGTTCACAATTTTTTTTTATAACTGTCTTAAAACAACAGTCAGGAGCCCAAATAAACAGTGAAACATGTTTTTCTTGCTGTAATCATTCCTCCTCTTCATACTGACCATTAGAAGATCCCTTCATAATGACCTTACAATGGAAGTGATGGAGGACAAAATCCACAGTCCTCCTTCTGTGCAAAAATGTATTTAAAGTTTATCTGAAGCTAATATGAAGCTTCAGCGTCCAAATGAGTCACATCAAGTAGATATCTTTCAATGTTACAGTCTTTTTAGTGCCAAAGTCCCTCTTTTTGTTACTATACTTCCACCGCAGCTCAACAGGGAAACACTGTCCAAGGAAACACAAAGAGGGAATTTGATGCTAAAAAGACTGTAAATGTGTCAGATATCCACTTGATATGACTAACTCAGACTGCTGAAGCTGAATAGAAGCTTCACACAGACTTTTAAATGACTGTGTGGACACACTGTGGATTTTGGCCTCCATCACTTGAAGGCACATTTGAAGGATCTTTTAATATCCACTATGAACAGGAGGAATGATTATAGCGAGTAAAACCTCTTTCACTGTTCATATGGACACCTGACTGCTGGTTTAACACACTGGAAACATGTGAATTGTCCTGTAAGCTGAACAAAGACAAATGCTGTATAACACAATCAAATCTTGCTTTCAGGCAGCCTGGATAGGACTGTACGATGACGTGAACAGCTGGAGGTGGTCACTGTCAGACAGACATTTCTATAAACCCGAGGAGGCTGAGTTCAGAAAATGGTACCCTGGGCAACCATCCAACTATCGCAGTGCAGAACACTGCACACAGATGTATGATGGTGGACAATGGAACGATGAGAAATGTACCAAATCCTTTCGTGCAGTCTGCTCTGATGTCAGAGGTGAGAGTTATAACTAATGCTTTGTTCTTCTGAAGTTACTCTTCAGTTTCCTACAGATTTGGGCCTAAATAGTCACTTACATAAAAAGCACATAAATGTGAGCCCTGTGTTCAATTCAAGGTGTGAAGTTGAGTCATGAAGCCAGTTTATATGAAGCCTGTTGACCCATTCAGCTCCACCATTAACACAAGTTTATCCCACGCCACTGCCTCAGTCGAAAGGGGTAAGAAAAGGAGGCAAAGTGGCTCTGATGTGTCTTTATGGATGAATGTATGCTTGCATATTCATATGTATGCAGCTCCATACTGAGATTTATCATTCAAAAATAGTAATAAACACAATCATCACCTCAAAATTGTACTTGTACAGTACTTAAGTGAATATATTTAGTTACTTTCCACCACTGGAGTGGAGTGAAGTGTACACATGTGAAGAGGCTGTTAAAAATACTCATTAATATTTCTTAAGATGTCAGTGTCTTTAATTATTATTTTAATGAATGCATTCTTTTATTGAAGTGGTTCTCAGTGGATTTATAATGACACAGAAACTGCTACAGAAACTGGCATTATTCATTATTCACTAATGTAAGTAACAGACAGGAAACAGGGGTAGTAAGAGGGGAACGACATGCAACAAATGTCTGTAGCTGTAGGCTACCAAGACCCGGGAAAACTGTATGTCACTTCTACACAGTTCTTCACTGTGGTCTATTTTCAGGGTCAAATGTGACATTTGTCCTCATCAACACTACCATGACATGGACTGAGGCCCAGAACCACTGCAGAGAGCACTACACAGACCTGGCCAGTGTGAGAAATGAAGAAGAGAACCAGAAGGTGAAGGATCTGATACCTGCAGGACAAAAAGTCTGGATCGGCCTCTTCAGAGACTCCTGGAAGTGGTCTGATGGAAGCAACTCCTCCTTTAGGTACTGGTCTCCATCACAACCTGATAACAATTGGAAGAAAGAGTATTGTGTGGCAGCAGACTTTGGCCGTTCTGGACAATGGGAGGACTGGAACTGTGGTGTGAAGAGAGCATTTGTTTGCTACAAAGGTAAGCCATGATTCAGTTAGCCTTTAAAGGATGATTCACAATGTTTCCAGTGTGTCTTAAACCAGCAGTCAGGTGTCCATATGACCAGTGAAAGAGGTTTTCCTCGCTGTAATCATTCCTCCTGTTCATACTATTAAAAGATCCTTCAAATTTGCTTTCAATCAATCAATCAATCAATCTTTATTTATATAGCGCCATATCACAACAGAAGTCATCTCAAGGCACTTTTCACATAGAGCAGGTCAAGACCGTACTCTTTAATTTACAGAGACCCAACAGTTCCCCCATGAGCAGCACTTGGCGACAGCGGTAAGGAAAAACTCCCCTTTAACGGGTAGAAACCTCAAGCAGACCCCGGCTCTTGGTGGGCGGCCATCTGTTTTGACCGGTTGGGTTGAGAGAGAGAAAGAGAGAGGGAAAGGGGGAGGGGGGACAGAAGAAAAACAATGACAACAACAAACAACAACAAGCACAAGCAGCAACAGCCAGGGAAGGATGCCATCAGGACTGTGAAGGACCGCGAAGGTTCGGCCCGGGACTCAGGTTTTTCTGTGAGATGAGAAAGCACAAAAAACTCCGGGGAAGAAGCAAAGTTAGTGACATGCATTGATGTTACATGAATGCATACAGATGGAGAGGAGGAGGAGGAGAGAGGAGCTCAGTGCATCATGGGAAGTCCCCCAGTAGTCTAGGCCTATAGCAGCATAACTAAGGGCTGATCCAAGGCGAGCCTGGTCGGCCCTAACTATAAGCTTTATCAAAAAGGAAAGTTTTAAGCCTACTCTTAAACATAGAGAGGGTGTCTGCACCCCGGACTGAATCCGGTAGATGGTTCCATAGAAGAGGAGCCTGATAGCTGAAGGCTCTGCCTCCCATTCTACTTTTAAAGACTGTAGGGACCACCAGTAAGCCTGCATACTGGGAGCGCAGTGTTCTAGTGGGATAATACGGTATTATGAGCTCTTCAAGATATGATGGTGCCTGACCATTAAGGGCTTTGTAAGTTAGGAGAAGGATTTTAAATTCTATTCTAGATTTTACAGGAAGCCAATGTAGTGAAGCTAAAATGGGAGAAATGTGGTCTCTTTTTCTAGTTTTAGTCAATACACGTGCAGCTGCGTTCTGGACCAGCTGGAGAGTCTTTAGAGACTTGTTAGGGCAGCCTGATAATAAGGAATTGCAATAATCTAGCCTAGAAGTAACAAATGCGTGAACTAGTTTTTCTGCATCTTTTAGGGACAGGATGTGCCTGATTTTTGTGATATTACGTAAGTGAAAAAAGGCAGTCCTTGAAATTTGATTTATGTGGGAGTTAAAGGACATATCCTGATCAAAGATAACTCCCAGATTCCTTACGGTGGTGCTGGAGGCCAGGGTAATACCATCCAGAGTAGCTTTATCATTAGATAATGTGTTTCTAAGGTGTTTAGGGCCAAGCACAATAACTTCAGTTTTATCTGAATTTAGTAGTAGAAAATTGCAGGTCATCCAGGTCTTTATGTCGTTAAGGCATGTTTGGAGTTTGTTTAACTGATTGGGTTCATCTGGCTTCATTGATAAATATAATTGGGTATCGTGTGCGTAACAATGAAAATTTATGGAGTGTTTCCTAATAATATTACCTAAAGGAAGCATATATAAGGTGAATAGAATTGGTCCAAGTACAGAACCTTGTGGAACTCCGTGTCTAACTTTTGCCTTCACGGAGGATTCATCATTCACATGTACAAACTGAAATCGGTCTGATAAATAGGACTTAAACCAGGTTAATGCAGTTCCTTTAATGCCAATTAAATGTTCCAGTCTCTGCAAAAGGATTTGATGGTCAATTGTGTCAAATGCAGCACTAAGATCTAACAGGACAAGTATAGAGACAAATCCTTTGTCTGATGCAGTTAGGAGGTCATTTGTGACTTTCACCAGTGCTGTCTCTGTGCTATGATGCCTCTAAATCCTGACTGAAAATCCTCAAATAAACTATTGTTATGTAGAAAGTCACATAACTGATTAGAGACTGCTTTCTCAAGGATCTTGGATAGAAATGGAAGGTTAGATATAGGTCTATAATTGGCTAAAACACCTGAATCAAGATTAGGCTTTTTAAGAAGAGGTTTAATTACAGCTACTTTAAATGACTGTGGTACATAGCCTGTTACTAAAGACAGATTGATCATATCTAGTAAAGAAGTGCTCACTAAGGGTAAGGCTTCCTTAAGCAGCCTAGTTGGGATGGGATCTAAGAGACAGGTTGATGGTTTAGCTGAACAAATCATTGAAGTTAGTTCAGACAAGTCTACTGGAGAAAAACAGTCCAAATATATGTCAGGATTTACTGCCGTTACCAAGGTTCCTGTGTTTGGGGAGAGAACGGTGCCTGTTGAGGGCAGGAGATGGTTAATTTTGTCTCTAATAGTTAGAATTTTATCATTAAAGAAGCTCATAAAGTCGTTACTACTGAGAGCTATAGGAATACATGGATCAGTAGAGTTATGACTCTTTGTCAGCCTGGCCAAAGTGCTGAAAAGGAACCTAGGGCAGTTTTTATTCTCTTCTATTAATGCTGAGTAATAGGCGGCTCTGGCATTACAGAGGGCCTTCCTATATGTTTTAAGACTATCTTGCCAGACTAAGCGAGAATCTTCTACTTTGGTGGAATGCCAAATCCTTTCCAATTTTCGCGATGTTTGCTTTAATTTGCGGGTTTGGGAGTTATACCATGGAGCTAACCTCTTACATTTTATTATCTTATTTTTTAAGGGGGCGATGGAGTCGAGTGTTTGTCTTAGTGAGCCTGCAGCACTATCAATAAGATTATCAATTTGGGAGGGACTAAAGTTAACATAAGAGTCCTCTGTAGTATTGAGACATGGCAGTGAATTCAGTATTGACGGAATTGCTTCCTTAAATTTATCTACAACACTATCAGATAGACATCTAGTGAGGACATTTTTATCTAATGTTGTGTAATCCAGTAATAGGAATTCAAAAGTTATTAAAAAATGATCTGATAAAATAGGATTTTGTGGAAAAATTATTAAATGTTCAATTTCAATCCCATAAGTTAGAACAAGGTCTAGGGTGTGGTTAAGACGGTGAGTGGGATTATTTACACACTGAGAGAAGCCAATTGAGTCTAATAATGAGAGAAATGCAGTGCTGAGACTGTCATTATCAACGTCCACATGAATATTAAAATCACCTACTATAATTACTTTATCTGTACTAAGGACTAAATACGACAAAAACTCTGAGAATTCAGATAGGAATTCAGAGTACTAGTATTCAGTGTTAGCTAAGTAGTAGAGAAGTGATGAGGTCTCTGTTTTTGGTACCAGTGAGGAGTCTGACTGCAGGATTTTGAACCAGCTGACTGACCATGTACTATCTATGTACAGAGAATTACAGCAGTAAGTGCAGGAGGAGATAAAAGCATCTACCATGGTCTCTAAATCCTTAACAGACAGAAATGTTTTAGTTTTATAAGTGATCTAAGATGGAAGAAGCTGCTGCTGACAACGGACTTCATTTGTTCATCATATTTTAAACCAGAATCAAAGATAACGCTGAGATTTCTTGAGTGGAAGTTAACATTCAATTTTAGAAACACAAGAGTATTTACTGAGGTTTTGCAAAAGTCTTAAAATTAGGGCCTCAGTTTTATCCTGGTTTAGCTGCAGGAAGCTTTTTGCCATCCAGGATTTTACATCCTCAATGCAGCTCAGCAGGAGTTAAAACAGCTCGGATCAGCAGGACTGAGGGGGAGGTACAGCTGGGTGTCATCTGCATAGCAATGGTAAGAGATATATTACTTTTTCTATAAATAGACCCCAGAGGGAGTATGTAAATGGGAAATAGAATAGGGCCTAATATGGAACCTTGTAGTACTCCACATGTGATAGATGAAGAGGAAGAGGACACATTATCAATTTCAATAGATGCTGATCTGTCCTGGAGGTAGGAGGCAAACCACAGAAGGGCCCCTGAATGCCAACAACATACTGAAGGCGGTCCAAGAGGACGGAGTGGTCAACTGTGCCGAAGGCAGCAGATAGATCTAAAACAATTAAAAGAGTGTGATTTCCTGAGTCTAGGGACAGGAGCGAGTCATTTGTCACCCTCAGGAGAGCAGACTCTGTGCTATGATGCTGTGAATCCCTCAGTTTGAGTCTTGAGCCACTTGAGAGAGACATACTCTTTTGGAATTGCTTTCTATCGCCAGAGTGTAAGAAGCTCTGTCAACTGTTGCTCAAAGAATACAACCAACCACTTTTAGGATAAATTAAGATATTTATTAGTAACTAAAATCTGGAGTATACATGATGAAGCATAACATAATAATAATAATAATAATAATAATAATAATAATAATAATAATAATAATAATACCTATAAATTATCAAATATATATATAATGATGAGAATTATTCAGCAAGAGTGAGTCAAAGTGTGTGACTCGAGGCTAACGTATTGCAATGCTAAGGGGAAGCTAATTCAACTTCAGTAAAGAAATTATATTTTAATTTTAATGGTATTCGACATCAACCCTTGATCACAAAGCCACATTATGCCTTAGTGTTGAAGACAGAAGTTATCTCAGGGCACTTTCCACATAGAGCAGGTCTACACTGAACTCTTTAATTTACAGAGACCCAACATTAACCCATGAGCAGCACTTTGTGACAGCAGCAAGGAAAGAAAACTCCCCTTTAACGGGAAGAAACCTCAAGCAGAACCGGACTCTAGGTGGACGCCATCTGCCTTGACCGGTTGGGTTGAGACAGAAAGAAGGAGGGAGGGAGAGAGAGACACAAAGAAGCATAATAACAACAACAATAATAATAACACTGATAATAATAATAATAGAGATGTGACTAATAATTATCATAACAATAATAGCAGGAGAAGATGTCGAGGCAGGACACCCACAGGACAACGCCACCATCCCTGCAACATCCCTGCAGCCATGGCCCACAACTCAGACTCCAGATTTTCCTTCAAGACAAGAAAGCACAAAAACTCCGGAGAAGAAGCCAAGTTAGTGACATGTATTTACGATACATCAATGTATACAGATGGAGACGAGGAGGACACATGGATGAACCTACTCGTATCCCTAGTCGCTGTGTGTGTGTGTGTGTGTGTGTGTGTGTGTGTGTGTGTGTGTGTAAATTGAGTTTGGGACATTGATTTCTGTGCAGTTTATATGTTGGTGTGAAAAATGTGTCAATAAAACAACACTCAGCAGACAAAGTGAGCTGATGAAGCCTGTTTGTTTTTCAAAGCGCCTGCTTCAAAGTACGTGGTGCGAGTGAGTCTGAAGAAGAACTCCGCTCTGGATCTGAATGACCCTGTTGTGATGGAGAACATCTTGAAGCAGGTAGATCATGTTTGACCTCTTTAAAACATTTATGTGTCATCATTACTGAAAGCAGACTAGAGTCAAAAGAAGAAAGAATAAATCATCTGAAGTTAAACTGTAATAAATATGAATATTAAAGTGTGAAGCAGGTTATTTCTAAAACAGAGATTCCAGATGAGGAAAATGTAACTGAACAAGAGCTTTTAGTGAAAAGTTTTCTCTGTGAACAGTGATGGAAAGTAAGTAAGTATAAAGTAGTGTAAACTAGCTCCACCTCCAGCAGCTACAACAGTAACATGCTGCTCTAACACTGATGCTTCACTATTAATAATCTAATGATGTCATATATAATAATATATCAGTCAGAGGGACCAAACCACTAATTTTACTGCAATACTTTAATTACATCAAGCTCATAATACTTATGTACTTTTACTGCAATACTTTAACTACATCAAGCTCATAATACTTATGTACTTTTACTGCAATACTTTAACTACATCAAGCTCATAATACTTATGTACTTTTACTGCAATACTTGAACTACATCAAGCTCATAATACTTATGTACTTTTACTGTAGTAGGTTTTTCATGCAGGACTTTTACTTGTAATGGAGTATTTTGACACTGCTGTATTTTTACTTCAGTAAAGGGTCTGAGTACTCCTTCCACCACTGTCTGTGACTGATATTCAGGACAGTAAATGTTTTTGTATCTCAGCTCAAACAGAGGCTAAAGCAGAAGGGGGTGAATGGAGACGTCAAACTGAGCTGGAGGAAGCAGTCCGATGGAAAAGTCTTCCACAAGGTCGAGAAGAAGACAAAGAAAGATGAGTTTTAATGTTGTGTAGAAGATGGTCCGTCTATTTCCATGAAAGATTTTTTCCTTCATCCTTTAAAAGTGTAAAATATATTTTCTTGTGGTCTTTAAATTATACAAATAATGATCATACTGTATGTATTTTTATGCTGTCACCTTATTAGAAATTATTTTATTGGTTAGCGCATAAAATAGTAATAGTTTCTGGACAACAATGTAGGAATAAGATATACCAGGCTTTGATACACACACAATACTTGTTAGTAGATCAGTTCATTGTTGGTTTGGATCCAAACATGAGATTTGTTGACAAGAAGAAAAATATAGAAAGTTGCCAGAATGATCCTTTAAAGGTTTGATCTGCACACAAAGACATTCATATATATACAAACACACTTTTACCTGCATATACTCGAATTATCCTGAAGTCTTTTATAATAATTGTATGTTTTGTATGCTAAAACAAAAAAATATTCCTAATAAGGTTTGATTTGATTTGCACACATAGACATTCACATATATACAAACACACTTTTACCTGCATATACTCAGCTGTGCATGAATTTTATTAAACAGATAGCAAGCTATAAGCATTCACAAACACATCTCATAAAATCTCAGAGACAAGATAAACAGAATTACATTAAATAAAAATATTATGTTGATACTACAAAATAAAAAGAAAGAAGAAGAAGAGGAAAGAAATATTATTTACTGTACATATTTCTTTTCTCTTCTTATAACCATCATTTCTCACTCCAGTTGTCCAACAGTCACCACTTTACTGGGAAGTTACTGATATGTGTGTTTAAGATGTTTTTTTAAAAGATGATGAATGAATTCAACAAAACATTAAAAACCTTATTTAAATGAGAATTTAACCACATTACTGGAACATAAAGGAAGATGAAGATGTTAAGACTCTATAGTAGAATATAAATGAATGACTAGGACAAGTCTGTAATAAATTAGTAGGAATGATGTTGAATTATGAAGTTAATACATTTTCAGTTTATGTCAGAAAGGTGAAGATTCTACTTTATGTTTATTATTGAGGTCACAGTGGGTGGTGGTGTACTGGACTATGTTAGATTGCACTGGTGTTCCTAATAAAATGCTCGCTGAGTGTATATAACTGTAAGAATGATCATCTTTTAAATTGTTCCATAAGTGATTAAAACAAGACAATCAATGTCAAAGTGTGTGTCAGCCTGGTTCAGAACAGCAGCTGCAGGTGTTTTCTTGATACTGTCACAAGAGATCATCAAAGTCAGACATTTTCAAATCTTCACATGTTGTAGGCACTTTAATGATCAGCAATTCACAGATTATTTATAAGCTATTTCTAAAATACAAAATGTTTGTTCAAACAATTGAAATGGAACAGTTTTTTCACTAAAGTAGATATTTGAAAGATGAATCATTTTAATTAATATTTCTGTCAATAGACTAAAGATATTTTGATTAGTACATTTTCTCTTTTCTCTATTGTATCTTTGAATTCATTAATATTCATACCAACATTTACATCAATGAAAATGTTCAATAATTGAGGAGTGAAGCTTTATTAATGTAATGGATATATTATTGCCTTGAAGTTAATAAAGATCAGTAACTGCAGATTGTGGTCAGTAGTTGTCTGTGGACGTGGTCAAACAAAATTATAGCAAAAAGGGAAAATTACTGAACAAATGTGCAGAGTAAACAAATCATTCACCATAAACTGTTACTGTAATAAGTACTTTTACCTCAATACTTTAAGTACGTTTTGCTGATAATACTTAGGCCATATAATTTTATGTACAGTAGGTTTTTCAAGCAGGACTTTTACTTGTAACGGAGTATTTTTACATTAAGGATGTGAATACTTCTTCCACCACTGCTAAAAATATATACACATAAAAGTCATATTGAATAACTTTGCTCCATGGAGCTTGTAATGCAGACAGCCTTATGCTCTATATGATGATGTGTTCAGTGACCTGTTAGCCTCACAAAACCAAGATTAACTTTCTAGACGACATTTCAGTGAAGCTGTACACGTGACTGGGCCAAACACTAATCGATTAATTGAGAAAATAATCAGCAGATTAATTAATAATGAAAATAATTGTTAGTTGCCGCTCTACCTGTGAGCATCCACGACTTACACAGACTGACACACTGGAGGGAACTACAGAGGCCAGGAGCTGTCAGGGGGCAGGATTTTGAGAAGTCTTTGTATGATTCATAATTTGTGCCTTCAAATTATTAATCATTCTTAAAACTACTCATTTGCAGTTTTGTTGTTTTTCTTAATAAATCCCATGGTTTGATTGTTTTAAAAGGTGTTAGAGTTTTACTTTGGGTAAATGGTGGATTGTTGTTCGCCCCATAATGCCAACCAAGGGTGAGACTTAACACCATCACAACAAAGCTTCGTTACGTCACACACGTATCCGGAGTGTGTTGTGCACATGTGTGAGACTGCGAGTGTGTTGGTTGAATCATAGGGGTTGATGGCAGAGCGGGTGCTTGTCTATCTCCAATAATGTTTAAGGAACCTTTACATGCCAGCAACATCGGTGTCATGTGAACAGGTCGTCTCCAAAGCTGGAGAGGTAGTGAGCAAGAAGAGGAGCAGACTGAAGCCCAGTTCTGTGGAAATGACTGTTTTTGAATGAAAATATTTAAACCCCTGCCCATACAAATGAAAATCCCCCACGTTTCTTAATTTCTTTTTTCAGTAGAACAATCATTTTCCTGATTACAGCAAAGTAATGCAGACAGTTTTATTCCTTTATGTCATCTCACTGCTTAAAGCCTGTTATAATATAAATCTGTTACAGAGCTGACTGTCCCTAATTCATCAAAGAGTTTATAAAAGTAATAAGGGGTTACTATAAACCTTATTAATAAATGACTTATTATCTCCATATATATTTATACATCCACACACTGAGACAGTTTTTGGTAAATAACTTTTATTGAATAAAATATGACAGAAAACATTAAACAGATGACAGCAGTGAGTTCACTTATATTTTGCCTGTTATGACGTCTCACCCTGAATCCTTACATATAAAAGCAACGTCAAAGTCGCCCAGCAGATGTCGCCATTTAAACTGTATCAAATGCTTGGAAACTGAACCATTTTCAACACAATTGCTTCATATGATTCACTGTTTCAGAAAGCCTCGTTCCTCCCATCACTAATCAACACTGCTGACTTATGAAATAGTGAAAGGAAACTTTAAAAAATTGAATTTCAGGAATACGGTGTGCTGTAAGGGACAAACAGTGATCATTGCTAAATTCTCAGGGAAATAGACAGCGCGACAGTGACACCCAGTGGCTCATTTAGGCTACTGCCTTATACTGGCAAACTAGGAGATCTGCATTTGCAAATGTGTACTCTGGATATTGCAATAAAACTCTGAAAGACAGCTTGCTCTCTGTGAATTCATCTGAAATTTCCACCACAATATCTGGTGACGAGGATGGGATCCCAGTAACGTGGGCCAGCGGCTCATCGGCTGAAGGGAAAACTGTGCACAGGCGGCCGGTCTGGGATCGGCTGACAAACTCCATACCTCCCCATCAAAAGGGTGAGAAGACGGAGTGCTGGAGGCTGCTGAGTCCGACGCTGGCTCGCTGACAGGATCTCAGAGAAACATGAAATGAAATGAAGGAATTCACACAGAGGTTTGCTTCGAAGTGACGACCTACTGAAATTACTGAGTGATTCAGTCAAACGCTGTAGTGAGGATCCCAAAGGAAGAGATTCTCTGATTCTTAAATGATTTGTCGGTTCTTAAAATGATAATCGTTTGGAAGAGACCAAGCTGTCAAAGTGAGACATGTCTCAAAAAAAGAAAAAGAAAAAGTATAAGAAGAAAAAATGGAAAATAAAAAGAAGACAAAAAAAGCAGGAAAAAGTAGTAAAGTAGAATAAAATGTGTGTGTGTGTGTGTGTGTGTGTGTGTGTGTGTGTGTGTGTGTGTGTGTGCAGTATATTGTCTTGTGTATAAGAAAATAAAAAAGGGAAATTCAGGCGTTCAGGTGCATTGTTTGTGCAGCACATTTCAACAACAAGGCAATTCAATGTGCTGTACTAAAACATTAAAAGTCTTGTGTCAAAGTGCAAAAGAACCAGTATAAAATGACATTTAATACAATTAAAATAGTTATTGAAGAGTTAAGAGAATATAATAAAATAAGCTAAAGTAGAATAAGACAGATAAAATATGAGAATAAAAGTTATAATGCAAGTCTGCCTTGATTTAAGAGAACAAAAAAAATATGAAAACAATGAGAAGCTGAGCTGATTTCTGTGCAGCTGAGCACCTATCTATCTAATATCTGCAGTTATACACATTGGTGCAAGGGTGCACTATGAGTAAAATAGTAATAAAGGTGTGAAAAACTGCTGGTGTGAAGATGAAAAAGGTCCACCCATGGTCATAGTGAATTTGAAATTTGAGCAAAAAGGTTCAGTTTTCTGTCGAACGGAGGCTTTGGCCCAAGACGGGAGAAGAGAGAAGAGACTGGCTGATGTTTGAGTCGAGTCTTTTGTGTGCTCAACAGTGTGTTAAATATGATGCAATTCAGTGGGTTTGCTATGTTGTGACCGAATGTTTGCTTTTGCTGACGTGTGCGTCTCCCTCAGTGGTGAAAGTTGAAATAGCTGGTATAGACGAAGGCCGGACGCCCAACCCTGGAGGTGGAGCCGAGGGACACACACTCACACAGCGGCAGCAATACAGAATAGACACACACACGCGAGAGCAGCACACAGGCAGAGTAGACTTTGTCCAGGTTTTAAATAATGCAATGGATTTAGACACTTTGTTATGATTGATGTGTGGTTTTCAATGGAGTTTATTATCTATTATCGTTGATCGTGATAGACCATCATCTAACACAGTTTTTTACTTAATCAGGCAGCCTCATTGACATTAAGATCTCTTTTCCAAAAAAGAGACCTGAGAACAAGAAACATTCATAAGACAGGAACACAATCAGTGGACAGAAATAACAGTAACCACACAATAAACAAGGAATTAATGAAAACAATTACAAAAATCAAAATTAAAAGCATAATGACACTGAAATCTCCAAGGTGAATGTAAGACTCGAGTTTGAGGGCAGTTTGCAGTTCAGAAGCTGCATAGCACCTGAAACCGGTTCTGCCAACATACATGAGGGATTTCTAAGGTTCAGCAGTTACTGGATGGTGTTCTGTAGTTATTAGATTTAAATTAGAGGAGAGATGTGAGGTAGTTTGGAAGCTTTATAAATGACAAGTTTACATTATTAATTTTTAATTGATATTATGGGTGTATATATATATATATAGAGAGAGAGAGAGAGAGAGAGAGAGAGAGAGAGAGAGAGAGAGAGAGAGAGAGAGAGAGTTGATTATTAGTTAACTCAGAAGCAACAGAATTAGTAATTAGGGCCTGAGCCCCAAAGGGGCAGCAGGCAAAACAGTGGACAAAGGAAGTGATGTTTATCACCTTCTTGCATTGTCTGAAAACAGCCCAGATCTGAGGATATCTACATGCCCGTGACAGAAGACCTTCGATTGCGTCGTGGCTCGACATGCGCAAAGGCGCAAGGGCCCGTTCAACGCTGCTTGCATCTTTGATTAAGAGATGTGATTTCACTCCAGCTCCATAAATGAGTGTGAGAATACTGGTAACAATGGGAGCTAGTGGCAATGCTGTCAGAGAATGGTACACTGTTGCTTTATCAGTACAAGACAAAGATGGAAAGCGATCACTCTTGTCATCATGTTGTCCAGTAAACCCACATTGAACAAGATCTGGTGTGACAAGAGGGTGACAGTTAGCAAATTGACAGGTTTAGGTCATGTTATACAGCTTGTGAAATATCATCCTAGAACAGTGAGCACAGAGATAGCAAAATGAAGCAAGCACACAATTACAGTAGATATAAAAAAGTGCTCAATATGCAGCCCGTTCTCACTCCCAACTCGTCACATATCGAAGCTTGGTCAGGATCCTGTGGTGTATCATGTCGATAAGTGGTTGTGAGGTTGACACTTGAAATGACCCTTCAAGGTAGTAGGCAAAAATCAATTAAATTTGTGGTTGACTTTTGGGACTACTATTTCTGCTATGAAGCAGGCTGAATTTCCAAATCCTCCAAAATTGAGTGGTGGGTACATTCATGCTGCGAGAGCAACAAGCATCACAGTAAAAGAATCGTACACCACGCCACTGTCTGGAATCACAGAAGATGGGGATAGAGAAAAAGGGTTAGTCACCAGAGTATCAGGCTTCCCAGGTCAATATGTGCAACTGGGGCGAGTCACGCCACTGCACATGTCCCGATGGGACCTGCAACTCTCAGGGCCCAGCTCAGAACTGCTGGAAAAAGCATGCAGACAGAGGAAGTGCAGTGCATAAAGCAGATAAGCTCATGCTGTACTACACACATTTCTTATGAACAGGATGAGACTGAGCTAGAGTGGTTCAGGAAAGGTTAAGAATAGACAGATGAGATGCGTGAGACAGGAGCAGAAGTGTCAGAAGAACAAAGACAAAAGCTTTTTAAGTATATGACTCAGCACTTCACATCTCCCTGAAGAAAAGAAAAGAGCAAAACAAAGTAGTGGGAAAACCTAAGACCATGATTGATGCTAATACTGAAGCACAGCAGTGGAGATAAACCAGATAGACATTTTTATGTATTACAGTAATCATCTAAAGCATGCAGAACAGCGTGCAGTATGACATTCATTGGTAAAAGAGGTGTACACTTACAAACAGAAGGCCTGCACAGAAAAACAATGGTTCAGTTGACAGCTGACTCCCCTGAGCTGACAGATATTCCTACAACTCTCTGGGCTAAAAGTAAATATGATGTTGGTCTGATTAAGCATGTGCAACCAATTGAAATTGTACCCAAATCAGAATACAGCTCATGTAAAGATCAATATCCATTGAAACCAGAGACTATAGAGGGTGCAACACCAGTTTTTAACTCATTCTTGAAAGCAGGAATTATTGTTACATGTGAAACCTCACAGGTCAGAACATCAATATTTCCTGAGATGAGTCAACAGATTTGTACAAAGACCTGCAGGCGGTGAACGCAGCAGCATATGCTCATGCACCTTATCTCATCACAGGTTCCATCAGATAGTTAGTGGTTTTCTGTTGTTGATTTGGCTAATTCATTTCCAGTATTCTTGTGCACACAGATTTCCAGTGCTGGTTTTGCCTTCTCCTTTAAAGGAAAGACGAACACCTGGACCAGATCAGCCCAGTGTTATTGTGAAAGTCCGGCAATATTCTCTGCTGCATTAAATAAAACCTGGCAGGTTTGAGTCTGATGGAGGGGAGCGCTCTCTAACAGTATGATTGATGACTTAATGATCTACTCACCAACGGAAGAGGCCTGTGAAAATAAAGGCAGATTTACTGGATGCTGTATTGTTACCTGAAGAGCTGGCAATATGCAAATATGAGGCGCATACAAATAACACAGACTCCGTCTCAACAGGAAATACAAGAGAAGATGCAAAAGCAAAGCGTGCAGCGTAACCACTTCCTCTTTACAGGTGCTGACCTGATACAACTACACCTGGAACACCAACAGCTGATTCCAAAGGTTTACAGAGCAGAACAACACCAGAGGAAAAACAGGATGGTATTTGATAGGCCCAAATTATCTCTTTCCCTTCTATACACATGTTGACACACGTGTTGAAAGGGGGGAACACTGACAGACACGAAAGGCTTCTCAAACTACTCAATTTTTTTAAATAGTCTAATCTGTGCAAAACAGTAGTGCTGTGGCAAAGATGTTGATAAGAGAAACATTTCCAGATTAGGAATTCCAAGAAAAATCAGTAGTGATAATGGCACACATGTTGTGAATAAAGCAATCATTTTACTGTCTGAATATTTGGGAATTGACCTAAAACAATTCTGTGCCTACCATCCACAGAGTGGAGGGGCAGTAAGGAAATAAAAAAAACCTGACCAGATTAGCCGGTACAGGACTGAGCTGGACAAAGTCTCTCCGGCACAGAGGAATGTACTGATGAAATGCTGAGGTATTGTGCAAACTTGTCCTCTGTTCGTAGTGTAACAGACACACAGGTGAAAGCAGCCCTTCCTCAGGAGAAGCCAGGCAACCTATATAACCTCGAGCCCGGAGACTGGGTTATGATAAACTAAAGGGGAAAACGTTGGAACCAGGCCAGGTGCAAAGGGCCGTACCAGGTTCTCCTCACTACCGTCTCAGCAGTAAAGGTCACAGAGAGAACCACATGGGTGCACGCCAGCCACTGCAAACGGGTAAAGGTGCCGCCACTCGTGATGGAGGCTCAAGGAGAGAGTCCCATACTGCTCACAGATGAGGAAGAGAAGTAACTGAAGGTGAGGGCCGCTCTCATTGAGGTTTAAAAACCTACCAAGAGCCATCGGCTGCCACATATCAGGGAGAAGAGGATCACACTCACTGTGGTTTCAAAACCTGCTGAGAGTCAATGGAGGCCACATGTCAGAGAAGTGACGACTTCTCACCTGCCGTTCACGAACACAGCAGCTGAAACATCCTCACTCGGTTAAGCTCCTGACAGAACGAGGTCCCCATATCCTTTACATGTTCCACTGAAATGATTGAACGAGCATCTCGGAGCCTGATAACTGAACAGAGAGAGGTGCCCCGAGCTCTGAGAGAACACCTTTATTACCTGCTGTACCTGTTGATTAAGCAACGCTGTGATACTCCTGCATTCAAAGACTTGAATTATTACAAACTGTTCCTTGTGTGAAACTTGAATGTGACACTGTCATGGAAATTGTCTGAAAACACTAAACACACATATGAAATAATACACAAAACACTGCTGGGTTGAAGATTAGAAAAATATTATTGTACAATAAGACAATAAGAGACAGAACGCACAAAGATTTGCATCAGTTCGTCTCAACAAACAAAGAGCAAACCTAATCTATTACAGTTGCACAAGGAACAGAGAGATGATCTGTGATTGGTCAATGTATCGGCCTATATGATTACAGCCAATGGCACACAGCCACGAGATATACATTTACATGCACATGTATGTTAGACAAGAGCCACATCTCCCAAGGACTCAGGAAACCAAGAGCCCCGAGCTATATGTGGCCTTTGACCCCTTAACATGTTCTGTTTACACAAAGACCCAGAATGTTACCTTATTTGGGCCTAAGCCAGGGTGGAAAGAAAGGAGTGGGCCTCCTAAGGTACATTCTTTCTCTCAAGGACATACACATATTAACAAAGCAAAGGAACAATGATATTTCTTCCAGAATTCTGTATGTTAAATTGATAAGCCAATCCTTTGGTCTTTCATTACCTTTACAACACATATATGACTTACCCATGGGGGTGCGAGTAATTGTGCACACCTTGTATACAGTGGTTTGTGTAAAGTGAGAATAATTTAGAGAAACATAAAGCACTGACTTGTTTTGAAGAACACCCGTTCACAGGAGTTTTTTTCAGTAACTGAGTTTAAAGAGGGGTATTTTACCATTTGGTACACACATACCCACATAGAATTGACAGAGTTACCAGAAGCCACACACACTCAAAAGACGGGATGCAATCTCTGCAAAGAACTGTGTTCCAGTTCCTCACAGAATTGGTGGTCAGAAAACACTTTTACTGGGAACAAGGACAATTTAAAGTCTGTGTACTCAAAGAAGAACTTAAAGGACTATTTCTGCTAAGAGGGTTAAAAAGATTGTGGAGTTAAATTAATTTTGTACACTTTTGACTATAGTGGAAAAGCTTCTATAAACTACTTTGACACCCCCCATAAAATGAACAACAGCGTTACATTTGGGCTCAACCAGGGACGGATTAACAGTGATTACTTAAAAATGGAAGCGAGGGTACAGTCGGTGGCAATGGCTTGAGCAGCTAGAGGGACTTCTCTGGGAAGTCCTACTTCTCCTCTTCAGCATAGGTGGCGCTGTTTCCCCCATACTCCTGGAAGGACCATGTAAGTCAATTACCAGAGTGTAAGAGCCCATAAATTCTCAAAACACACACATCCTAATCCTCCACACATGAACTTGAGTGCTAGAACAAAGCACCATTGTGACACAAAAGAAACATCACAAGAGACATTATCCCTGATCAAAAGATAATCAAAAGATGGATTCCATACCAACATGCGTCGTAAGTGCTAGTTACCTCTCTATGCTGGTGACCCTTTACTGTGTGCAAAATACATGGGTTGAAGACTCTACAATGTGATTCAACCTCAGACTGAGCTCCTTCAGCATTATGACGACATTTATGTTTAAAATGTATTGATTATTTTCATTATTTATTTGCTTATTTAAACATATATTAGGCCAAGACAGTGTTTTGCAATATTACTTTAGAGAACAGAACATAATGAAAACAATGTAACAGTGACTGTATGTTTGGAGTTGAACTTTGTATTAAAGTGTTTTCATTTTTACTATGTTTTCAAGTCAACGAAATTTTGCTGTCTTTACCTTATATTCTTAACGTTGATTATAGGCCTTAAAATGCCAGTTTTAAGTGCTTTAATTAGTGGGTAGCGTTTTTTTTGCTAATATCTCAGAGCTAATGTTACCATAACCAGAAGACCTGAGGTGAAAGTAAATTCAGATCTGCTTAAAATATTATGATTTATTCCTGATTAAAATTACTCAGTTGTTGTTCATCAACTTTATTTCTTGTTTTTCTTTTTTATATTGTAATCATGTTTGCATCATCCATACTGGTCACCCTGCTTTATGTATATTAGTGCTTACTTTAGACAGATGTCTGAGTGCCTCAGGAGATATTTCCCCTCAACCAGCCTTTGAGGGTTTTTCTTTCTTGGTACTGATAGTTAGAATAGTTAGACATGGTGGTCTTTTACCCTTCTCTTTGTCAATTGAGGGAAGGGAGGTTTGGCCCATGTACCTGTTTTCATTTCTTTTCAGGATTCTTTGAACCCGACCGATTGTTGGGTTGGACGGAGCCCACAGGACACAGTGCAGATAATTAAGCAACATAATATTGCGATTATACAACATTTATACATTGTTGGTACAACATTTACCAACAAAATAAAATATATAAATGGAATTTATATATATATATATTGTGAGGCAGTTTGCTCTAAAAATAAAAAACTTTTTGTCTGTGTTATCTCCATTTCCATGGAAATACATGGGGTATGACTAATACCTGGACAACAATCACTTACGTCAGTAGACTCCTATGTAATGAAACCTGAAAAAATAAAAGAAAGACAACTCAAAACAAACGAAAGACCCCTCACCGGGTGCTTATTCTCAGCCTTCTCCTCCATTTCCTTGGCTGTCCCATGGGTCCCAGAGCTCGCTGACACCTCAGATCTCTCCTACAGACCTACATAATGGGCCATTGTGAAACATTGCCTGATAAGAAAATAACAAACACCATGACCACATTGCATGAAGCAAATGAAGGTGAAGTATTGTAAGAGATTAATATATCATCTATAACTGCATATCAACAGTCACAGACTAAAAGAGAGAAGCAGAAAGAAACAGACGATGATGGAGAAAGTTCTTCTCAGCATCACAGCTGCATCAGGCAAGTGTTTTTTATATATGTATATTTATATTTATATATTCATATATATATATGAAATGCAAAATGATAGTTTAACTTTTTTATGTTCATCACATCCATATTGGAAGTTCACATCCATAATTTTTACTGCCAAAAAACAATGACACACATGAATACACTGAAATGAAAAGTCATTTTAGGCCAGATCTAATCATTGTGCATGTCTGTCATCACAGTGCTGTGTGCCGTCTCATCATACGCTCAACGTCAGTACCACTCTGTTTATGAGCCAAAGACCATGACTGAAGCACAGAGTTACTGCAGAGACAATTACACTGACCTGGCCACCATAGACAACATGGAGGATGTGACGATCCTGAACAACACGGCAGATTTAAGCAAAATGGTCTACCCGGAATACAGCTATGTGAATTCACTTTTCTCTACTATCTACTCTGTCTCTCTTTCATTTACATTTTTGACAATGACAGTATGTAGGTGAGAGGTGTGACTGTCACACACGCTGAGCTGCTGCTTTAGTACATTTTCTTCAGGCTGTGATGAACATTTTAGTACAAATGTTCCACTTTCTCAGTAAATATGGCCCAATGAGTTTGTTTTTAAGTGGGACTTTATGTGGGAGAAATATTAAAAAGCAAAATGTGCAATATATGTAAAAATATCAGGAAACTGGACAACAAAGACACAATATTTGCAAAAATGTTTTTAATTTCATATTGTAATAATATGAAAAGAATAAGAATAATACATTTTGTCATAAAGCTCCTTTGATGTACAGGAAAAAAGAGCAGACAACTTAAACAAAGAAGTAAGAATTTAAAGTTTAATAAGAAATTAAATTAAATAAAAACAGTAATAATGAATATGTATAAATAGTACCAATCAATAGGAAGGTGTGTCCAAACCTGGTACTGTGTAACAATAATTATCATCACTTTCACCACCATTATTATTTTAATAATTGTAATAACTATTATATTATTATGTACCATTTAATTACTGAATTTATAGCACAAGCAAGTAAAAATGTATCAGTTACTTTAGGTAAAATCTCCTCTTAAAGTCAGAGTGTGAATGGAAATTTTATGCAAAAGTATTGATCAGCTTTAAAGGACGGATTCGCATTTTTTTATAACTGTCTTAAAACAACAGTCAGGAGCCCAAATAAACAGTGAAACATGTTTTTCTTGCTGTAATCATTCCTCCTCTTCATACTGACCATTAGAAGATCCCTTCATAATGACCTTACAATGGAAGTGATGGGGGACAAAATCCACAGTCCTCCTTCTGTGCAAAAATGTATTTAAAGTTTATCTGAAGCTAATATGAAGCTTCAGCGTCCAAATGAGTCACATCAAGTAGATATCTTTCAACGTTACAGTCTTTTTAGTGCCAAAGTTCCTCTTTTTGTTACTATACTTCCACCTGCAGCTCAACAGGGAAACACTGTCCAAGGAAACACAAAGAGGGAATTTGATGCTAAAAAGACTGTAAATGTGTCAGATATCCACTTGATATGACTAACTCAGACTGCTGAAGCTGAATAGAAGCTTCACACAGACTTTTAAATGACTGTGTGGACACACTGTGGATTTTGGTCTCCATCACTTGAAGGCACATTTGAAGGATCTTTTAATAGCCAGTATGAACAGGAGGAATGATTACATCGAGGAAAACCTCTTTCACTGTTCATATGGACTCCTGACTGCTGGTTTAACACACTGGAAACATTGTGAATCATCCTATAAGCTGAACAAGGACAAATGCTGTATAACACAATAGAATCTTACTTTCAGGGATTCTGAATAGGATTGTACAATGATGTGAACAGCTGGAGGTGGTCGCTGTCAGACAGACATTTCTATAAACTCGGGGAGGCTGAGTTCAGAAAATGGTACCCTGGGCAACCAGCCAACTATCTCAGTGCAGAATACTGTGCACAGATGTATGATGGTGGACAATGGAACGATGAGGATTGTACCGCATCTTTTCGTGCAGTCTGCTCTGATGTCAGAGGTGAGAGTTATAACTAATGGTTTGTTCTTCTGAAGTTACTCTTCAGTTTCCTCTTGATTTGGGCCTAAATAATCCGTTACATAAAAAGCACATAAATGTGAGCCCTGTGTTCAATTCAAGGTGTGAAGTTGAGTCATGAAGCCAGTTTATATGAAGCCTGTTGACCCATTCAGCTCCACCATTAACACAAGTTTATCCCACGTCATTGCCTCAGTCGAAAGGGGTAAGAAAAGGAGGCAAAGTGGCTCTGATGTGTCTTTATGGATGAATGTGTGCTTGCATATTCATATGTATGCAGCTCCATACTGAGATTTATCATTCAAAAATAGTAATAAACACAATCATCAACTCAAAATTGTACTTGTACAGTACTTAAGTGACTGTATTCAGTTAGTTTCCACCACTGGATATATACAGAACATCTAAAGAGTGAAGTGTAGACATGTGAAGAGGCTGTTAAAAATACTCATTAATATTTCTTAAGATGTCAGTGTCTTTAATTATTATTTTAATGAATGCATTCTTTTATTGAAGTGGTTCTCAGTGGATTTATAATGACACAGAAACTGCTACAGAAACTGGCATTATTCATTATTCACTAATGTAAGTAACAGACAGGAAACAGGGGTAGTAAGAGGGGAACGACATGCAACAAATGTCTGTAGCTGTAGGCTACCAAGACCCGGGAAAACTGTATGTCACTTCTACACAGTTTTTCACTGTGGTCTATTTTCAGGGTCAAATGTGACATTTGTCCTCATCAACACTATCATGACATGGACTGAAGCCCAGAGCCACTGCAGAGAGCACTACACAGACCTGGCCAGTGTAAGAAATGAAGAAGAGAACCAGAAGGTGAAGGATCTGATATCTGCAGGACAACAAGTCTGGATCGGCCTCTTCAGAGACTCCTGGAAGTGGTCTGATGGAAGCAACTCCTCCTTTAGGTACTGGCTTCCATCACAACCTAATAGCGGCAATGAGAATTGTGTGGCAGCAAACTTTGGCCGTTCTGGACAATGGGAGGACTGGACCTGTGATGTGAAGAAAGCATTTGTTTGCTACAAAGGTAAGCCATGATTCAGTTAGCCTTTAAAGGATGGTTCACAATATTTCCAGTGTGTCTTAAACCAGCAGTCAGGAGTCCATATGAACAGTGAAAGAGGTTTTCCTCGCTGTAATCATCCCACCTGTTCATACTGGCTATTAAAAGATCCTTCAAATTTGCTTTGTTAGCTAAGTAGTAGAGAAGTGATGAGGTCTCTGTTTTTGGTACCAGTGAGGAGTCTCACTGCAGCATTTTGAACCAGCTGACTGACCATGTACTATCTATGTACGGAGAATTACAGCAGTCAGTGCAGGAGGAGATAAAAGCATCTACCATGGTCTCTAAATCCTTAACAGACAGAAATGATTTTAGTTTTATAAGTGATCTAAGATGGAAGAAGCTGCTGCTGACAACGGACTTCATTTGTTCATCAAATTTTAAACCAGAATCAAAGATAATGCTGAGATTTCTTGAGTGGAAGTTAACATTCAATTTTAGAGGCACAAGAGTATTTACTGAGGTTTTGCAAAAGTCTGAAAATTAGGGCCTCAGTTTTATCCTGGTTTAGCTGCAGGAAGCTTTTTGCCATCCAGGATTTTACATCCTCAATGCAGCTCAGCAGGAGTTAAAACAGCTCGGATCAGCAGGACTGAGGGGGAGGTACAGCTGGGTGTCATCTGCATAGCAATGGTAAGAGATATATTACTTTTTCTATAAATAGACCCCAGAGGAAGTATGTAAATGGAAAATAGAATAGGGCCTAATATGGAACCTTGTGGTGCTCCACATGTGATAGATGCAGAGGAAGAGGACACATTATCAATTTTAATAGATGCTGATCTGTCCTGGAGGTAGGAGGCAAACCACAGAAGGGCCCCTGAATGCCAACAACATACTGAAGGCGGTCCAAGAGGACGGAGTGGTCAACTGTGCCGAAGGCAGCAGATAGATCTAAAACAATTAAAAGAGTGTGATTTCCTGAGTCTAGGGACAGGAGCGAGTCATTTGTCACCCTCAGGAGAGCAGACTCTGTGCTATGATGCTGTGAATCCCTCAGTTTGAGTCTTGAGCCACTTGAGAGAGACATACTCTTTTGGAATTGCTTTCTATCACCAGAGTGTAAGAAGCTCTGTCAACTGTTGCTAAAAGAATACAACCAACCACTTTTAGGATAAATTAAGATATTTATTAGTAACTAAAATCTGGAGTATACATGATGAAGCATAAGATAATAATAATAATAATAAGAATAAGAATAAGAATAATAAGAATAATACGACCTATAAATAATCAAATATATATATAATAATGAAAATTATTCAGCAAGAGTGAGTCGAAGTGTTTGACTTGAGGCTAACGTATTGCAATGCTAAGGGGAAGCTAATTCAACTTCAGTAAAGAAATTATATTTTAATTTTAATGGTATTCGACATCAACCCTTGATCACAAAGCCACATTATGCCTTAGTGTTGAAGACAGAAGTTATCTCAGGGCACGTTCCACATAGAGCAGGTCTACACTGAACTCTTTAATTTACAGAGACCCAACATTAACCCATGAGCAGCACTTTGTGACAGCAGCAAGGAAAGAAAACTCCCCTTTAACGGGAAGAAACCTCAAGCAGAACCGGACTCTAGGTGGACGCCATCTGCCTTGACCGGTTGGGTTGAGACAGAAAGAAGGAGGGAGGGAGAGAGAGACACAAAGAAGCATAATAACAACAACAATAATAATAACACTGATAATAATAATAATAGAGATGTGACTAATAATTATCATAACAATAATAGCAGGAGAAGATGTCGAGGCAGGACACCCACAGGACAATGCCACCATCCCTGCAACATCCCTGCAGCCATGGACCACAACTCAGACTCCAGATTTTCCTTCAAGACAAGAAAGCACAAAAACTCCGGAGAAGAAGCCAAGTTAGTGACATGTATTTACGATACATCAATGTATACAGATGGAGACGAGTAGGACACATAGATGAACCTACTCGTATCCCTAGTCGCTGTGTGTGTGTGTGTGTGTGTGTGTGTGTGTGTGTGTGTGTGTGTGTGTGTGTGTGTGTGTTTAAGTTGAGTTTGGGACATTGATTTCTGTGCAGTTTATATGTTGGTGTGAAAAATGTGTCAATAAAACAACACTCAGCAGACAAAGTGAGCTGATGAAGCCTGTTTGTTTTTCAAAGCGCCTGCTTCAAAGCACGTGGTGCGAGTGAGTCTGAAGAAGAACTCCGCTCTGGATCTGAATGATCCTGTTGTGATGGAGAACATCTTGAGGCAGGTAGATCATGTTTGATCTCTTTAAAACATTTATGTGTCATCATTACTGAAAGCAGACTAGAGTCAAAAGAAGAAAGAATAAATCATCTGAAGTTAAACTGTAATAAATATGAATATTAAAGTGTGAAGCAGGTTGTTTCTAAAACAGAGATTCCAGATGAGGAAAATGTAACTGAACAAGAGCTTTTTTGAAAAGTTTTCTCTGTGAACAGTGATGGAAAGTAAGTAAGTATAAAGTAGTGTAAACTAGCTCCACCTCCAGCAGCTACAACAGTAACATGCTGCTCTAACACTGATGCTTCACTATTAATAATCTAATGATGTCATATATAATAATATATCAGTCAGAGGGACCAAACCACTAATTTTACTGCAATACTTTAATTACATCAAGCTCATAATACTTATGTACTTTTACTGCAATACTTTAACTACATCAAGCTCATAATACTTATGTACTTTTACTGCAATACTTTAACTACATCAAGCTCATAATACTTATGTACTTTTACTGCAATACTTTAATTACATCAAGCTCATAATACTTATGTACTTTTACTGTAATAGGTTTTTCATGCAGGACTTTTACTTGTAATGGAGTATTTTGACACTGCTGTATTTTTACTTCAGTAAAGGGTCTGAGTACTCCTTCCACCACTGTCTGTGACTGATATTCAGGACAGTAAATGTTTTTGTATCTCAGCTCAAACAGAGGCTAAAGCAGAAGGGGGTGAATGGAGACGTCAAACTGAGCTGGAGGAAGCAGTCCGATGGAAAAGTCTTCCACAAGGTCGAGAAGAAGACAAAGAAAGATGAGTTTTAATGTTGTGTAGAAGATGGTCCGTCTATTTCCATGAAAGATTTTTTCCTTCATCCTTTAAAAGTGTAAAATATATTTTCTTGTGGTCTTTAAATTATACAAATAATGATCATACTGTATGTATTTTTATGCTGTCACCTTATTAGAAATTATTTTATTGGTTAGTGCATAAAATAGTTATAGTTTCTGGACAACAATGCAGGAATAAGATATACCAGGCTTTGATACACACACAATACTTGTTAGTAGATCAGTTCATTGTTGGTTTGGATCCAAACATGAGATTTGTTGACAAGAAGAAAAATATAGAAAGTTGCCAGAATGATCCTTTAAAGGTTTGATCTGCACACAAAGACATTCATATATATACAAACACATTTTTACCTGCATATACTCAGCTGTGCATGAATTTTATTAAACAGATAGCAAGCTATAAGCATTCACAAACACATCTCATAGAATCTCAGAGACGAGATAAACAGAATTACATTAAATAAAAATATTATGTTGATACTACAAAATAAAAAGAAAGAAGGAGAAGAGGAAAGAAATATTATTTACTGTACATATTTCTTTTCTCTTCTTATAACCATCATTTCTCACTCCAGTTGTCCAACAGTCACCACTTTACTGGGAAGTTACTGATATGTGTGTTTAAGATGTTTTTTTAAAAGATGATGAATGAATTCCACAAAACATTAAAAACCTTATTTAAATGAGAATTTAACCACATTACTGGAACATAAAGGAAGATGAAGATGTTAAGACTGTATAGTAGAATATAAATGAATGAGTAGGACAAGTCTGTAATAAATTAGTAGGAATGATGTTGAATTATGAAGTTAATACATTTTCAGTTTATGTCAGAAAGGTGAAGATTCTACTTTATGTTTATTATTGAGGTCACAGTGGGTGGTGGTGTACTGGAGTATGTTAGATTGCACTGGTGTTCCTAATAAAATGCTCGCTGAGTGTATATAACTGTAAGAATGATCATCTTTTAAATTGTTCCATAAGTGATTAAAACAAGACAATCAATGTCAAAGTGTGTGTCAGCCTGGTTCAGAACAGCAGCTGCAGGTGTTTTCTTGATACTATCACAAGAGATCATCAAAGTCAGACATTTTCAAATCTTCACATGTTGTAGGCACTTTAATGATCAGCAATTCACAGATTATTTATAAGCTATTTCTAAAATACAAAATGTTTGTTCAAACAATTGAAATGGAACAGTTTTTTCACTAAAGTAGATATTTGAAAGATGAATCATTTTAATTAATATTTCTGTCAATAGACTAAAGATATTTTGATTATTACATTTACTCTTTTCTCTATTGTATCTTTGAATTTATTAATATTCATACCAACATTTACATCAATGAAAATGTTCAATAATTGAGGAGTGAAGCTTTATTAATGTAATGGATATATTATTGCCTTGAAGTTAATAAAGATCAGTAACTGCAGATTGTGGTCAGTAGTTGTCTGTGGATGTGGTCAAACAAAATTATAGCAAAAAGGGAAAATTACTGAACAAATGTGCAGAGTAAACAAATCATTCACCATAAACTGTTACTGTAATGAGTACTTTTACCTCAATACTTTAAGTACGTTATGCTGATAATACTTAGGCCATATAATTTTATGTACGGTAGGTTTTTCATGCAGGACTTTTACTTGTAACGGAGTATTTTTACATTAAGGATGTAAATACTTCTTCCACCACTGCTAAAAAAATATATATACACATAAAAGTCATATTGAATAACTTTGCTCCATGGAGCTTGTAATGCAGACAGCCTTATGCTCTATATGATGATGTGTTCAGTGACCTGTTAGCCTCACAAAACCAAGATTAACTTTCTAGACGACATTTCAGTGAAGCTGTACACGTGACTGGGCCAAACACTAATCGATTAATTGAGAAAATAATCAGCAGATTAATTGATAATGAAAATAATTGTTAGTTGCCGCTCTACCTGTGAGCATCCACGACTTACACAGACTGACACACTGGAGGGAACTACAGAGGCCAGGAGCTGTCAGGGGGCAGGATTTTGAGAAGTCTTTGTATGATTCATAATTTGTGCCTTCAAATTATTAATCATTCTTAAAACTACTCATTTGCAGTTTTGTTGTTTTTCTTAATAAATCCCATGGTTTGATTGTTTTAAAAGGTGTTAGAGTTTTACTTTGGGTAAATGGTGGATTGTTGTTCGCCCCATAATGCCGACCAAGGGTGAGACTTAACACCATCACAACAAAGCTTCGTTACGTCACATACGTATCTGGAGTGTGATGTGCACATGTGTGAGACTGCGAGTGTGTTGGTTGAATCATAGGGGCTGATGGCTGAGCGGGTGCTTGTCTATCTCCAATAATGTTTAAGGAACCTTTACATGCCAGCAACATCGGTGTCATGTGAACAGGTCGTCTCCAAAGCTGGAGAGATAGTGAGCAAGAAGAGGAGCAGACTGAAGCCCAGTTCTGTGGAAATGACTGTTTTTGAATGAAAATATTTAAACCCCTGCCCATACAAATGAAAATCCCCCACGTTTCTTAATTTCTTTTTTCAGTAGAACAATCATTTTCCTGATTACAGCAAAGTAATGCAGACAGTTTTATTCCTTTATGTCATCTCACTGTTTAAAGCCTGTTATAATATAAATCTGTTACAGAGCTTACTGTCCCTAATTCATCAAACAGTTTATAAAAGTAATAAGGGGTTACTATAAACCTTATTAATAAATGACTTATTATCTCCATATATATTTATACATCCACACACTGAGACAGTTTTTGGTAAATAACTTTTATTGAATAAAATATGACAGAAAACATCAAACAGATGACTGCAGTGAGTTCACTTATATTTTGCCTGTTATGACGTCTCACCCTGAATCCTTACATATAAAAGCAACGTCAAAGTCGCACAGCAGATGTCGCCATTTAAACTGTATCAAATGCTTGGAAACTGAACCATTTTCAACACAATTGCTTCATATGATTCACTGTTTCAGAAAGCCTCGTTCCTCCCATCACTAATCAACACTGCTGACTTATGAAATAGTGAAAGGAAACTTTAAAAAAAATTGAATTTCAGGAATACGGTGTGCTGTAAGGGACAAACAGTGATCATTGCTAAATTCTCAGGGAAATAGACAGCGCGACAGTGACACCCAGTGGCTCATTTAGGCTACTGCCTTATACTGGCAAACTAGGAGATCCGCATTTGCAAATGTGTACTCTGGATATTGCAATAAAACTCTGAAAGACAGCTTGCTCTCTGTGAATTCATCTGAAATTTCCACCACAATATCTGGTGACGAGGATGGGATCCCAGTAACGTGGGCCAGCGGCTCATCGGCTGAAGGGAAAACTGTGCACAGGCGGCCGGTCTGGGATCGGCTGACAAACTCCATACCTCCCCATCAAAAGGGTGAGAAGACGGAGTGCTGGAGGCTGCTGAGTCCGACGCTGGCCCGCTGACAGGATCTCAGAGAAACATGAAATGAAATGAAGGAATTCACACAGAGGTTTGCTTCGAAGTGACGACCTACTGAAATTACTGAGTGATTCAGTCAAACGCTGTAGTGAGGATCCCAAAGGAAGAGATTCTCTGATTCTTAAATGATTTGTCGGTTCTTAAAATGATAATCGTTTGGAAAAGACCAAGCTGTCAAAGTGAGATATGTCTCAAAAAAAAGAAAAAGAAAAAGTATAAGAAGAAAAAATATAAAATAAAAAGAAGACAAAAAAACAGGAAAAAGTAGTAAAGTAGAATAAAATGTGTGTGTGTGTGTGTGTGTGTGTGTGTGTGTGTGTGTGTGTGTGTGTGTGTGCAGTATATTGTCTTGTGTATAAGAAAATAAAAAAGGGAAATTCAGGCGTTCAGGTGCATTGTTTTGTGCAGCACATTTCAACAACAAGGCAACTCAATGTGCTGTACTAAAACATTAAAAGTCTTGAGTCAAAGTGCAAAAGAAACAGTATAAAATGACATTTAATACAATTAAAATAGTTATTGAAGAGTTAAGAGAATATAATGAAATAAGCTAAAGTAGAATAAGACAGAGAAAATATGAGAATAAAAGTTATAATGCAAGTCTGCCTTGATTTAAGAGAACAAAAATAATATCTGCAGTTATACACATTGGTGCAAGGGTAACTATGAGTAAAATAGTAAGAAAGGTGCAAAAAACTGCTGGTGTGAAGATGAAAAAGGTCCACCCATGGTCATAGTGAATTTGAAATTTGAGCAAAAAGGTTCAGTTTTCTGTCGAACGGAGGCTTTGGCCCAAGACGGGAGAAGAGAGAAGAGACTGGCTGATGTTTGAGTCGAGTCTTTTGTGTGCTCAACAGTGTGTTAAATATGATGCAATTCAGTGGGTTTGCTATGTTGTGACCGAATGTTTGCTTTTGCTGACGTGTGAGTCTCCCTCAGTGGTGAAAGTTGAAATAGCTGGTATAGACGAAGGCCGGACGCCCAACCCTGGAGGTGGAGCCGAGGGACACACACTCGCACAGCGGCAACAATACAGAATAGACACACACACGCAAGAGCAGCACACAGGCAGAGTAGACTTTGTCCAGGTTTTAAATAATGCAATGGATTTAGACACTTTGTTATGATTGATGTGTGGTTTTCAATGGAGTTTATGATCTATTATCGTTGATCGTGATAGACCATCATCTAACACAGTTTTTTACTTAATCAGGCAGCCTCATTGAGATTAAGATCTCTTTTCCAAAAAAGAGACCTGAGAACAAGAAACATTCATAAGACAGGAACACAATCAGTGGACAGAAATAACAGTAACCACACAATAAACAAGGAATTAATGAAAACAATTACAAGAATCAAAATTAAAAACATAATGACACTGAAATCTCCAAGGTGAATGTAAGACTCGAGTTTGAGGGCAGTTTGCAGTTCAGAAGCTGCATAGCACCTGAAACCGGTTCTGCCAACATACATGAGGGATTTCTAAGGTTCAGCAGTTACTGGATGGTGTTCTGTAGTTATTAGATTTAAATTAGAGGAGAGATGTGAGGTAGTTTGGAAGCTTTATAGATGACAAGTTTACATTATTAATTTTTAGTTGATATTATGGGTGTATATATATATATATAGAGAGAGAGAGAGAGAGAGAGAGAGGGAGAGAGAGAGAGAGAGAGAGAGAGAGAGAGAGTTGATTATTAGTTAACTCAGAAGCAACAGAATTAGTAATTAGGGCCTGAGCCCCAAAGGGGCAGCAGGCAAAACAGTGGACAAAGGAAGTGATGTTTATCTCCTTCTTGCATTGTCTGAAAACAGCCCAGATCTGAGGATAACTACATGCCCGTGACAGAAGACCTTCGATTGCGTCGTGGCTCGACATGCGCAAAGGCGCAAGGGCCCGTTCAACGCTGCTTGCATCTTTGATTAAGAGATGTGATTTCACTCCAGCTCCATAAATGAGTGGGAGAATACTGGTAACAATGGGAGCTAGTGGCAATGCTGTCAGAGAATGGTACACTGTTGCTTTATCAGTACAAGACAAAGATGGAAAGCGATCACTCTTGTCATCATGTTGTCCAGTAAACCCACATTGAACAAGATCTGGTGTGACAAGAGGGTGACAGTTAGCAAATTGACAGGTTTAGGTCATGTTATACAGCTTGTGAAATATCATCCTAGAACAGTGAGCACAGAGATAGCAAAATGAAGCAAGCACACAATTACAGTAGATATAAAAAAGTGCTCAATATGCAGCCCGTTCTCACTCCCAACTCGTCACATATCGAAGCTTGGTCAGGATCCTGTGGTGTATCATGTCGATAAGTGGTTGTGAGGTTGACACTTGAAATGACCCTTCAAGGTAATAGGCAAAAATAAATTAAATTTGTGGTTGACTTTTGGGACTACTATTTCTGCTATGAAGCAGGCTGAATTTCCAAATCCTCCAAAATTGAGTGGTGGGTACATTCACGCTGCGAGAGCAACAAGCATCACAGTAAAAGAATCGTACACCACGCCACTGTCTGGAATCACAGAAGATGGGGATAGAGAAAAAGGGTTAGTCACCAGAGTATCAGGCTTCCCAGGTCAATATGTGCAACTGGGGTGGGTCACGCCACTGCACATGTACCGATGGGACCTGCAACCCTCAGGGCCCAGCTCAGAACTGCTGGAAAAAGCATGCAGACAGAGGAAGTGCAGTACATAAAGCAGATAAGCTCATGCTGTACTACACACATTTCTTATGAACAGGATGAGACTGAGCTAGAGTGGTTCAGGAAAGGTTAAGAATAGACAGATGAGATGCGTGAGACAGGAGCAGAAGTGTCAGAAGAATGAAGACAAAAGCTTTTTAAGTATATGTATCAGCACTACACATCTCCCTGAAGAAAAGAAAAGAGCAAAACAAAGTAGTGGGAAAACCTAAGACCATGAGTGAGGCTAATACTGAAGCACAGCAGTGGAGATAAACCAGATAGACTTTTTTATGTATTATAGTAATCATCTAAAGCATGCAGAACAGCGTGCAGTATGACATTCATTGGTAAAAGAGGTGTACACTTACAAACAGAAGGCCTGCACAGAAAAACAATGGTTCAGTTGACAGCTGACTCCCCTGAGCTGACAGATATTCCTACAACTCTCTGGGCTGAAAGTAAATATGATGTTGGTCTGATTAAGCATGTGCAACCAATTGAAATTGTACCCAAATCAGAATACAGCTCATGTAAAGATCAATATTCATTGAAACCAGAGACTATAGAGGGTGCAACACCAGTTTTTAACTCATTCTTGAAAGCAGGAATTATTGTTACATGTGAAACCTCACAGGTCAGAACATCAATATTTCCTGAGATGAGTCAACAGATTTGTACAAAGACCTGCAGGCGGTGAACGCAGCAGCATATGCTCATGCACCTTATCTCATCACAGGTTCCATCAGATAGTTAGTGGTTTTCTGTTGTTGATTTGGCTAATTCATTTCCAGTATTCTTGTGCACACAGATTTCCAGTGCTGGTTTTGCCTTCTCCTTTAAAGGAAAGACGAACACCTGGACCAGATCAGCCCAGCGTTATTGTGAAAGTCTGGCAATATTCTCTGCAGCGTTAAATAAAACCTGGCAGGTTTGAGTCTGATGGAGGGGAGCGCTCTCTAACAGTATGATTGATGACTTAATGATCTACTCACTAACGGAAGAGGCCTGTGAAAATAAAGGCAGATTTACTGGATGCTGTATTGTTACCCGAAGAGCTGATAATATGCAAAATATGAGGCGCATACAAATAACACAGACTCCGTCTCAACGGGAAATACAAGAGAAGATGCAAAAGCAAAGCGTGCAGCGTAACCACTTCCTCTTTACAGGTGCTGACCTGATACAACTACACCTGGAACACCAACAGCTGATTCCAAAGGTTTACAGAGCAGAACAACACCAGAGGAAAAACAGGATGGTATTTGATAGGCCCAAATGATCTCTTTCCCTTCTATACACATTGACACATGTGTTGAAAGTGGGGAACACTGACAGACACGAAAGGCTTCTCAAACTACTCAATTTTTTTAAATAGTCTAATCTGTGCAAAACAGTAGTGCTGTGGCAAAGATGTTGATAAGAGAAACATTTCCAGATTAGGAATTCCAAGAAAAATCAGTAGTGATAATGGCACACATGTTGTGAATAAAGCAATCATTTTACTGTCTGAATATTTGGGAATTGACCTAAAACAATTCTGTGCCTACCATCCACAGAGTGGAGGGGCAGTAAGGAAATAAAAAAAACCTGACCAGATTAGCCGGTACAGGACTGAGCTGGACAAAGTCTCTCTGGCACAGAGGAATGTACTGATGAAATGCTGAGGTATTGTGCAAACTTGTCCTCTGTTCGTAGTGTAACAGACACACAGGTGAAAGCAGCCCTTCCTCAGGAGAAGCCAGGCAACCTACATAACCTCGAGCCCGGAGACTGGGTTATGATAAACTAAAGGGGAAAACGTTGGAACCAGGCCAGGTGGAAAGGGCCGTAGCAGGTTCTCCTCACCACCATCTCAGCAGTAATGGCCACAGAGAGAACCACATGGGTGCACGCCAGCCACTGCAAACGGGTAAAGGTGCCACCACTCGTGATGGAGGCTCAAGGAGAGAGTCCCATACTGCTCACAGATGAGGAAGAGAAGTAACTGAAGGTGAGGGCCGCTCTCATTGAGGTTTAAAAACCTACCAAGAGCCATCGGCTGCCACATATCAGGGAGAAGAGGATCACACTCACTGTGTTTTCAAAACCTGCTGAGAGTCAATGGAGGCCACATGTCAGAGAAGTGACGACTTCTCACCTGCCGTTCACGAACACAGCAGCTGAAACATCCTCACTCGGTTAAGCTCCTGACTGAACGAGGTCCCTGTATCCTTTACATGTTCCACTGAAATGATTGAACGAGCATCTCGGAGCCTGATAACTGAACAGAGAGAGGTGCCCCGAGCTCTGAGAGAACACCTTTATTACCTGCTGTACCTGTTGATTAAGCAACACTGTGATACTCCTGCATTCAAAGACTTGAATTATTACAGACCGTTCCTTGTGTGAAACTTGAATGTGACACTGTCATGGAAATTGTCTGAAAACACTAAACACACATATGAAATAATACACAAAACACTGCTGGGTTGAAGATTAGAAAAATATTATTGTACAATAAGACAATAAGAGACAGAACGCACAATGATTTGCATCAGTTCGTCTCAACAACCAAAGAGCAAACCTAATCTATTACAGTTGCAGAAGGAACAGAGAAATGATCTGTGATTGGTCAATATATCGGCTTATATGATTACAGCCAATGGCACACAGCCACAAGATATACATTTACATGCACATGTATGTTAGACAAAAGCCACATCTCCCAAGGACTCAGGAAACCAAGAGCCCCGAGCTATATGTGGCCTTTGACCCCTTGTTGGGTTGGACGGAGCCTACAGGACACAGGATAGATAACTGAAGATTTAAAGTTAGCATGGAATGCTAAAAGAGGAAGTGAAATGGAAACTTATACTCTTATGTTTATTGTCTTTAGATTATATTATATTGTTTTATGTTTTACTGTCTCACAACTAAGTGAACAATATAATATAATAGTCTGTCTTACTCTGTGCTTTTCAAAAAAGCAGTGAATATTTTCTGGTTTCTTTAGTCCTCTATGACAGTAAACTGAATATCTTTGGGTTGTGGAAAAAACAAAACTTTTGAAGACGACAGCTTGGGCTTTGGGAAACACTGATTGACATGTTTCATCGTTTTCTGACATTTTATAGATCAAACAACTAATAAATTATTTGAGAAAATAATCAACAGATTAATCGATGATAAAAATAACCTTAGTTGAAGCCCTGTACATCACTGCCTTAAGATGAATAATCATTCATCACAGATTTTCTTGGCTTTATGTGGCTGCAGTCAGTAAGAAACCTCCATCATACTGGAACAAACAAACCAATATCAAACTGTTTTTGGACAAGAGGATCATTCTTGACCTGATATTCAGTACAGCATCAGAAAACCTACATAATGGGCCAGTGAGAAACTGAAGGCCTGATAGGAAAATAATAAACACCATGACCACTTTGCATGAAGCCAATGAAAGGTAAGAGTTTAATATAGTGCATACAGCTGCATAATCAGCCAGTGAGAAACCGAAGAGCCTGACAGGAAAATAATAAACACCATGACCACTTTGCATGAAGCTAGTAAAAGTGAGGTACTGTAAAAGGTTAGTGTATAATCTACAACTGCATATCAACGGTCACAGACTAAAAGAGAGAAGCAGAAAGAAACAGACGATGATGGAGAAAGTTCTTCTCAGCATCACAGCTGCATCAGGCAAGTGTTTTTTTATATATGTATATTTATATTTATATATTCATATATATATGAAATGCAAAATGATAGTTTATGTTTTTTTATGTTCATCACATCCATATTGGAAGTTCACATCCATAATTTTTACTGCCAAAAACAATGACACACATGAATACACTGAAATGAAAAGTCAATTTTAGGCCAGATCTAATCATTGTGCATGTCTGTCATCACAGTGCTGTGTGCCGTCTCATCATACGCTCAATGTCAGTACCACTTTGTTTATGAGCCAAAGACCATGACTGAAGCGCAGAGTTACTGCAGAGACAATTACACTGACCTGGCCACGATAGACAACATGGAGGATGTGACGATCCTGAACAACATGGCAGATTTAAGCAAAATGGTCTACCCGGAATACAGCTATGTGAATTCACTTTTCTCTACTATCTACTCTGTCTCTCTTTCATTTACATTTTTGACAATGACAGTATGAAGGTGAGAGGTGTGACTGTCACACACGCTGAGCTGCTGCTTTAGTACATTTTCTTCAGGCTGTGATGAACATTTTAGTACAAATGTTCCACTTTCTCAGTAAATATGGCCCAATGAGTTTGTTTTTAAGTGGGGCTTTATGTGGGAGCAATATTAAAAAGCAAAATGTGCAATATATGTATAAATATCAGGAAATTGGACAACAAAGATACAATATTTACAAAAATGTTTTTAATTTCATATTATAATAATATGAAAAAGAATAAGAATAATACATTTTGTCATAAAGCTCCTTTCATGCACAAAATGCAGCTCAAAGTTCTTGACAAGTTGAAATGGAAAAGAGCAGACAATTTAAACAAAGAAGAATTTAAAGTTTAATTTAAAAATTAAATAAAATAAAAACAATGATAATAAATATGTATAAATAGTTCCAGTCAATAGAAACCCGGTACTGTGTAACAATAATTATCATCACTTTCACCACATTATTATTTTAATAATTGTAATAACTATAATATTATTATGTACCATTAAATTACTGAATTACTAGCACGATCAAGTAAAAGTGTATCAGTTACTTTAGGTAAAATCTCCTCTTAAAGTCAGAGTGTGAATGGAAATTTTATGCAAAAGTATTGATCAGCTTTAAAGGACGGGTTCACAATTTTTTATAACTGTCTTAAAACATCAGTCAGGAGCGACAGTATAGATTTTGGCCTCCATCATTTCCATTGAAAGCACATTTGAAGGATCTTTTAATAGCCAGTATGAACAGGAGGAATGATTACAGCGAGGAAAACCTCTTTCACTGTTCATATGGACTCCTGACTGCTGGTTTAACACACTGGAAACTTTGTGAATCATCCTATAAGCTGAACAAGGACAAATGCTGTATAACACAATAAAATCTTGCTTTCAGCGAGCCTGGATAGGACTGTACGATGATGTGAACAGCTGGAGGTGGTCGCTGTCAGACAGACATTTCTACAAACTCGGGGAGGCTGAGTTCAGAAAATGGTACCCTGGGCAACCAGCCAACTATCTCAGTGCAGAATACTGCACACAGATGTATGATGATGGACAATGGAACGATGAGGATTGTACCAATTCCTTTCGTGCAGTCTGCTCTGATGTCAGAGGTGAGAGTTTTAACTAATGGTTTGTTCTTCTGAAGTTACTCTTCAGTTTCCTACAGATTTGGGCCTAAATAGTCACTTACATAAAAAGCACATAAATGTGAGTCCTGTGTTCAATTCAAGGTGTGAAGTTGAGTCATGAAGCCAGTTTATATGAAGCCTGTTGACCCATTCAGCTCCACCATTAACACAAGTTTATCCCACATCACTGCCTCAGTCGAAAGGGGTAAGAAAAGGAGGCAAAGTGGCTCTGATGTGTCTTTATGGATGAATGTGTGCTTGCATGTTCATATGTATGCAGCTCCATACTGAGATTTATCATTCAAAAATAGTAATAAACACAATCATCACCTCGAAATTGTACTTGTACAGTACTTAAGTGAATATATTTAGTTACTTTCCACCACTGGATATATACAGAACATCTAAAGAGTGAAGTGTAGACATGTGAAGAGGCTGTTAAAAATACTCATTAATATTTCTTAAGATGTCAGTGTCTTTAATTATTATTTTAATGAATGCATTCTTTTATTGAGGTGGTTCTCAGTGGATTTATAATGACACAGAAACCGCTACAGAAACTGGCATTATTCATTATTCACTAATGTAAGTAACAGACAGGAAACAGGGGTAGTAAGAGGGGAACGACATGCAACAAATGTCTGTAGCTGTAGGCTACCAAGACCCGGGAAAACTGTATGTCACTTCTACACAGTTTTTCACTGTGGTCTATTTTCAGGGTCAAATGTGACATTTGTCCTCATCAACACTATCATGACATGGAATGAGGCCCAGAACCACTGCAGAGAGCACTACACAGACCTGGCCAGTGTGAGAAATGAAGAAGAGAACCAGAAGGTGAAGGATCTGATACCTGCAGGACAAAAAGTCTGGATCGGCCTCTTCAGAGACTCCTGGAAGTGGTTTGATGGAAGCAACTCCTCCTTTAGGTACTGGTCTCCATCACAACCTGATAACAATTGGAAGAAAGAGTATTGTGTGGCAGCAGACTTTGGCCGTTCTGGACAATGGGAGGACTGGAACTGTGGTGTGAAGAGAGCATTTGTTTGCTACAAAGGTAAGCCATGATTCAGTTAGCCTTTAAAGGATGATTCACAATGTTTCCAGTGTGTCTTAAACCAGCAGTCAGGAGTCCATATGACCAGTGAAAGAGGTTTTCCTCGCTGTAATCATTCCTCCTGTTCATACTGACTATAAAAGATCCTTCAAATGTGCTTTCAATGTAAGTGATGGAGGCCAAAATCCACAGTGTGTCAACATTTAAAAGTCTCTGTGAAGCTTCTATTCAGCTTCAGCAGTCTGAGTTAGTCATATCAAGTGGATATCTGACACATTTACAGTCTTTTTAGCATCAAATTCCCTCTTTGTGTTTCCTCAGACAGTGTTTCCCTGTCGAGCTGCAGGTGGAAGTATAGTAACAAAAAGAGGAACTTTGGCACTAAAAAGACTGTAACGTTGAAAGATATCTACTTGATTTGACTCATTTGGATGCTGAAGCTTCATATTAGCTTCAGATAAACTTTGAAATACATTTTTGCACAGAAGGAGGACTGTGGATTTTGTCCCCCATCACTTCCATTGTAAGTGCATATGAAGGGATCTTCTAATGGTCAGTATGAACAGTCAAGTCAAGTCAATTTATTTATTAAGCATATTTAAAAACAACAGAAGTTGGCCCAATTGCTTTACACAGACTGAGAAATACAATCAAATGTAAACACAGAAAAATTAATAGTGTAGAATAAAATAAATTAAAAAAAAACCTAAAAACACAACAACATTGCACAGAGGACGAATCACTAATAGAGAGAACAAATAATATAAAAACAGAGCGTAACTATTCATATCTACATGATAACTATTAACAGGCTGAAGAAAAGAGATGGGTCTTCCAACAGGTTTTAAAAATATCAGTTGAGTGGGAGGATCTAATAATGAGCAGCAAACTGTTGCACAGTTTAAGGTCGACAATGGAAAATATCCGATCAGCTCTGAATTTTAACTGTCGGTGTGGAATGACAAACAGTGATTGGTCGGCAGATCTGAGGGGATCAGGAATTCAGAAAGATAAGCTGGAGTCTGTCCATGCAGTGCTTTAAAAACAAATAAAGAATGTTAAAATCAATTCTGCATTTTACTGGTAACCAATGAAGAGAGGTCAGTGCAGGAGGAGATAAAAGCATCTACCATGGTCTCTAAATCCTTAACAGACAGAAATGATTTTAGTTTTATAAGTGATCTAAGATGGAAGAAGCTGCTGCTGACAACGGACTTCATTTGTTCATCATATTTTAAACCAGAATCAAAGATAATGCTGAGATTTCTTGAGTGGAAGTTAACGTTCAGTTTTAGAGACACAAGAGTATTTACTGAGGTTTTGCAAAAGTCTGAAAATTAGGGCCTCAGTTTTATCCTGGTTTAGCTGCAGGAAGCTTTTTGCCATCCAGGATTTTACATCCTCAATGCAGCTCAGCAGGAGTTAAAACAGCTCGGATCAGCAGGACTGAGGGGGAGGTACAGCTGGGTGTCATCTGCATAGCAATGGTAAGAGATATATTACTTTTTCTATAAATAGACCCCAGAGGAAGTATGTAAATGGAAAATAGAATAGGGCCTAATATGGAACCTTGTGGTACTCCACATGTGATAGATGAAGAGGAAGAGGACACATTATTAATTTTAATAGATGCTGATCTGTCCTGGAGGTAGGAGGCAAACCACAGAAGGGCCCCTGAATGCCAACAACATACTGAAGGCGGTCCAAGAGGACGGAGTGGTCAACTGTGCCGAAGGCAGCAGATAGATCTAAAACAATTAAAAGAGTGTGATTTCCTGAGTCTAGGGACAGGAGCGAATCATTTGTCACCCTCAGGAGAGCAGACTCTGTGCTATGATGCTGTGAATCCCTCAGTTTGAGTCTTGAGCCACTTGAGAGAGACATACTCTTTTGGAATTGCTTTCTATCGCCAGAGTGTAAGAAGCTCTGTCAACTGTTGCTAAAAGAATACAACCAACCACTTTTAGGATAAATAAAGATATTTATTAGTAACTAAAATCTGGAGTATACATGATGAAGCATAAGATAATAATAATAATAATAATAATAATAATAATAATAATAATACCTATAAATAATCAAATATATATATAATAATGAAAATTATTCAGCAAGAGTGAGTCGAAGTGTTTGACTTGAGGCTAACGTATTGCAATGCTAAGGGGAAGCTAATTCAACTTCAGTAAAGAAATTATATTTTAATTATAATGGTATTCGACATCAACCCTTGATCACAAAGCCACATTATGCCTTAGTGTTGAAGACAGAAGTTATCTCAGGGCACGTTCCACATAGAGCAGGTCTACACTGAACTCTTTAATTTACAGAGACCCAACATTAACCCATGAGCAGCACTTTGTGACAGCAGCAAGGAAAGAAAACTCCCCTTTAACGGGAAGAAACCTCAAGCAGAACCGGACTCTAGGTGGACGCCATCTGCCTTGACCGGTTGGGTTGAGACAGAAAGAAGGAGGGAGGGAGAGAGACACAAAGAAGCATAATAACAACAACAATAATAATAACACTGATAATAATAATAGAGATGTGACTAATAATTATCATAACAATAATAGCAGGAGAAGATGTCGAGGCAGGACACCCACAGGACAACGCCACCATCCCTGCAACATCCCTGCAGCCATGGACCACAACTCAGACTCCAGATTTTCCTTCAAGACAAGAAAGCACAAAAACTCTGATTTTTATGCAGTTTATATGTTGGTATGAAAAATGTGTCAATAAAACAACACTCAGAAGACAAAGTGAGCTGATGAAGCCTGTTTGTTTTTCAAAGCGCCTGCTTCAAAGCACGTGGTGCGAGTGAGTCTGAAGAAGAACTCCGCTCTGGATCTGAATGACCCTGCTGTGATGGAGAACATCTTGAAGCAGGTAGATCATGTTTGATCTCTTTAAAACATTTATGTGTCATCATTACTGAAAGCAGACTAGAGTCAAAAGAAGAAAGAATAAATCATCTGAAGTTAAACTGTAATAAATATGAATATTAAAGTGTGAAGCAGGTTGTTTCTAAAACAGAGATTCCAGATGAGGAAAATGTAACTGAACAAGAGCTTTTAGTGAAAAGTTTTCTCTGTGAACAGTGATGGAAAGTAACTAAGTACATTTACTCAAGTACTGTACTGTAGTACAGTTTTGAGGTACTTGTACTTTACTTGAGTATTTCCATGTGATGCTATTTTCTACATTTCAGAGGGAAATATTGTACTTTCTACTCCACTACATTTATTTGACAGCTTTAGTTACTTTTCAGATGAAGATTTGACACAATGGATAATATAACAAGCTTTTAAAATACAACACATTGTTAAAGATGAAACCAGTGGTTTCCAACCTTTTTGTCTTTTGACGTCTTACAAAAAGCAGTGTGTAGTCGGGGTCACATTTCACATGTCTATGAGTTGTTAACAGCTCCACCAAATAGTGATTTTTCCCTCTAAACTTCTCACATGCTTTCATTTCAATAAATGTTCAAATGATCCAATATTTCAGCAAAAATCAAAGATTAGAGAAAAAGTCCAAAAACTGAAAACAGATTTGTGTATCAGAACTTTGTTTTTTCTTCTTTCCTCTCCCATTAATCATCTCACCACCCCTCAGATTTATCTGCTGACCCTTTGGAGGGGCCCGACCCCTAGGTTGGGAACCACTGGACTAAACTAGCTAACTGTATATAAAGTAGTGTAAACTAGCTCCACCTCCAGCAGCTACAACAGTAACATGCTGCTCTAACACTGATGCTTCACTATTAATAATCTAATGATGTCATATATAATAATATATCAGTCAGAGGGACCAAACCACTACTTTTACTGCAATACTTTAACTACATCAAGCTCATAATACTTATGTACTTTTACTGCAATACTTTAACTACATCAAGCTCATAATACTTATGTACTTTTACTGCAATACTTTAACTACATCAAGCTCATAATACTTATGTACTTTTACTGCAATACTTTAACTACATCAAGCTCATAATACTTATGTACTTTTACTGCAATACTTTAACTACATCAAGCTCATAATACTTATGTACTTTCACTGCAATACTTTAACTACATCAAGCTCATAATACTTATGTACTTTTACTGCAATACTTTAACTACATCAAGCTCATAATACTTATGTACTTTTACTGCAATACTTTAACTACATCAAGCTCATAATACTTATGTACTTTTACTGCAATACTTTAACTACATCAAGCTCATAATACTTATGTACTTTTACTGTAGTAGGTTTTTCATGCAGGACTTTTACTTGTAATGGAGTATTTTGACACTGCTGTATTTTTACTTCAGTAAAGGGTCTGAGTACTCCTTCCACCACTGTCTGTGACTGATATTCAGGACAGTAAATGTTTTTGTATCTCAGCTCAAACAGAGGCTAAAGCAGAAGGGGGTGAATGGAGACGTCAAACTGAGCTGGAGGAAGCAGTCCGATGGAAAAGTCTTCCACAAGGTCGAGAAGAAGACAAAGAAAGATGAGTTTTAATGTTGTGTAGAAGTTGGTCCGTCTATTTCCATGAAAGATTTTTTCCTTCATCCTTTAAAAGTGTAAAATATATTTTCTTGTGGTCTTTAAATTATACAAATAATGATCATACTGTATGTATTTTTATGCTGTCACCTTATTAGAAATTATTTTATTGGTTAGTGCATAAAATAGTTATAGTTTCTGGACAACAATGCAGGAATAAGATATACCAGGCTTTGATACACACACAATACTTGTTAGTAGATCAGTTCATTGTTGGTTTGGATCCAAACATGAGATTTGTTGACAAGAAGAAAAATATAGAAAGTTGCCAGAATGATCCTTTAAAGGTTTGATCTGCACACAAAGACATTCACATATATACAAACACACTTTTACCTGCATATACTCAGCTGTGCATGAATTTTATTAAACAGATAGCAAGCAATAAACATTCACAAACAGATCTCATAAAATCTTAGAGACGAGATAAACAGAATTACATTAAATAAAAATATTATGTTGATACTACAAAATAAAAAGAAAGAAGAAGAAGAGGAAAGAAATATTATTTACTGTACATATTTCTTTTCTCTTCTTATAACCATCATTTCTCACTCCAGTTGTCCAACAGTCACCACTTTACTGGGAAGTTACTGATATGTGTGTTTAAGATGTTTTTTAAAAAGATGACGAGTGAATTCCACAAAACATTAAAAACCTTATTTAAATGAGAATTTAACCACATTACTGGAACATAAAGGAAGATGAAGATGTTAAGACTCTATAGTAGAATATAAATGAATGAGTAGGACAAGTCTGTAATAAATTAGTAGGAATGATGTTGAATTATGAAGTTAATACATTTTCAGTTTATGTCAGAAAGGTGAAGATTCTACTTTATGTTTATTATTGAGGTCACAGTGGGTGGTGGTGTACTGGAGTATGTTAGATTGCACTGGTGTTCCTAATAAAATGCTCGCTGAGTGTATATAACTGTAAGAATGATCATCTTTTAAATTGTTCCATAAGTGATTAAAACAAGACAATCAATGTCAAAGTGTGTGTCAGCCTGGTTCAGAACAGCAGCTGCAGGTGTTTTCTTGATACTATCACAAGAGATCATCAAAGTCAGACATTTTCAAATCTTCACATGTTGTAGGCACTTTAATGATCAGCAATTCACAAATTATTTATAAGCTATTTCTAAAATACAAAATGTTTGTTCAAACAATTGAAATGGAACAGTTTTTTCACTAAAGTAGATATTTGAAAGATGAATCATTTTAATTAATATTTCTGTCAATAGACTGAAGATATTTTGATTATTACATTTTCTCTTTTCTCTATTGTATCTTTGAATTTATTAATATTCATACCAACATTTACATCAATGAAAATGTTCAATAATTGAGGAGTGAAGCTTTATTAATGTAATGGATATATTATTGCCTTGAAGTTAATAAAGATCAGTAACTGCAGATTGTGGTCAGTAGTTGTCTGTGGATGTGGTCAAACAAAATTGACCACAATTGACATAAACTGTTACTGTAATAAGTACTTTTACCTTAATACTTTAAGTACATTTTGCTGATAATACTTAGGCCATATAATTTTATGTATGGTAGGTTTTTCATGCAGGACTTTTACTTGTAACGGAGTATTTTTACATTAAGGATGTAAATACTTCTTCCACCACTGCTAAAAATATATATACACATAAAAGTCATATTGAATAACTTTGCTCCATGGAGCTTGTAATGCAGACAGCCTTATGCTCTATATGATGATGTGTTCAGTGACCTGTTAGCCTCACAAAACCGAGATTAACTTTCTAGACGACATTTTAGTGGAGCTGTACACGTGACTGACAGCTGTCTCCGTGATTCTAACGATGATCTACAACCCGTAATGCCACATTTAAGCAGCTTGGACAAAGCAGCGTTTTTGTGGTTTTTAAAAGTTACGTTATCTGCGAGAGCCCGTGAAGGCAACGCGTGTGACGTCACCGTGTCTTGCTGTTGCCATGGACACGGAGGCGCCACAACGCTCTGAGTTTCAGCTCATTAAAGAAGAACAGACTCTAACAGTAAGACTGGTCAGTAACACTTTGAACTGTTGAATGTTTTAATAGAGTTCAATCATTCATTTAATGACGTAACGCCGTATTGTAACGTAACTGTTAACGTAGTTAGTTTAACGTTAGCTTAGCTCAACGTCCAGAATTTCCAGTGATTAACGTTAGCTGGTAAAATATAATTAACGCTTATTAGCACCAAACATAGAAAGATTACACGTTGCTTAACTGTCTCAGTTTTTATTTTAAAGCTTTGCGCACTTTACGGTTTCAAACATGATTATTCTATATTTTAAACTTGTATTAATTCAAAAATAAATGATTACAGCAACCCTCCCTGGATTATAAAATGGACCAACAGCCAGTGGAGGGATGCCAGAGCTGCTGTGATGTGATGTTGTCTGTTAAAACCTGTTAATATGTTATTACATGATGGTATTATGCAAATTCTCTACAGCTGACAGTTATCAGTCATCATGAGCTAACAACACGTGTTTCTGACTGTTTGTCCTGTGTGTATCCATACGACAACAAGTGTTTCAACCTGTGGACTGATAGACAGATTTATTAGTGTTGTAACAGATGGAGACCGGGCTAGAGTCACACAATGAGGAGCAACGTACAAGTGGAGAGACCCAGGAGGAGGAACAGGAGGAGATTCTCAGTAACGTCCATGTTTCAGCTCCTCAGGATCTCCTGTGAGTAGAGCTGCAACGATTAGTCGATTAATTGATTAGTTGCCAACTATTAAATTCATCTGCAACTATTATGAGAATTGATTAATTGTTCAAATCCTCTGATTCCAGCTTCGTAAATATTTTCTTTAGTCTCTGTGACATAAACTGAACATCTTTGAGTCGGGGACAAAAAAAGACATTTGAGGATGCCATCTTGGACTTTGGGGAAACACTGATCAATGTTTTTCACTTAATTGGTTTGTGATTAAAACTCAGTTTTTAGGGTTCTGTAGCACTTCATGTCTACTGATGGATGCAAGAGAAAGAAAGGAGGAAGCACATTAAGTCACCATTTGAGAGCATGAATCAGAAGTTTAAGGGCAAAAATTATTGAGTCAAGGAAACCAGTTAAGTTATTGGAAGGTATGATGGGGTATACTGGCATCACTAAGCAATTATTTGAGAAAATTATTTGTAGAGCTGCAAATATAATCTGCCAGTTATTTGTGGATTAATCATTAATTAGTTAATCAATGGGACTCATTCAGATCATTTGTTTTGTCCAGTTTAATATCGTTAAGGACAAATAAAATCAAAGTCATGCAATTTGTTTCATTTTTGTCTTTAAAAAAATGATCAAAGCAATTAATTATCAAAATTGTTTGCTGATTATTTTTCTGTCAACTAATCAATTCATCAACTAATTGTTTCAGGTCTAATTTGAAGAAACTAATTTAACGCCATAATTTTGGAAAAAAAATCTTACCACATGACATCTTCAATCTCTGTAAAGACCAAACATGAAATATTATTCTTTATAGGCCAATTCTAAATAGCTAAAACTCT